>NC_134689.1:36613069-36938069 GCF_050947455.1 Rhinoderma darwinii
TGTTTTGTGCTAACATCAGCTGTAAATATATTTTCCTAATCAAGGCAGAAAAACTTTGCTGCTTGATCATTAAATATAACTTTTAAGGATAAACACAATGAGAAAGATTTATTAATACTGCCTAAAATTTGGACAGAGTAGAATTAGATGTCGTACATTTATCACAGTGGCTTATGCGGGATGTTAAATTTGGTGTATCTTTAGACATTTCTGTCTAATTGTATACCAATTCTTGTAAAACAATTTTTTGCGCCAAAGATCTTGGCACAATTTGTGTATCCTAAATCACGACCCCTTTATGCTAAACCATGTACCCTTGTCAGACAAGTTGCAAAAAGTGTATTAAACACTTTATAAAAGTGGCACATAGAATATGTGCCAAAATTCTGGTGCAATATAAACCAGATTTCTGGTGCAGTTAAAATAGTGAATTTGCCCCAATGTTTAACTTTCTAATATAAGATATATAAAAATTTTGCTAAAGAAAAAACAGAATAATATATTTAACTTATGATATCATGTTTACATGTGATATGTATTTTTACAGGCACATACAGTGATGAGTTACAGGCACTTACAGAACTTGTCCATGACAACGACCTGATCATAAAACCCACCGAAAAAGGTGGGGCAGTCGTTGTCATGGATAAAATTATGTCTGAGATAAGACGTCAACCAGGAGACACAAATGGATATAGATGGCTCTACATGTGATCCTAAATTTGATATAGCTCGTAAAATCAAGTCTATATTAGATGAAGCTAAGGTATCTGGTTTGATTGATAGTGAACTATATTCATATTTAACAGCTGACCATCCGGTTACACCTGTGATCTATATTCTGCCAAAAGTGCAGAGGTCATTAAGTAATCCCCCTGGATGCCCATTGTGTCAGGGTGTGACTCTGTTTTGAGTCATTTAGCTATTTTTTTGGATAAGGCACTTAGGTCTTTTTCAGTAGATACTTCCACATATATGAGATACAGCCGATTTTTGGTTTAAATTACATTATATAGATTTGAGAGGTGAGAGTGAGATATATCTTGTATCATTTGATGTCATAAGCCTCTACACATCTATTGATCATGAAACGGGGCTGTTGGTGTTTGCCAAAAAATGTACAAAGTTCTCAGTTTTCTATGGAAAGTCCTGAGTTCTTGTTGAATTTTCTTGCACATTGTGTTGACCTGTAATTATTTTCTCTTTGAGGATGATTTTTTTTATGCAGATTCGTGGTACAGCTATGGGCGCAAATGGCGCGGCCAACTACGCAAACATTTTCATGAGTGTGTTGGAGGAAGAACACGTCTTTGTGTCCCACCACTTCAGACAGGTTCTGAAGTGGTGGAGATATATAGATGACATATTCCTAGTGTGGAATGGAGACTTATCTGAATTGAATAATTTTCATACTTGTCTTAACGGGATTGATCCTGATTTGGAGTTTATTATGGAATGTTTAAAGGAATGAATAAATTTTTGGGATGTTGAGGTTAGCCTTGTTAACTAGATGATTATAACCAATCTGGATATAAAACCAACAGACAAAAATAATCTATTACGATTTGAAAGTAATCATCCATGACCGATGGTTAGATCACTCCCCTATAGTCAATTCCTTGGAGTTAGGAAAATAGTTAATAGGGATGAGTTATTGAATGGTATGCTTGAGACCTTGATCAAAAAATAAGAGAAAGAGGATAACCTATGTCCTTAATTCAGAATCACCGCCAAAAAGTGAAGAATCAGACACGTGATCTCCTATTACAATGTACACCAAAAAGGGACAACAAAACTCAGAGAATACCTTTTGCCTCCACTTATAGCGATGTAAGCCAGCAGATATAATCAATTATTTGGACCCATTGGCCAATGTTGGGGGGTTGCTTACAAAAAGTTACAGAATTTAAAGTTCCCCCATTATTCTCCTACCGCCGATACCATAATTTGGGAGACAAACTTGTCAGGGCGGATTTGGGTCCAACAAGGAAAGGGTCCCAGACTTATCTTGCCCCTATTAACAAGGGATGCTACCCATGCCTAAATTGCATCAACTGATGATTAAGCGGAAGTCCATTTCACACCCAAAAACGAATGGATGATTGGATTAATCATCGTTTATCTTGTAATACAGATTATGTGATCTATTTGTTACAGTGTCCTTGTGACTTGTGGTACATGGGTGAGACCACGTTAGGTATAAGAATAAACCAACATCGGTATACAATACGAAAAAAATGATTAGATCTACCAGTCTCTATACACTTTCCGGATATGAAACATACAGAGAAACAATTACGGTTCCGTGTTATAGACATGGTCCCTCCTTTGAGATGGGGAGGGGACAGAACACGTTTGCTCAAAAGGAAGGAACTAGAGTGGATACATCGGTTAAAAACACTTAAACCAAATTGCTTAAATATTGAGTTCAAAATGGGTCGTGTTATTTGAGAGGGTTAGCTTGCCCAAAGTCTTACTGTGTTGGAATGGTTTACTTTTCTCCGTGTAGGTTAGATTAAGCAATGTCTGTCTTACTTCTTGAATATTTTTAAGATCTGATTTATTAATATACATTTTCTGTTGTTTTTCTTGTAGGTATAGATTTTAAAGAACTATGTATTTACTATGATCTAGATAGAAAACCTACAGTACAGAGTCCCTTATAGACACAGTTGCCGTGATTCTATCTGTTTTGACAATATACAATGTAACCATG
The DNA here is from genome assembly GCF_050947455.1 of Rhinoderma darwinii. Taxonomy (NCBI): domain Eukaryota; kingdom Metazoa; phylum Chordata; class Amphibia; order Anura; family Rhinodermatidae; genus Rhinoderma; species Rhinoderma darwinii. Next base: position 36,615,786 of record NC_134689.1, read on the forward strand.
CTCTTAACAAGCATTATTTAAGCATCAAAACGAAACTTTTTTTTTAGTGATCAACAATATTGATAATAATAACAAAAATGAAACATAAAACATCGTTGTAGTGTTCGCTGCGGTACTTGAACTGGCACTCCACAAGGTATCTTCATTTGGCTGGCATGAACGAACTAAGCGTGCTATTTGCAGACTCAGTTAGTTGATGTGTCAAGCCATTGGGATGTTTGAGATATCCTGCGGGAGGACTCAGTGGTTCCTGCATTGGTACTAGTGGAAATAGGGATCTTTTCCTCCCAAACACCTTTCCAGTTAGGATTATATAAACTCAAGACCATACTGACCTTTTAGGTCCATTAATTATTTAATCTAAAGAGTTTATTATTGATTAAAAGAGATTTTATTACAGAATATTGGGGCTGTTTGCCCTATATCAACATGGCTGTGACTGCCTCAGAGAGGTGGAGTCAGGGTTACTTGGCTACGATGGGAGCCATAGCAACATGTGCATAGACATGTGACTAGACGCCGGGGGATGGTATAGTAATACGAGGCACTGTGTCCAGCTGGGAACTCTGAGGGGTAGGTTTTTAATGTAAAACACATGTTTATTGTGACAATGTAATAAACTAATTATATATATATATATATATATATATATATATATATATATATATACAGTGAAGGAAATAAGTATTTGATCCCTTGCTGATTTTGTAAGTTTGCCCACTGTCAAAGTCATGAACAGTCTAGAATTTTTAGGCTAGGTTAATTTTACCAGTGAGAGATAGATTATATAAAAATAAAAAAAACAGAAAATCACATTGTCAAAATTATATATATTTGTTTGCATTGTGCACAGAGAAATAAGTATTTGATCCCCTTGGCAAACAAGACTTAATACTTGGTGGCAAAACCCTTGTTGGAAAGCACAGCAGTCAGACTTTTTTTTGTAGTTGATGATGAGATTTGCACACATGTTAGATGGAATTTTGGCCCACTCCTCTTTGCAGATCATCTGTAAATCATTAAGATTTTGAGGCTATCGCTTGGCAACTCGGATCTTCAGCTCCCTCCATAAGTTTTCGATGGGATTAAAGTCTGGAGACTGGCAACTCCATGACCTTAATGTGCTTCTTTTTGAGCCACTCCTTTGTTGCCTTGGCTGTATGTTTCGGGTCATTGTCGTGCTGGAAGACCCAGCCACAAGCCATTTTTAATGTCCTGGTGGAGGGAAGCAGGTTGTCACTCAGGATTTGACGGTACATGGCTCCATCCATTCTCCCATTGATGCGGTGAAGTAGTCCGGTGCCCTTAGCAGAGAAACACCCCCAAAGCATAATGTTTCCACCTCCATGCTTGACAGTGGGGACGGTGTTCTTTGGGTCATAGGCAGCATTTCTCTTCCTCCAAACACGGCGAGTTGAGTTAATTCCAAAGAGCTCAATTTTAGTCTCATCTGACCACAGCACCTTCTCCCAATCACTCTCAGAATCATCCAGATGTTAATTTGCAAACTTCAGACGGGCCTGTACATGTGCCTTCTTGAGCAGGGGGACCTTGCGGGCACTGCAGGATTTTAATCCATTACGGCGTAATGTGTTACCAATGGTTTTCTTGGTGACTGTGGTCCCAGCTGCCTTGAGATCATAAACAAGTTCCCCCCGTGTAGTTTTCGGCTGAGCTCTCACCTTCCTCAGGATCAAGGATACCCCACGAGGTGAGATTTTGCATGGAGCCCCAGATCGATGTCGATTGACAGTCATTTTGTATGTCTTCCATTTTCTTACTATTGCGCCAACAGTTGTCTCCTTCTCACCCAGCGTCTTACTTATCGTTTTGTAGCCCATTCCAGCCTTGTGCAGGTCTATGATCTTGTCCCTAACATCCTTAGAAAGCTCTTTGGTCTTGCCCATGTTGTAGAGGTTAGAGTCAGACTGATTAATTGAGTCAGTGGACAGGAGTCTTTTATACAGGTGACCATTTAAGACAGCTGTCTTTAATGCAGGCACCAAGTTGATTTGGAGTGTGTAACTGGTCTGGAGGAGGCTGAACTCTTAATGGTTGGTAGGGGATCAAATACTTATTTCTCTGTGCACAATGCAAATAAATATATATAATTTTGACTATGTGATTTTCTTTTTTTTTTTAAATATAATCTATCTCTCACTGGTAAAATTAACCTAGCCTAAAAATTCTAGACTGTTCATGACTTTGACAGTGGGCAAACTTACAAAATCAGCAAGGGATCAAATACTTATTTCCTTCACTGTATATACAAATTTCCATTTTCTTCATTGACATTAAAATATTTCTCTGAAACATGAGATACAATATGAAATTTCCTATCAGATAGTTCCTTTACATTCAATCCTAGATCTTTTGCCAGGTGCCCGACAAAGGAACCCTTCTTTATCTGTTCAGTAATAGAGTAATGCAGTTGACTGAAATTTAAATGGAATAGACATGAAAACAGAAAGAATAAGGTTACTTGCCATCTTAAATATTTGTGTGCCTGGGTGCCTTTGTCTTTCATTGCAGCTTTTTTATAGCTTCCTCAGCAGTTTTCTCGAATGATTAGCCTAGTCCTCCCCCAAATAATTGCAAATACTTAATAAATCAGAGTCTTCCTTTTAATATTAGCAAATGGAATCCAAATACTCCAAAAATCCAGTAAACAGAAGCACTGTGTTCCTTCTACTGATCTGCAAAAAATGGCTCTGAATTATATGTAGCTGTTTTTAAGCTTTGAGTTCTCCAGCTGAAGGGAAACAGTGGCGCTCGGAGGTAAAATTATAGAATTGCAGAACTTTTACATTTTAGGGAACTGGTGTGCAAAACGCTTGATATTTCCTTACTGACAGGCTGGGACATCCCATAACTCCTATTGTTCAAAACAATAGTGTTTTACTACTTAGTAGAAATATATATAGAAGAAGAGGGGGGAGGAATCCTCCAGCTCACCTGACACTATGGAGTGTGTCTCAGCAGCGCCCGGAATCTCGTGTCGGCACACGTTCAAAAGCACGGAAAGGAGAGGGAAGTGTTGTTCCAGCGCTGCGTGAAGTTTTAAAATGGAAGCAGGTTTCCAAGTTTAATGGTATTCAATTAAAAATAGTCCAGCAGTATAGTCCTGATGTGAGGGTAAGCGGGCGGTGATGTCCTCAGAGCCTACGCGTTTCGGATGCTACTGCATCCTTAGTCTTGGCTGTAATGTCTCATTACAGCCAAGACTAAGGATGCAGTAGCATCCGAAACGCGTAGGCTCTGAGGACATCACCGCCCGCTTACCCTCACATCAGGACTATACTGCTGGACTATTTTTAATTGAATACCATTAAACTTGGAAACCTGCTTCCATTTTAAAACTTCACGCAGCGCTGGAACAACACTTCCCTCTCCTTTCCGTAGAAATATATATGATATTATGGAACTTGTTATATAAATGATTGTTATATGATACCAATAGAGATCTGTCCATAATTATTTTATTTATTAAACATTCTTTACACAGCTTTACCTTACTCTTCAGTGCTGTATATTGATGGAAAGCCATATCGGACATGCTCACATATACATACATTAATCTGATTGTTAAAGGGACTTTCCAGATGAGTCTTTAAAGACGACTTTCAGCTGAAACTTTGTTTTGGTCAGAGTTTCCCTTTATTAATAAGACTTATTTGTCTTAGTTTAATAAGACTTATTTGTCTTAGTGAGGCAATTACCTATAATTTGCATTTCCCCACTCAGGGTTTAGTAATTTATACTTTCTAATCATTCTGCCCTTGCTGTGATGGAAATCAGCTCTCCATATACTGACTTCCTGGTGAATTTATGACAGCCATTTGTTTATATACAGTCCTGGCCAAAAGTTTTGAGACTGACATAAAATTTGGTTTTCACAAAGGTGATACTGGAGTACAATTATAAGCATTTCAGAAGTTTTTAAACTGTTATTGACAAATACATCAAGTTTGTGCAAAGGCTCAGTACTTGGAGTTCATCATCATTTCTGTGTTTTAGTTTGTCCCCCTCGCTTTTTGAGGATTGACCACAGGTTCTCAATGGGATTGAGATCTGGGGAGTTTCCTGGCCATGGATCCAAAATGTCAATGTTTTGTTCACCGAGCCACTTAGTTATCACTTTTGCCTTATGACATGGTGCTCCATCATGCTGGGAAAAGCATTGTTCATCACCAAATTGCTCCTGGATCATTGGGAGAAGTTGCTCTTGGAGGATGTTTAGATACCATTCTTTATTCATGGAAGTGTCAAAATTTTGAGTGAGTTCACTCACTTGGATGATAAGCAACCCCCCACATGATTGTTTTTAGGATGCTTTACTGTTGGCATGACACAGGACTTATGGTAGCGCTCACCTTTTGTTCTCCGGACAATCATTATTCCAGATGTCCCAAACAGTTTGATGGGGGCTTCATCAGAGAAAATAACTTTATCCCAGTTATTTGCAGTCCAATCCCTGTACTTCCTGCAGAATGTCAGTCTGTCCTTGATGTTTTTCTTGGAGAAAAGTGTTTGTTTGTTTTTTGCTGCCCTTCTTGACACCAGGCCAGCCTCCAAAAGTCTTTGCCTTGCTGTGCATGCAGATACACTGACACCTGCCTGCTGCCATTCCTAAGCAAGCTCTGAACTGGTGTTAAAATGATCCCGTAGCCTTGTCCTCGTTAACACTTTCTCCTGAGCTAACGAGAAGATCACTGAAATTATGTTAGCAGGTCATTTTGTGGCAGGGCTGAAATGCAGCGGAAATGGGATTTTTGTGATTAAGTTAATTTTCATGGCAATGAACGACTTTGCAATTAAATTAAATTCATCTAATCTCTTTATAACAATCTAGAGTTCATGCAAATTGCCACTTTAAAAACTGAAGCAGCAAACATTGTAAAAACCAATATTTGTGTCTTTCTCAAAACTTTTGGTCAGGACTGTTCATACCCCTCACATGAGTGATAGAGGTGTATAAACTAGTCACATCAAATGAGACCAACCGGGCCCCATTAGGAACATTGATGTCACTGATTTTATTCAGGAAGTCCGACGTGTCCCTAATGTAAGATCTAGCAGACACGGCGAACTTCCTCAACGCCTGGTGGCGTTACATAGATGACGTCTTCCTTATTTGGACGGGTGACCTGCTTGGTCTCAATGGGTTTTTTGAATATCTCAATGATATTGATTCTGATATTAAATTTACCATGGTAATGTCTGACACTAGTATCCAATTTTTAGACACTAGGGTTTATATTCAGGACTCCAAACTTTTGACGGATCTGTATGTCAAGGAAACAGATTGTAATAACCTATTGAGTTTTAACAGTCACCACCCAAGGGGGATGATCAGGTCTCTACCATATAGCCAACTATTGAGGGTTAAACGGATAGTTGATGACCCTACATACCTGGACCACAAACTGGACATGATGGTGGGTAAATTTCTGGACAGAGGTTACCCGGATAGACTTTTAAAAAAACATATCCAGAGAGTACAACAAACTGATAGGATCCAATTGAGACAGGATAGTAGGAGGGATCGACAGACTGCTGTCAGATTCCCTATGACCTCTACATTCAGTATCTATAGTTCTAATGTTGCAGGCATTATTAGGAGACATTGGAGGATTTTGTCCAATTACTATGATGGAGTGGTAGAATTTCAGTCACCCCCCCTCTTCTCATATAGAAGACCTCGGAACTTGAGGGATAAACTTGTGAAGACAGATGTCTGTGCAGTTAACAGTCGGGCGAGAGGTGGACTACATGATGTGATACGCCATGGGTGTTTCCCTTGTCTGTCGTGTGACAGTTGCGCTATCATGTTAAAGGGTAGTTCTTTCATACATCCCACCACTGGTAGAGCGTACAGAATCACTTCACATTACACATGTCGAAGTGATTTTGTCATTTACATTTTACAATGCCCGTGTAATCTGGTTTATGTGGGTGAAACTACAACTGAATGCAGGTTGCGACTGAATAACCATAAATCTAGTATTCGGACGAAGAAAGTTGAACTTCCTGTACCTAGACACTTCGTAGAGTTGGGACATAGCGTGCAACAGCTTAGATTCTGCATTATTGATAGGGTTCCCCCCCTTAAACGTGGGGGCAATAGGGAACTGGTCCTCAAACAACGGGAGGTTCAATGGATTCATAAACTTAACTCCCTTCATCCCAATGGTCTTAACATGGATTATCCTTTGAATGTATTCAAACGCTGATTGTATGTGTACAGTTAGAACTTTTGGATGTGGTTAACCTTTTGGATGTCTGTCCTTCTCTTTTTAAGGCATTTGTTTGATGTACCTTTGTGGACCCTGGGATTCTCTTGCCTGATGGTACCATTCATTATTTAGTTGTTACTCTGAAAAATTTTATATTTTTGATGTATGGAATAGGAGTAATTATATTATAAATTGATTTTAATGTGTTTACTAATTTGATTCTCTTTTGTCTTGTAGATTGAAGACTTTGAGATGTTGAGATTAACACTGAAGGACACTTACCAACTGGTATTAGGAAGGCTACTTTTATATGTTTTGTACTTTATTCTGCCTACGAGAATGTTCAAGAGTTTCAAGAAAGGTCTCTACTGTGTAGAAGATGCTACAGCGCTGACCTGCACGGATGATATATATTGTGTACCAGAATTAATAGGGGGGTAGTTGTTAGGGGAATAAGCTCTTTTTTTCTCATAACTCGAAACACGAAGTAACCTAAAATGTATTCGGGATGAGTATCTGACATATTTGCATGTCGAGATTCTTCATATGACGGTATTCCCTTGATTGATTCATTTGGGGGATACCTTGTCTTTTGGGTTTTAATAAAACTTCATTGTGATGTTATTTACTATCTTTATCTACCTACATTCTTACCACATATTTTGTGAATACTGATGTGATATAGATCTCTCCGTGCAGGGTTCTTTTTCAGCCATTGCTGCGCATACATCCCGAGAATGGTATTGCATTACTGGCAAGTTTTCCAGTTTTCACTATGGCGTGGCTAAAGCGTTTTATCGCATTGCGCCTGCGCGGGACTGCGGCCCCTCTATGATGTTGTAATCAGATTGCGATGTACAGGGTCATAGTGCTTTGTTTTGCACGTGTTGGCAGCAGCCAATAGACGGTGTGAGTTGGGGCATGCGCAATATGGCGATTATGGCGCCGAAATTCTTTCTCTTTTTTCTTTTTTCACTGACTTCTCGTGGACAGATGGTCCTTGTTTGCCTAGATTGGTGAGTGCCAGCTTCTGTGTATCATACTGTGATTGTTGATTAATCTGTAATTAATATGTTTTCACTATTATATGCACATACATGTCACTTAATACAGTTGTGATTATCTACATCTAAATGTCAGTGATTGACTCATATGTTTCTGCACTATACTTTTTGCTACACTTTTATAATATATCGTATTTTTTGATACATTGTATAAACTACTACGATTCATTACACCTGTTAATTGGGCTGCGGCTCTGTCTATATATGTCAATGTGTGGTTTTCATTTATTGCTTGAAAATGCTTCCATGGAGGAAGTGAAACGTTGCTGTGTTGGGTGAATAAATTCACATTTTTTTGCTGAGTGCTGCTTCCAGTCTCTTTTTCTTGGATATATGCATGAGGAGCTCGTCACTCCTTGATATTTTGAAGCTAGCACCAACCGTTTCTGGCTATTGACACAGTGCTGCTCCTATGTTTGGATCTCCTATGTACTGTAATATTGCTACTCACACAGAAGTTACATATAAATGAACTAAAAGAAAATTACAAGGAATAAAAAAACAAAATGTCAAGACAAATTATTTCTATCACAAACCCATTTTCTTGACCTGCCTATCCATCAGACAGAGCTGTTGACAGGAAGCAGTGTCTGCTTTTAAAGTTATTGGCATATTTTATGATTTGGCTTATAAAACAAAAGTTTTATCTAAGAAGTACCAGACATTTTATTCAAAGCACCCTGAATGGTCAAAAGCATTGGGACACACTTCTTAATCATTTAGTTCAGGTGATTCATTCAGTCCCATCGCGACTGGTGTATAAAACCAAGCAAGTAGCCATAGAATCTGCCATTAGAAATATTTGAAATGGGTCATTCTAAAAGAGCTCACTGAATTTGGACGTGGCACTATAATGGGATGCCATTGTTGCAGCAACTTGGTTCATGAAATGTCATCCCTCCTTGATATTCCACGATAAACTGTGAGTGGTATTATTGCAACATGGAAGAGTTGAGGAATCGCAACTCAGTCACAAAGTGGTAGACCACGTAAAGTTGCAGAGCGGGGTCGCCGAGTACTGAGGCGCAAAGTACATAAAAGTCGCCAATGCTCTGCTGACTCAATAAATGCAGAGTTCCAATCCTCCTCTGGCATTACCATTTGAAAAACTGTGCGCCGGGAACTTCATGCCATGGATTTCTATTGCCGAGCACCTGCATGCAGTCATCACCAAGCACAATGCCAAGCTTCGAATAGAGTGGTGTTAAACATGCCGCCACTGGACACTGGAGCAGTGGAAATGTGTTCTGTGGAGTGATGAATCACACTTCCCTATCTGGCAGTCTGATGGATGAATCTGGTTTTGGCGAATTTCAGGAGAACATTACCTGCCTGACTGCTTTGCACCAACTGTAAAGTTTGTTGGAGGAGGGATAATGCTATGGGGTTGATTTTTCAGGAGTTGTACTAGGCCCCTTAGTTCCAGTGAAGCAAATTCTTAGTGCTTCGGCATACCAAGACATTGTGGACAACTGTATGCTTCCAACTTTGTAGGAACAGTGTGGGGAAGGCCCTTTTATATTCCAGTATGTCTATGTCCCAGTTAACAAAGCAAGGTCCATAAATGCATGGTTGGGTGAGTTTGGTGTGAAAGAACTTGACTGGACCACACAGAGCCCAACCTCAACCCCATTGAACACCTTTGAGATAAACTAGAACAAAGATTTTCGAGACAGGCCCTCTCATCGAACATCAGTGTCTGACGTCCCAAATGCTCTTCTCGATGAATGGGCAAAAATTCCGACAGACACACTCCAAAATCTTATAGGAAGCTTTTTTTTTTAGAAAAGTGGAAGCAGTTTTAGCAGCAAAGGTGGGATCAACACCATATTAATGCCTATCGATTTAGAATGGGAATTGGGATGTCATAAAAGCTTCTTGGTCTTTTATTTCAATATAAAAAGCTGAATATTTAAAACTTCTTATTTGTCTTTTCATATTTCCAGAGCACCACAACACCAAAGACGTATAGTACATACCATACAGCAGGACATTCGGCTGCTATGGAGTTCCTGTAGAGAGGACGCCCATTACAGGTTGGTTGTCTCCATTGTAATGGATGGTAAGAACCTGTACATGAGTAAACCTCAGGTGTGGCAATGTTAGCAAACAGATAATGGGATTGAACACCTGGACAATTGGTAATAGATATTTTGGAGTGTAATGGTGTTATATAGCACCTGAAAGAGACCTTTTTTTTTATCATTGCTTTAAGGCCCTCTGTCCTTTATATATACCACGGCAAATCCATGATTTTGAGATAAGATCAATTACGCAATCCACCTTTTTTTGGTAAGGAAATTCCATTTGCCATTGATTCTCCATCAGCCAAACGTCATGTGACTCTAGAAATGAGTGGGTACATTTTCCAATCTTGTGGTAGAAATGTGAATATTAAAAATTTCTGTTATTTTCCAAGAGATGAGTCACGTGAATTCAAAGACGTGAGTAACTTGCTCTTATTTTTCTTGGACAGTAAAGTACCACATATCCTGGTAATATGACGTTAGAGATAAGGAAAAACATTATTTTTCATACCTTCTAATTTCTAAATAGTGTCCTTATTATATTAAGAGATTAGATAGAAGATATTCTATTTTTATTTCAGTTAAAGCGTCACACATCAAATGTTCCAAGCATCCTCAAAAATATATCGGATCCAATCTATAATCTTTATGAGTATCCTGCAATGCAAGGACCAATGTGGATTTTGTAGCATTTTCAAATCTGTATTATAAAATTTTAATTATCAACCATCCTTTTTATGAAAGAAGAGCCATCATTTGCTGAGAAAATGTATTTATTTTAGGAGGGTCAATCTGTCCCACCGGTATATCAGAGGATCCCCAGGGGGCCGAGGCTCTGACATATCAGGGTCCTAAAAACCCAGTAGAAGACAACTCAATTCGAACAACAGTTCGAGTAAATTAGTTAAAACTAGAGTTTATTAGTAATTCCCTATGCATACTCTATCCACATTAAAACATTTGCATCTTATGCATTTTTATAAATCAAACTTCTTAGCAAATGAATAGAGGTCATTCAAGAATCTATGCAGTCTTCAACCAATATTATGTATGTCTTTAAATTTAACTTTTTCAATAAAAACATGTCAAAGGTCACAAAATAGTAATTTTTTATAATATGTTTATTTTTGACCATTGCTTATATTCCATCATTATCACTATAGAGAGAATAAACTCATATTAAAATAAAATCTTGCTGTCAATGATATACAAAATACCATCTCTGTCCATTCTACCTTTATCTTAGATAAAAATTCTAGTTAGCTAAAAAAGATTTGATATCTTTACTGATAAAATAATAAAGTTTGCAAGGGTTGAATGAAAAGATAAAATAGAAGGAGAAATATTACTTGCCACATCCTTGGCTTGTATGTATGCAATCCTGTATGTCTTCAATCCATACACCTTTTTCATAGATTCCCTAAGAAATGTCTCCCTATGTTACCCGTCTTTAGAATCCGAATAATTAAATACATGTATGAACCAAGTTTAAGCATGTATACTCGCAAATTTATAGACATAATGAAAATTTGACTTCATTCCTTTCTGCTGCTCTGCAGAATGAGTGGATTGTGCGCTGAACTGGGTTTCTAGATCTACAGCAATTCTTTCAGCTGAAGGTAAACAGCGCCACTCAGAGGCAGAATCATGGAATTGCAGCACAACAGAAAGTAATTTTGCTAAATACATTTTCTAATACAAACTCTATTATAAATCAAGAACAGTTATATACTTTTTAAAGTGTGTATTTATAATTCTTATGTCTCTTTTATGTGATTTTAATATATTGTCATGAATAGATTTGATCCTATTGGCAGCAGTTGCTACCAGTGTTGCTTTAATTGTTGACTGCACAACCATGCACAGGTGTGCATACATAGACCCCTGCTTATATATTGTCTTGGATATACCTACAACAGGTGGTATGGAAGCAATAGTATAGCTTGAAACTCCTGAACCAAGATCTGAAAAAGTATATTCCAACCGACACGTCATGTCGAGTACTGCTATACTGTTATTTTGCAGAAAGGGTATGTTTTGGGCATCCTTATGCACTTGGTGCCCGGGTGTGACATCAACTTCTGCACCTTTATATGTATTCAACTACAGAATATGGCTATAGAAGAGCATCTCGGGAGTTTGTCACATTAGCAGAGATAAGTTTGTTATTTTGAACAATTCTTAAAGGGGTTTTCGCAGAATCATCAATCATCACCTATCCACAGGATAGGTGATAATTTTCTGATTGCTGGTTGCCCCACCGTTTGTGAGAACGCTGGTCCTGAAGCCCTCTTCCTCACTGTACCACAGGCAGTGAGGAGGAGCTGCGGTCGAGCATGATATCTCTACCCAACTGTTTCGGTCATTTCTATACGCTTTGAATTTAGCAGCAGTGTGCATGCTCAACTACCGGTCCATTCAATGTCCTCACTGTTTTCGAGCAGTGATGAGGAATGGGGGGTTCTGGTACCCTGTTTCCACGATCGGTGGGGGTCCCAGCAGTGAGGCCTCCAGAGATCAGAAAATTATCATCTATCCAGTGGATAAGTGATCATTTATGATTTTGGGAAAAAGCCTTTTAACCTTTTTTATATCAACATACTATGAAAATTCTTGCAGAAGAGAGATAATATGCGTAGCCTATACAGATGTAGCCGTCTTTATCTTGACTTTTAAAACATTAAATACACAGTGGAAAGATCCTTTATCTTGACTTTTTCAATGGCTGTTCAATGGCTTTTGTTGTGTGATATTAAGCTGCAGCAAGTTATCAGAGTCAAGATAAAGATGGCTACATCCATAAGTAAGTTGACATATGTCATATAAACATCTGGTTTGGACTTCTCAAGGGCATGGGCTTTTGGATTTATTGTATAATTTGAGGTTTACAAAGGACTGCATGTGGACTTACTGAGTATGTTAAATTTAACCTATTAATCTGTCAGACCTATTAAAATAAGAGGATATTAGTATGAATTTTTCTAATAGACTTATATGAGTGGAAATATTTATACCCACTAAACAGTGCTAAAAAGTTTGCTGAAGTAAAAATACTTCCTGGTTCTGTGGAGCCATGTGGTGTGTCACAAGATCCCTCTTAGCTAGTCAGCAACCTTTTGAAGGATCATATGAGGCAAAACTGATTCTAAAGTAGTCATGAAGTGTTTGTCACATACATTTTAGCCCCCCTGTTTAGCACTTTGTGGGGCTGTCTAGTGGATGCAAGTAAACTCGCTAGCATGATTATTTAAACTCATAAATGCTGTGGCCAATACAAACTCATAAAACAACAAACTGTAGTACTATTAAAGGGTAGCTAAACTTTTAAAAAACTTTTGACACTTTTGAGAAAGCTCATAGAGTACCAGCAAGAGCGCCTATCTCTGGTTCTAGACCTAGAGCTATAATAGCCAAGGTTCTAAACTCCCGGTATAGAGATATTATATTGAGAAAGTCAAGGGAGTTACAAAATCTATCCCATAACAATTCAAAAATAGCAATATATCCTGACTATTCATATGACACTCAGTCAAAGAGACAAGCTTTTGGTCCAGTCAAGAAAAAACTCCAAGAGGCAGGGATTAAATATTCTTTAATGTATCCAGCAAAATTGAGAACAGAATATCAGGGTAAGGTTAATTTTCATTCGTCACAGGAAGAGACATTTAAGTGGTTAGCAAGTTTGAAATCATTATGAATTAATTAATGGTGTATTAGGGGAACATGCGTTAGTTGAGAGACTTGTTAAAATAAAATGACAAGTCAACAGAAGGGAAGGGGAGGGGGGTGGGGCAAGACTGGTCTGGTATTGGAATACATTAAGAAATTTTTCCGAATATGTTATATGAAATTTCTAATATTTGTCATTTTTCATTCTGTTAGAACGCACGGATGAACACTAAAATTGTGGTATGGAATATTAGGGGTATGGGGGAAAAATTAAAACGTTTTACTATTAAGAATTATATAAAAAAACAATTTCCATCAATTACATGTTTCTTAGAAACACATTTGACACCAGAAACAATCCCAAGATTGGGAAATAGGTGGTGGTCACAACAGTTTCATTCTATACACTCCTCCTATTCCAGGGGGGAGTGAGTATTCTTATTCACTCGGGAGTGCAATGTGAGATACTTGATAAAAATATAGACAACGAAGGTAAATTAATTTTTATTCACTGTAGATTAAAGGAATTAATTTGTATTTTAGCTTTTGTATACATACCACCTCCGTTTTCATCCGTGGTGTTCAGGAAATTATGTAATTATATTATTAGTAGAAACGATTGTCCGGTAATGGTTTTGGGGGATATGAATTGTGTTATGAACGAGGTAATGGATAGGGTTAGCTCTAAGGGAAGAAATAAGAGCCCAATTAAAACATCATTGGCTAGGATAAGTGAAGAAATGGGTCTAGTAGATATATGGAGATTTAAAAACCCTAAAAAGAAAATGTACTCTTGTTATAGTGGTTCACACCATACCATGTCATGTATTGACTTGGTATTGTGTAGTGAATCACTTGTTACAACTATTGGGAAAATAAAATATGACAACAAAAGCATTTCGGATCATACGCCACTTATTGTGGACATAAAAATAAATGAAAAAAAGGAATTCATTAAGCCTATAAAAATAAATCCACATTGGTTCTCATTATTACAAGACCCTGAAAATATCAAAGTTTAAATTCTTAATATTCTGTTACTAAATTGGGAGACTGCCTCAAACTTAATTGTTTGTGAAACATTAAAAGCCTGTATTAGGGGTATCCTTTTTGAAAGAATTATAAGATTAAAAAGAGAATATAATAAGATTGAGCAGGGAAAAGAACTAAGTGCAAATTTGTTGGAGGCAAATTACTTTGAAACCCCTATGGAAGTTAGTTTAAAGTTGTGGCTTCAGGCCCAAGAAGAATATACAGTGAAGGAAATAAGTATTTGATCCCTTGCTGATTTTGTAAGTTTGACCACTGTCAAAGACATGAACAGTCTAGAATTTTTAGGCTAGGTTAATTTTACCAGTGAAAGATAGATTATATAAAAAAAAAAAAAACAGAAAATCACATAGTCAAAATTATATATATTTATTTGCATTGTGCACAGAGAAATAAGTATTTGATCCCTTTGCCAAACAAGACTTAATACTTGGTGGCAAAACCCTTGTTGGCAAGCACAGCAGTCAGACGTTTTTTGTAGTTGATGATGAGGTTTTCACACATGTTAGATGGAATTTTGGCCCACTCCTCTTTGCAGATCATCTGTAAATCATTAAGATTTCAAGGCTGTCGCTTGGCAACTCGGATCTTCAGCTCCCTCCATAAGTTTTCGATGGGATTAAGGTCTGGAGACTGGCTAGGCCACTCCATGACCTTAATGTGCTTCTTTTTGAGCCACTCCTTTGTTGCCTTGGCTTTATGTTTCGGGTCATTGTCATGCTGGAAGACCCAGCCACGAGCCATTTTTAATGTCCTGGTGGAGGGAAGGAGGTTGTTACTAAGGATTTGACGGTACATGGCTCCATCCATTCTCCCATTGATGCGGTGAAGTAGTCCTGTGCCCTTAGCAGAGAAACACCCCCAAAACATAATGTTTCCACCTCCATGCTTGACAGTGGGGACGGTGTTCTTTGGGTCATAGGCAGCATTTCTCTTCCTCCAAACACGGCAAGTTGAGTTAATGCCAAAGAGCTCAATTTTAGTCTCATCTGACCACAGCACCTTCTCCCAATCACTCTCAGAATCATCCAGATGTTCATTTGCAAACTTCAGACGGGCCTGTACACGTGCTTTCTTGAGCAGGGGGACCTTGCGGGCACTGCAGGATTTTAATCCATTACGGCGTAATGTTTTACTAATGGTTTTCTTGGTGACTGTGGTCCCAGCTGCCTTGAGATCATTAACAAGTTCCCCCCATGTAGTTTTCGGCTGAGCTCTCACCTTCCTCAGGATCGAGGATACCCCACGAGGTGAGATTTTGCATGGAGCCCCAGATCGATGTCGATTGACAGTCATTTTGTATGTCTTCCATTTTCTTACTATTGCACCAACAGTTGTCTCCTTCTCATCCAGCGTCTTACTTATGGTTTTGTAGCCCATTCCAGCCTTGTGCAGGTCTATGATCTTGTCCCTGACATCCTTAGAAAGCTCTTTGGTCTTGCCCATGTTGTAGAGGTTAGAGTCAGACTGATTAATTGAGTCTGTGGACAGGAGTCTTTTATACAGGTGACCATTTAAGACAGCTGTCTTTAATGCAGGCACCAAGTTGATTTGGAGCGTGTAACTGGTCTGGAGGAGACTGAACTCTTAATGGTTGGTAGGGGATCAAATACTTATTTCTCTGTGCACAATGCAAATAAATATATATAATTTTGACTATGTGATTTTCAGTTTTTTTTTAAATATAATCTATCTCTCACTGGTAAAATTAACCTAGCCTAAAAATTCTAGATTGTTCATGACTTTGACAGTGTGCAAACTTACAAAATCAGCAAGGGATCAAATACTTATTTCCTTCACTGTAAGGCCCGGTTAATCGAAAAAGCACAAAATAAAATATTTTTCTTGGGGCAGAAAAATTTCTGTGAATCAGGAACACCAAATAAACTATTAATGAGTAACATTAAAAATCAAAGTCAGAAGAGTAATATTTTGTCAATTCTTGATAAAAGAGGGAATATGATTAAGCAAGATTATGAAATTAGATCAGAATTCTTGAATTATTATTCAGAATTGTATTTCTCCGGAAAAAAGTATAATGAAGAAGAATTGGAGCTCTTTCTAGATTCAATGTCTTTCTCCCCCTTGTCTGATATTCAGAAAGATGAGTTGACTCGACCAATCTCCCTGGAAGAATTAAGAAATGCATTGACTAGTGTTAAAGGAAATACAGCTCCAGATTTGGATGGTTTCCCATTTGAACTGTATAGAACATTTGGGGAAGAACTATTACCAGCCCCGTTAAAAACATTGAGTTCGGCAGTGGTAGAGGGCAGATTCCCAAGTTCAATGGTAGAAGCTAATATAGCTTTGATATTGAAACCAGGTAAATGCCCGGAAAGAATGGAATCTTACAGACCTATTTCCCTGTTGAACACGGATGCTAAACTTCCGCCAAAGTGTTGGCGGGAAGGTTAGCTAAAGTAATCTCTACTGTAGTACATAGTGATCAGCAGGGATTTGTTTCTGGTAGAACGGTCAACCAGTGTGTTCATCGGGTATTTGGGAATATTCAAGTTACACCAGGAGAGGCCCCCCGCTCCATTCTGTCTCTCGATGCAGTTAAAGCATTTGACAGAGTGGAGTGGGGCTATTTATGGGCGGTCATGAGAAAGCAAGGTTTTGGAGAATCTTTTATAGGAATGGTTAAATTATTATATAATGGTCCTAGAGCAAACATTAACATAAATGGTGAGAACTCAGAATTTTTCATTTTTCAATATAAGGAGGGGCACAAGACAGGGTTGTCCTCTTTCTCCCCTACTCTTTGCATTGGCAATGGAACCTCTCGCCTGTTTGATCAGAGAGGATGGAAATATTGTGGGTTTTGGATCTAGGGGGGGAAGAGGATAAAATTATTTTATATGCTGACGACCTTTTATTTTTTTTGACGAACTCGGAAGAAAAATTGGATTATGTTATATCTATTATTCAAAGATTTGGATTCTATTCTGGTCTAAAGATTAATTGGGAAAAATCCATATTAATGCCACTAGATAAAAGTGATTTAGTACTACAAACAAAAATTTGAGTCATATATCCAGGAGAACAGATAAATGTGCAGAGCACAAGGGAATCCCCAATTTTCCAGCTGCTATAGAGTTGTTGTATTGATTAAAATATAACTTTTAATGTTTAAATTAGAAACAAGTTGCAGCAGATAAGGTAAATACTTGTACAATAGTTGGTTGAATTAAAATTTTTTTCAAAGATGGTTAGTCTAACATTTGAGATCTGGTGTATGTTTAGATCTCAGGAGTTAAGTGTGTCAGGGATGGACGGCAGCTGCAGACTGCTCGGGCAGCCTTTTATGTGACACGGTGATGGAGTTCATTTGTTAGACCAGCAATGATTTTAAAAGAGCGCTAGCCCCCCCCCCCCCGACATGTTTCACTGCTACAGCAGCGTCCTCAGGGGATAATTTCAGGGCTATTACTCGCGCGTGCGATTTCCTCTTCCTTAAATAGTGGGGAGACACACCTATCAAGGTGTGTCATCTCCCTAGGGCGACCAATAGAGATTGTAAACAGAGGCGAGCCTTCTCTGTGTCTGACTGACACAGAGACCAGCCTCTAGCATGTAGAGGCCATTGTTCCGGACGCATAGCGTACTTGGCGCATGCGCACCGCAGTTGAATCAGATGATAGAATTTGTGGGTGTCTGGAGATCGTGGTTATCATCAGACGTGAAGGTAATGTCTGAGGCTGATCGATGCACTGTGTATACAAGTGCATTTAATATTGCTGGTTAGATCTTAATTATCCATCATACAGTGGAAGTATTTTATGAATAGGTAACCGATTCCATAGATGTATGTGTCTGTATACACAGATAGAGGTGTCATTGTTAGGATCAAACTATAAGTTGCGGCGCATGCGCGCCTTAGTTAGATCGGGTCATAAAGTTGTGATGTTGAGGAGAACTACTGTAATCATGAAAAACGCCGCAATAGGAGAAAATGTGCTGTGTGTTCAGACGCATTGTATATTGTCAGCTGCGTTTACGTTTTCCTGTATATAGTGTAACTCCCATGTGTATAGGTAGTTACATCTGAATATATGTATATATATTGAGATGGTGATTAAGTATGGCCGTTGTTGGGACCGCTGTTCTCATCAATGAATGCCGCAATAGATCAATGCTCTGTGTGTACAGACGCATTGCATATTGTCAGCTGAATTTAGGTTTGCATACGTGTAATATTGTTACTGTATATCACATCTAGATTTGCCCACATATAGTGAGATGCTATATAGCGGATGCACTTTCTAAAGGAGGCCTAGGATATGCGCCGTGTGTGCCGGTGCATTACGTGTTGACAACTACGTCTTAGTTCCATTTTCTAATGTAGTAGTACTACTTAGATTGACTGTATGAATGTATATGTACATTTAGGGACAGTAGTAGTAGTTGGAATACTAGCAGTAGTGTCCTTAGTGATGACACATGTAAAAGGAGAGAAAAAATTTCTTATTGTCGAATTGTACAAAAACTGTGCATTGTAGGCCTGTTGTAAGGTCTGCTTGTTAAGTGTACTGATATATATATATTAGTAATAGTGTATTATATGAAAAAGTCCTGTATTACTTACTGGTTGGTTAGTGAGTAGTAGTTGGTGTAGATGTGTATTTGGCAGTACTAGTGACTGTGATAGTATAAGTAAGTGAATATCTGGGGAAATTTTTGTTGGTAGGGAAAGCTGTGGAGAAGGTTATAAGTGAGCCATTAAGTAGGCTACAGGAAGGCAGCATAAGTGAAACCTTCATTAAGACCATTGGGACTGAGAGAATTAAGTCTGTGTATCCAACGTGCTTCTTCTTGTAATAATTTTTTATCTAGGTTTCCAGATCTTGGGCCCAATTTGACTTGTGCGATACCCCAGAATTTGAGAGTTTTGCTATTTCCTTGATGAAAGTATCTAATGTGCCTCGAGAGGGGTGTGTCTTCTCTTGTATTGATAGTACTGATGTGCTTTGAGATTCTTCTTCTTAATTGTTGGATAGTCTTACCGATGTAGAGTTTTGGACATGGACACGTGGCAGCATATATGACACCGCTGCTCTGGCAGTTGATAAATTGCCTTATGGTATATTGTTTATCGTCCACTGGGTTTGTGAAGGTTTTGTTTTTTAACATATAGGGGCAGAAGGAACATATGCCACAGGGGTATGAACCCGTGGCAGGTGATGGAAGCCATGTCTGACGAGGAGTAGATGTTGTTGTATAGTGACTGTGCGTAAGATATTCTCGGAGGTTCTTGCCACGTCGGTACGTTATACTTGGACTGTCAGAGATTACCTCAGATAGGTCGGGATCTGCCTGCAGAATGGGCCAGTGTTTGCGTAGTATGTTCGATACAAGAGGTGAGCAAGCATCAAAGTTTCCAATGCATCTGATCTTAGAGGGATGTTTGTCTTTGTTTTTAACTAGATGTTTGTTTCCATATAGGAGTTCATCTCTCGAGACTGCTCTAGCTCTAGCGTATGCCCTATGTAAGGTCTTTTTAGGGTATCCTCGAGCCATAAATTTTTGGAAGAGAGTGTCACATTTTTGTTGAAAGGTTGACTCATCAGAGCAGTTTCGCCTTGCCCTAAGGTATTGCCCTATTGGTATCCCTTTTTTGAGGGCCAGTGGGTGAAAGCTCCCCCAGTGAAGGAAGCTGTTTGTAGCTGTTTCCTTACGGTAAATGTCAGTGTGGACACTCCCACCAGAGTCCAGAGAGATCTGAAGGTCCAGAAAATTTATTTGATTAGTATGTATTTGGTGAGTGAAATGCATTCCAATAGTGTTGTTATTGAGAATGTCCATGAAATTAAGAAAAAGTGTCTTGTCACCATCCCAAAAAACTAGTATATCATCTATATACCTGCCCAAAATAAAATGTGCCTAGTGTAAAAAAGTAAATCCTCATTGAAAATTAATGTGTCTTCCCACCACCCCAAAAATAAATTGGCGTATGTGGGTGCACAGACTGTGCCCATGGCTGTTCCTTTGAGTTGGTGGTAAAATTTACCATCAAAAAGAAAGTAATTGTGCGTGAGAAGAAATTGGAGAAGAGAAATAGTGAAATTACTATGTGCGTGAAACTGTGTACCTTTTGTGTTCAGAAGTGTAGTAGTGGAAACATTGATCTCTTGGATTCTGGTGAGAGTGTCTTTGGTGTCCTTCAGGTAAGATGGTAAGGCTCTGACGAATGGGGACAGAATCTCATCGACATATATACTTATTCAGTAATACAGGACTTTTTCATATAATACACTATTACTAATATATATATATATCAGTACACTTAACAAGCAGACCTTACAACAGGCCTACAATGCAGAGTTTTTGTACAATTCGACAATAAGAAATTTTTTCTCTCCTTTTACATGTGTCATCACTAAGGACACTACTGCTAGTATTCCAACTACTACTACTGTCCCTAAATGTACATATACATTCATACAGTCAATCTAAGTAGTACTACTACATTAGAAAATGGAACTAAGACGTAGTTGTCAACACGTAATGCACCGGCACACACGGCGCATATCCTAGGCCTCCTTTAGAAAGTGCATCCGCTATATAGCATCTCACTATATGTGGGCAAATCTAGATGTGATATACAGTAACAATATTACACGTATGCAAACCTAAATTCAGCTGACAATATGCAATGCGTCTGTACACACAGAGCATTGATCTATTGCGGCATTCATTGATGAGAACAGCGGTCCCAACAACGGCCATACTTAATCACCATCTCAATATATATACATATATTCAGATGTAACTACCTATACACATGGGAGTTACACTATATACAGGAAAACGTAAACGCAGCTGACAATATACAATGCGTCTGAACACACAGCGCATTTTCTCCTATTGCGGCGTTTTTCATGATGACAGTGGTTCTCCTCAACATCACAACTTTATAACCCGATCTAACTAAGGCGCGCATGCGCCGCAACTTATAGTTTGATCCTAACAATGACACCTCTATCTGTGTATACAGACACATACATCTATGGAATCGGTTACCTATTCATAAAATACTTCCACTGTATGATGGATAATTAAGATCTAACCGGCAATATTAAATGCACTTGTATACACAGTGCATCGATCAGCCTCAGACATTACCTTCACGTCTGGTGATAACCACGATCTCCAGACACCCACAAATTCTATCATCTGATTCAACTGCGGTGCGCATGCGCCAAGTACGCTATGCGTCCGGAACAACGGCCTCTACATGCTAGAGGCTGGTCTCTGTGTCAGTCAGACACAGAGAAGGCTCGCCTCTGTTTACAATCTCTATTGGTCGCCCTAGGGAGATGACACACCTTGATAGGTGTGTCTCCCCACTATTTAAGGAAGAGGAAATCGCACGCGCGAGTAATAGCCCTGAAATTATCCCCTGAGGACGCTGCTGTAGCAGTGAAACATGTCGGGGGGGCTAGCGCTCTTTTAAAATCATTGCTGGTCTAACAAATGAACTCCATCACCGTGTCACATAAAAGGCTGCCCGAGCAGTCTGCAGCTGCCGTCCATGCCTGACACACTTAACTCCTGAGATCTAAACATACACCAGATCTCAAATGTTAGACTAACCATCTTTGAATTTTTTTTTAATTCAACCAACTATTGTACAAGTATTTACCTTATCTGCTGCAACTTGTTTCTAATTTAATCATTAAAAGTTATATTTTAATCAATACAACAACTCTATAGCAGCTGGAAAATTGGGGATTCCCTTGTGCTCTGCACATTTATCTGCTCGTCTATTACAATCATCCCTGCCAGCTGCTAGGGTCTCTATCAAATTTTTATATATCCAGGAGAAAGCTTTAGATATTTGGGTATAGAAATTTCAAGTAATATAAAATAATTTTTGGATTATAATTTGTTCCCCCTTATAAAAGAAATGGAAAACAAATAAGAATATGGAACGAATTGCCAATATCAAAAGCCGATATAATTGTCTTGATTAAAACAGTTTTGATCCCCAAACTTTTATGTGTTTTTGGGGTTACCCCGGTGTGGATACAAGATAAATATTTTAAGAAAATCATAACTATCTTTAATAACCTGATTTGGGGAAGGAAGAGAGTTCGGATTAAGCTAGACTATGTCCTTCAAGAGAACAAGGAGGACTAGCATTTCCAGATATTCGAATATATTACCTAGCAGCACAATTACAATACATACAAGAATGGGATAAGGTTGAGTTCTTACAATGGTTGATCACTAACATTAAAGGCCGCTTTTCAGATATTTATGAGGTGTTAGAATCTGGTCAATTAAAATCTGGAGTTATGAAAAACGTATTGACGGCACAACTCCTGCATGAATGCTGGAACAGTTTAAGAAATATGACTGGTCGAAAGTTTTTTTTATCCTTTTCACCCTTATGGCACAATGTTAATATAGAAGAATGTAAGACTATCCCAGAGTTACCACTGTTAAAACTTAGAGGGATTAGATATGTACTAGACATAATGGAAGAAGGAAAAATAAAAACATGGGAAAAATTATCAGTTGATTTTGACTTGACGGAGAAGGAAAGATTCACCTATATTCAACTAAAGCATGCATTTGATCAATTTAAAGATAGCAATCCTCTCAATAAAGACCATATGGATGACTTTTACAAAAAATTGAGAATATACAAATGTGAAAAAAACATCTCTCCAGGTTATAGAAATCCCTGATAGAAATAAAGTCAAGGAAAATACAATTCAATTGTGTTATAAAATGGGAGAAATAACTGAATAACAATTGTGTTCTTGATTGGAACAGAATATTTAAAAATATTTGTAAAGTATCAAAAAGCATGAACCATCAGCTTATTCAATTCAATTTGATACATAGGCTTTACTATACGCCAGTCATTTTGAGTACGTTTTCTATTAATAAAGCTTCTAACTGCCCCAGATGTGGTGCAGCGGAGGCAAACTATTTGCACATGCTATGGAATTGTATTAAGATTGCTGATTACTGGGATAGAATTTTTTTAAAATTCTGGGAAAAAATTGATCCAGATATAGTGTTTCAACCTCAACTGGTATTGCTGGGTGATGACTCTGAATTAAACATTTCTAAGGAAAAAAAATGTGGATTAATAAAACTATTATTTATTGCAAAATTACTAATAGTTGGAAAGTGGATATCTAGCTCCCCACCGGAGGTTAATGCTTGGGTAAATAATGTGAAAATTATAATGAAATATGAGTAAATCTATAATCAAGGCAAACATTGTAAAACCTATTGTGGGGGAGTGGTAAGAATTTTTGTTCTTTTTGTATTTCACTTTAACCAAGATCGGTCTTGAGAAGGTGGGGGAGGGTGGGAGTAGGAAGTAAATGTAAAAATATGTGTATAGTTGTATTTTCTTTATTCCTTACTTGTATGGAATTTTATATTGTATTGAATAAAAATACCAAAAAAAAACTAAACTTTTGACATGCCATAGTGACATGCCAGAAGTTTTTATCAGTGGGGGTTTGAGCACTGAGACTCCACCAATCGCTAAAATTAAGTGGCAGAAGTGCTGGGGTAAGCGCTGTGCTGCTTTGTTTATGATACAGGCTCAATAGACAGTTTTTGGGTCTGTAAGCCACTCGATCGACTTTTTGAGGAAAGCCGATTGGAAACAAAGAGGCACAGTGCTCAACCAATTCCCCCCCACCCTTCGCTTCATTTTAGCGATCGTTGGGGGTTTTAGTGCTCGGACCGCTACGGAAAAAGCTTATATCATGTCACTATGACGTCAAAACTTACGTTTAGTTACCCTTTAAGTTGAATAAAAATGTTAAATGAAATTGTATTTGCTCCTTTTGAAGGGAGCAAATGAGCACTGATCCACAAGTTGTATTGTCGGTCGGCGCAGATTTTAAAGACTGTAAACACAGGCAATATCTGCATGTCTATTTTATTAAACACTTCCTATAAATAACAATTCTGGAGCACCTTTCCTTAGAACTCTGCATTGTACTGTACCTTTTTTATTTCTATGGAAAATTAAAGAATAAATTGACTACTGGGTGTTACCCTTGTCAAAATGGTATTAACCCACACTTTCTAATTAGTACAGATAATGTCTGACTATGTAGGGACAGACCATGTCGGCATGGAGAAAGGTAATGCCCAGTTGTCAATTTATGCTTACATTTCCAGGAGGAATAACAAAGGAATAGTACAACAGCAGGAACGGCACAACAAAGAAAATGCAGAAAATGTGTCTCATCGGAGAAGGCTAGCCTTTGTCAGTCATCAATGGTCTAATTCCGATACTGCCGTGCAAATTTAAGCATTTTTTTTCTGATGCACCTTTGTTAGCATAGAAGCAGTGACAATCCGTCTGCTTCGGAGCCCCAAACGCAGTAGGGTTCTCTGAACTGTTGTTTTAGACACACGTCTGGTAGCTCCCTGGTTAAGCGTTCATATCGTTCTTATATACCCAGTAAACAAGGCCACAACACATCACTTCCTTCATGGGCTACACGCTGCTGATGACGAAAGTAGGAGGTGGTCAAAATAATGTGACTCAACTGTGTATTAATGGCATTTTTATTTTTTCTTGTCCACAAAATTCTTCAGACATATACAGGTATCCAGATAGGCAATGCCCAATAAACTGAAATTTACATAATCTGTAATTCACATAAAGAAGCGGTCCTAAATTTATGGGAAGAACCCCTTAACGACGAGCGACGGATATATCCATCGCAAGCAGGTGTTAGTTCCCACATAACGACGAATATATCTGTCACTCAGATCACGTGGGTACTGCCAGTGTACCCACGTGATCAGTGGCAGGAGCACGGCTATTATACACAGCCGGGCTCCTGCCCCAACTCCTGGAATCGAAGCACGCTCCGATTCCGGCAGTTTAACACATTAGATGCCGCTGTCAATAACGAGAGCGGCATCTAATGTGTTTGACTTAGGGAGAGAGCACCCTCTGTCCCCCCATCTGCGACCCAGCAAAGAAATCGCGGGGCGTCGTAGAGTTTCCATGGCAGCCGGGGGCCTAACAACGGCCCCCCAGGTCTGCCTTCAGCAACTGCCTATTAGGCCATGCTAGAGGCATACTAGGTATACCAAAGCATTATATGAGTGAAGTAAAAGAGTAAAATAAAGTTTATGATAAAAAAACAACATTACAGTAAAAATAAAATAAAACCACTTTTCTTTCCCCAAAAAGTGGTTTTATTTAGTAAAAGTGTAAAAAAAAAACACAAACACATATATGGTATCACCGCGATTGTAACAACTTAAACAATAAAGTTAACAAATTAATTAAACCGTCAAGTGAACGGCGTCCAAAAATTCTGCAAAAAACAATGGCAAAATTAATTTTTTTCTTCCATTCCCACTGTAAAAAATAAAATAAAAGTAAATCAATAAGTCCCATGTACCCAAAAATACTACCAATGAAAACTACACCTTGTCCCGCAAAAAAACAAGCCCACATATTGCTACATCAACGGAAGAATAAAAAAGTTCCGGCTCTTGGAATTCGATGCAAAAACAAGTATTTTTTTTTTTAAAGATTTTTTATTTTGCAAACGTAGGAAAACATAAAACCCATAACATATTTGGTATCCCCGTAATCGTGCCAACTCATAGAATAAAGGTAACATGTTATTTATGCTGCATAGTGAAAGGCGTAAATTTATAACGTGAAAAATAATGCTGGAATAGCTGTTTATTTTCAATTCTTTCCTAAAATAAAGTTAATAAAAGTAAATTAACATACTATATGCACCCAAACATATGGTAATTGAAAAATGCAACTCGTCCTGCAAAAAACAAGCTCTTATACAGCTATGTCGATGGAATAAAAAAAAAGATACGACTCTTAGAATGCAACAGTGAAAAAACAAAAATAATCCTTGGTCATTAACGTGAAAAATGGTCTGGTCATTAAGGGGTTAATAGCACTTTTTCTGTCTGTTTAATGACTCCAAGCTGTGTTGTGTAGTACAGTTTATGGAAGTTACAAGCTGACCTAGCCATACAGTATAAGGGGAGATTGATCAAAACTAGTTCAAAGCAAAAATAGATCAGTTACTAGAAATGAGCAAATCGATCCTACACAAATCAAATTTGTTAAAAATTTCCACAAAGTCTGAGCGAATTCTAAACTTTTGGGATTCATCCTGCATGGAAGAAGAAAACATGAAGACAGGGACGAATGATCACATGACCTAACATTCTTCCACATAATGCCTTGCAGACAGTTCTCCCCCTACCACAGCCAATCACGAGGGGTATAGGTGTAAGTCAAAAGAGATCATTTTTGGACAGTTTTTTTTATTTAAAAAGCATAACAAATCTGACAGTGCTTTGTGTTTTTAAACAGGCTGTTTGTTACCACTGACTACCATCCGTTTACCCATAGCCATATATGTTGCTGTCACTTTGATATTACTAATGCTGTCTTGGCATTAAAGAGCTTGAAAAGGTTTTATACAATTCTAGGAGACCTTAGAGTGTCATACACGACTTTTCAGGGCAATCGGGGCACTGACGCTTTGCAACAAATTTATTTGGACTGAATCAAATATCACTGCCGGTTCAATAATATCAGACCCGCAACGAACTTTGGTAAATTTGCTCATCTCTGGCAGTTACCCATAGTGACAAATCAGCTTCCACCTTTTATTTTCAGATCTCCTTTAAAAATTAAAGCAGCGACCTGATTTGTTTTTATGGGCAACTAAGCCCTTTTCTCATTGCACCAGTTTTGATAAATCCCACCATAGTGTTTTGGTATGCACTTGCCAATAAGATTCAATCAGGATAAATGTAAGTACTGGGTACTAAATATGTATACACCATGGGTCATGGGGTTGGTGGGGTGTTATACCGAAAGATTACGTGATGAAGTAAGATCTGGGTGTACTTAAAGGGGTTATGCAGGGACCAAAATATATCAGCAGTGTACTCATGGCAGTATGTGAGTACACTCGCTAATGTACATTGTGATTCCCCCGTCATGCAGATTCTGAGATTTTGATAGATTTTTATAGTGCTGCCGAATGACCGGAAGTCTAGTTGCACAGTTTTCTTGCGTAGCGGGATAGCAGCTGCCCAAACAGGTATAATGCAATGTCTATTGTTAAGAAAGGGTACCTGAGGCAATGTAGACAGTAGAGGTGGATTCAGGCTAAGATGAAGCTCCGACAGTAGACAGACAACCGGCGGGGTGCAACACAATAGATGCACAAAATGACAGGGCACAAAATGACTACAACTCTTGAAGGCACAGAGACACGATAGCACGGGATACAGGGTACAGGCAGCAGGAACGGTTAACACTGGGAACTGGAAAACACTAGGAGACCATTTGCAAGGACAAATTTAAGGTAACACAACAACGCTCAAGCAAGGATCGAGAGGGCAGAGCCCCTTTTATAGTCCAGAAGCATTCTGGGTTAATTGCAGTATTCTGCAACTGTGCACGTACTGGACCTTTAAGGCCCTGCAGAAGACAGTGTCCAGACCAGGAGCCGCGGCCGTCAGCGG
This sequence comes from Rhinoderma darwinii, assembly GCF_050947455.1. Taxonomy (NCBI): domain Eukaryota; kingdom Metazoa; phylum Chordata; class Amphibia; order Anura; family Rhinodermatidae; genus Rhinoderma; species Rhinoderma darwinii. The sequence goes on from NC_134689.1 coordinate 36,643,353, forward strand.
GAGTCATGGACGCGGCCGTCAGAGGGAGTCAGGACGACGGTCTGCGGCCATAGACGTTACACTTCTTTGATGACAATACGACTCTTTGTCATGTGACCGACCCCGCTGTACTCCATGTACAATCAGGAGCAGTAGTTCAGGGAGTACATGAAGTACAGCAGGGTTGGCCACGTGACGAACAGTCATATCGTCATCAAAGAAAGCTGTGCAGCTTGACTTCCGATCCCCCGGCAGCGCTATAAAAATCTATGAAAATCTCAGAATCAGCGCGACGGATGACTGTATGGGAATGTATATTAGCGAGAGTACTCACATACTGCAGGTCCCCGCATAATCCCTTTAAAGATCATAGACTAAATAATAATTTATAATTCCAATCTGATGTGCAAAGACTAGAAGTTTAATGTTGTGTATAAAAGATCAGTGTAAAAGCTGTGAACTTGTGGACTACTCACCTCAGCAACTGGTTTTAGCAGAAAAAGTTAATCGTTATAAAAAGGTTTAGTTGGTTTCTTAAAACGAAATATAATTTTTCTTTGTAAATGTACACAATACTTGGTTTGATGTTAAGCAAATATGAGCACAACCAGGGTCAGAAAATTGTTCCCCTTTTTGGGCAAATTTTATCATGCCACTTTGTTTCAGCTTTCTCTGGATCAACAAACATCCTCTCCTGGTTGTGCTTGATGGACGTAAATCTTTTTGCAACCATACATACTATAAAATCCTCTTATGGGCTTTTTTTGTATTTTATATAAGTAAGGCTGCGTTCACATCTGCGTTGGGGCTCTGTTCATGGGTTCCGTCGGACCTGTCTGTCAGGGAAATACATTAACGGAATCCAAACTGAAACAAACCGAAACCATAGGTTTTAATTTTTCTGTTTCTGTTTGTCACCGTTGTGTAAGGGAATCAATAGCGCAGTCGACTATGGTATTGATTCTGTCAAGACAACAGAAACCTCACACAACTGTGACAAACGGAAACTATTTGCACCGCAACCGTCACCATTGAAATCACTGGTGATGCAAACGGAAACCTATGGTTTCCGTTTGTTTCAGTTCGGATTCCGTTCGTGGGTTCCCCTGACGGAAAGGTCAGACGGAACCCATGAATGGAGTCATGACGCAGATGTGAACACAGCCTAAGGCTGATTTATTATATAATAAAAAGTACATAAAAATTGCAAAACAGTCAAATTATGACTTAAGGGTCATCATGGTGATAATAGATATGCCAGAGTTTTGGACAGCCTGGTAATCTAATCTGTTGGTTCCCAATAGTAAATATATATATATATATATATATATATATATATATATATCTATATATATATATATATACATATATATATATATATATATATATATATATATATATATATATATATATATATATAAAATCCACTTAAATTGAATGTAATTATTTACATCCACGCAGGAATTTATTTTAACTACTACAAACTCCCTATAGTGTTTTTAAATGTCTGCATCCAAATGTTAGGCAGACAAAAAAGTCTGCTTGAGAAAGGTCCTGCTGGACTGAAACGTCACACGGGTGAATAAATTGCTGATACTTTTTGGAAGTGCTGCCTCTGTCCATTTTTTGTCTGCCTGATATTGAGGACCGTGGACCAGGTCCAATTGAGGTGTGCACCTAGTTGCAGTCCAGTGCTGTGGAATCTATTTGTTTTGTTGCATCCAAAGGTTGACACTCTAACACGCCAATGTCATGACACAGACTATAACTGCAGAATAGTAGATGGTCTTCAAATATAAGCATGGATACACCTGTCTGACACTGCTTCCCTGCTGTTCTATCTTATGGTGGTCTCCATTTCTCTCATGCCCCCAGACCTGAGAACAGGCAGGGTGGAGGAGTAGGTATACTTCTTGCCCCACACTGCACTTTTCAGGTCATTCCCCCGGTACCCTCGCTCACATTTCCCTTTTTTGAAGTCCACACCCTCAGAGTCTTTCACCCTTTTTCCCTCCGAGTGGCAGTTGTCTACCGACCCCGGGCTCAACCTGACAATTTTGCTGACTGGCTTCCACAATTTCTATACTCTGAAACACCCACTCTCATCATGGGTGACTTCAACATCCCCATTGATAACCCAATCTCCCATCTGCCTCTCAGTTTCTATCTTTAACCTCCTCCCTAGGTCTGTCACAACTTACTAACTCTCCTACACATGTTGACGGGCATTCGCTTGACCTGGTCTTCTTCCGTCTCTGCTCAGTTTCTCACTTTATTAACTCTCCTCTCCCGCTCTCTGACCACAACCTTCTCTCCTTTACTATCAAATATTCTCTGCCTCCTCAGGTCATGCCTACGTATAAGACATACAGAAATCTACATGCCATTAACACTCAGAAACTCATAGACAGTCTACAGTCCCCATTGTCCCCTATCTCTTCCCTCTCCTGTCCTAATCTGGCTGCCAAACTTTACAATAACACTCTCAAAAATGCATTGGTTGAAGCAGCCCCCTCTACACTCCGAACCACACGACAAAGACAACAACCCTGGCACACGCCTCAATCCCGCTTTCTTCAGCAGTGCTTGAGATGTGCCAAACGACTGTGTAGAAAATCACATTTGGCTGCAGACTTCCTCCATTACAAATTTATGCTCAAAATTTACAACTCTGCCCTTCACCGTGCCAAACAAGTCTATTTCACTTCTCTCATCTCCACACTATCTAATAATCCAAAAAACGCCTCTTTCATTCTTTTCACTCCCAAAAGTCCCAAAATGCAGGCGCCAATCACAGATCTCAGTACTGAAGACCTGGCGACTTATTTTAAAGTTAAAATTGACAACATCAAGCATGATATTATATCCATGTCCCCTAGTAACATCGACCACCTTTCCTCCCGCACTCCCTCTTCTTTACTTTCAGCATTTGACCCAATAACAGAAGAAGTGCCTCCAGAATCCGCCTTTTTCTTACTGATTCACTCTCGTCTTGACTACTGTAACTCATTATTAGTCAGTCTTCCCATCACTAAACTCTCCCCTCTTCAATCTACCCTTAATTCAGTACCCAGGCTCATCTTTACGACCAACTGCTACACCAACGCCTCAGTGCCAGTCACTGCACTGGTTGCCCATCCCCTTCAGAATAAAATTCTAACTTATTACTCTCACACACAAAGCTCTCCACAGTGCTGCACCTCCTTACATCTCCTCCCTCATCTCTGTCTACCACCCTACTCGGGCTCTACGTTCTGCCAATGACCTTAGATTAAATTCCTCCATAATCCGAACCTCCCACTCCCGTCTCCAAGAGTTTTCTCGTGCTGCACCAGTCCTCTGGAATGTGCTACCCCGGACAATCAGATTAATTCCCAATATCCACAGTTTTAAACGTGCCCTGAAAACACATCTTCTTAGACAGGCCTATAGCATTCCCTAATCTGACTCTGTCCCATGGCCCCCCTTTTAGATTAGTCATCAGAATAAGATTTCCTCACTCTCCTTCTATTCATGTCCATCATACACGGATACTGTCTGGTGACCAGCTCATGCAGCTTTATGTGTACCACCCTACGTGTATAAAAAAAAATGGCTGGTCCATTGTACATAACAAACACTGTTACACTTTGTGTCTCCCTTATTTTCTTATAGATTGTAAACTCTTGCGAGCAGGGTCCTCACTCCTCTGTTTGAATTGTAAATTAGCTTTGTCACTATGTAATGTCTGATATTGTTTGTTTCATGTTCCCTCTAAATTTTAAAGTGCTGCGTAATATGTTGGCACTATATAAATAAAGATTATTATTATTATTATTATTATAAGCAGAAAATGATTTATATTTTATTTTTCTTAGAACATAAACGATTATTATTTTAATAAAAAGCCAAATCCATATTATAAGCTGTTTGTAAATGCTTGTTGCTATAATCTACCATTTAATTGTTATTCATGTTTTTACACTTTACTGCAACATACTATATTTTAGTAAAGTGAAGCATTCTCAGATTTACATAGAACACAGGCTAATAGAGAGAATTATGTCCATTTTTTTTAATTGAAGAATAAACCAGTAATTTGAGCTTAATTTTCACTTTTTACTGCTTTATTGCTATCTTTTTGATAAATGCTACATCTACAGTTGGAAATATGAAATGCAGGAGAAAAGTGATAATAATTTTGAGATCTGACCTTTAACATTTTTTTATATTAATAAAAATGCAGCAGTTATTTAATGAATAATAATGAGAAATGAAACAGTAATATATATTGATCAAATTTGTAACCTGTATTTCTAATGTCATAGTGCAAAGGAGATGTATAAAACTTTGATTCCCAGCTATTCACCACTTAAGGATTGTCCACCATAAATTTGACTATGACGGCTCTAGCTACAATAGAAAAGTATAGTGCAAAATAAAACAAAAGTCCCTCAAAAAACAGCTACAGTCAAAAATAGTAAATAGAAATCGTTAAAAAAATAAAACAAAAAATACAGCTAAAGTAAACACGATTCCCTTAAAATGACACAATAAATGCTATATCGAGCTGTATGTTATGAAAAAAATAAAGTGTAAAAATTGCAAAAAAACTATGTGTGAAAAAATTATAAGCAAGCCCTAGTGGTCATGAAAGAAACACAAAAAAAATGCAGATTTTATTTATGGGGTTCCGTGCTTAACAAGATTTGTGCTATATAATCAAGTTATGTCATCAATATGTTATTGTAGACCCAACTGGTAAAAACATTCTTTGATCTCAAGAACAAAGGAACCATGAAGTCTGGTGGTTTTGCCAGACACAATAAAGGGCATTTATTATTATTTTTACACCAGTTTTCTGGCTTAGGAAAGTTGAAAATGGCAAAACAAAGTCACAATTTATGCAAAAAATTCAACTTTTGTGCTGTTGGCGCTGCTCACTCCACTTTCTCAAAAAGTGGGTGGGGCTTGGAAGAAGGTGGTAGGGCCACACATCGCTCAACAAATTGACTATAATTTACGCCAGAAACTTATAGCTCATAGCTGGTGTAGGTTTTACTTTCTGGTGCAGAAACGGACAGAGATACGTCTAATTTATTAAGAGTCGTGCAGCTCTTAATAAATTAACCGCATATTACTCCAGCGTCTTAAATGCCAATTTTAATAAATTATCCCCATAGTTAATCTTAGTGTGAGTCCTAGCGGTTGAACCTGCACCAGTCCCAAATTGTTGACATACTCTGAGTACATTCCTTCAACTCAACTACAGAAACCTTAATTTCTGCCATATCCACAGTATATGGCATAAATATCTGACAGATGCGGGATCAAACTCAGGGACCTGCACCTATATGGCAATTGGGTATCATTCCAACCCCGTTTCACCTGGTGAGGTGGCCGCTTGCTCCTGCTTCCAGGTGGCTGCGTAGCTTTCTCCATTATGTTCTATGAAAGTTACAAGCATCTTAATCCTTGCCTGAAATAGTCAGCTAGTGACGGCCTCAGTCTAATTTATGAGCCATTAAAGAGGCTCTGTCACCAGATTATAAGTGCCCTATCTCCTACATAATCTGATCGGCGCCGTAATGTAGATAACAGCAGTGGTTTTTATTTTGAAAAACAATCTTTTTTTTAGCAAGTTATGAGCTATTTTAGATTTATGCTAATGACTTTCTTTATAGACAACTGGGCGTGTTTTTACTTTTTACTAACTGGGCGTTGTACAGAGGAGTGTATGACGCTGACCAATCAGTGACCAATCAGTGTCATACACTTCTCATTGTTCCATCCCAGCATGATCCACAGCACAGTGTGATTGTGCAGTAAAAGAAGCTGGGGTGGAACAATGAGAAGTGTATGAGGCTGATTGGTTACTGATTGGTCAGCGTCATACACTCCTCTGTACCACGCCCAGTTGGTAAAAAGTAAAAACACGCCCAGTTGTCTATTAAAGGTAATGTGTCGCTAGAAAATTATTATTTTTTTTTTTTTGAGTTAAACAATTAGTGTATGGGTGATTAAACATTGTTCTAACTTTTTTAATTTTTTCACGAGTCAGGAAATATTATAAATTAGATTCTAATTTATAATATTTCCCAGCGCTGGTCACTAGATGGAGCAATTTCCAAAATTGCAGCATTGCATGTGGTAACGCAAACACATTGCTTTATGCTGCAAAATTTGAGAAAATTCACTCGCTCTAGTGAGCTCTCAGAATCCCCCCTCCTTTATCCTGGCTAGTGCCGGGAGAAACGAGGGGATTGAACGGTCAAACCTCCTATACTGTGTGTCTCCATTTTTTGAGCTAACACACAGTGTAGTAGTTTAACATACAGTAGTAAACACACAGTAAAACACGTACATACACAGACCTAACTTACCTGCTCCCTCCGGTCCGTCCGCTCCGTCTGCTACCTCCGCTCCAAGTGCACAAGTCTGGAAGCCGCGACGGGAAGTAGTAATCTTACTGTCCGGCCGCGACTTCCGGTCCACAAGATAATGGCGCCGGACGTCGCACAGTTCAATTTCGACTGTGTGGGAGCTGCGCATGCGCCGTTCCCATACAGACGGCATACAGCATAGTGGATGGAACGGGCCCCGTTCGCATTCACTATGGGACTGTAGCTGCCGTATTCCATGTCTGTATGTGTCGTTAATCGACACATACAGAGATGGAAAAAAAATGGCAGCCCCCAAGGACAAGAAAAAGTGAAAAAATCTAAAAAAGTAAAACACAAACACACAAATAAATTAAAAATGTTTTAATAAAACACTAAAAGCAAATTGATCTAAAAAATTTTTTTTTCGTGACACTGGTCCTTTAAGAAAGTTATTACTATAAATCTAATATAATGTGTCTGTCTCCGTGTGTAGACTCGTACACTTATCTACAGTGTCCATGATAACTCTGCCTATTATGTCTTTCTACCCTATAAACGTATTGATCTATAAGCCCACTAATAACTTCTTTAGATCATAGTAATATTGTTGTGCCGCTCACAGCAACTATAATATCGTCTTTAATCAGGGCACAGCGTTTGTACCTAGAATGGTACTATTACTAATCACATTTGTTACTATCCCATCACTTTTCTCACTTTGTGCCTCTGTGCACTTATCTATAAACTCATCGGTGACCTCTTTCTTGTATTATAGTAATGTTATAATTATATGTACAGCGATTACCATCAAGCAGCCTGGTGTGCTTGTCCACTTGAGTGCTGTTCATTGGTGGCATCTAACTAGTAAGTGATTGGTGGCAGAATCTGTCAATCAACGGAGGAGGAGGCTCGGTCCTCTATTCCTCCTTGGATAGGCTATCGACTGATTGTGGACACATGTTCAGCTAGTTGCAGTGAATACTTAATGAGACTGACACCGCCGCTCGCTGTCATTGGCCCCGATACCCCTGAGGACGCTACATCGTAGCGAAACATGTCGGGGGGGCTTCTACCTTTATTTTAATAATTGTCCTATTGACACCTTTGAATCTAACTAATAACTAACTGCATGTAGCGCTCTGTGGTTGTGGTACTTAACCCTTTCTAGACAGAGCTCTTACGTCTGGCACTGTGCTAATTGCTGTCAGAAATGGACATTAACTTTTAAATTTCATGTAGTCTGTCCTTGTTGCAAATTGAATAAAGACTTTTTTATTTTTACTCTTTAATAATGGTTGGAAAACAGGGCTTATTTCTGCCGGCAGGCAGCCTTTTTTGAATATAAATCTAATACAGCTCATAACTTGCTAAAAAAAAAGATTGTTTTTCAAAATAAAAACCACTGCTGTTATCTACATTACAGCACCGATTATGTAGGAGATAGGGCACTTATAATCTGATGACAGAGCCTCTTTAATGTTGAGTCTTGAAAGCATACCATTAACCACTTCCCGCTCCCCATGACGAAAATGTTTGCCATGGACGGCTATCATTTGGCGCAAAATTATGCACTCCTCAAGCTTTATATTGTCAACAACTGTACTGCAGTGCTACTACTGAATGTATGCAGGGCCGCCATCAGGGGGGTATTAGGGGTACTACTGTAGGGGGCCCGGCCAAACTTAATTGAAAGGGGGGCCCGGAAACTGCCGCGACTTGCCTTTGGTAGAAAAAAACAGGCCCCTGCAATGGGGCCTGTTTTTTTCACCAAAACAATGTCGTGAGCTGCGGGCCCCCCTCTCGTGAAACACCGTTGTGAGCTGCGGGCCCCCCTCTCATCACCGCCGCGAAATACCGCACGCTTGCGCGCGTATGAGCGAGCGCGCGACCGCGCGCGAACGACCAGGCGCGCCGCCGAGAAGGAGGCGGTGCGCCCGCAACACAAGATCTAGGGGGAAGGACAGCCACACTGGACAGCAGCGCAGTCTACTTACCTGCTGGCCCGCCTCCGACTCGTCCTCCTCGTCCTCCTCCGACTCCGCCTCCTCGTCCTCCTCCGACTCCGCCTCCTCCTCCGACTCCGCCTCCTCCTCCTTCTTCTCCAGAGCGTGGCTGCGTAAGGAGAGGGGGAGGAGTCTAGTTGTTGTGCGGCGGCAGTTCTACGATCCCCGCCATTTTCTGGAGCCTGGAGCCGAAGAACGACATCTGGACCGAAGACATCGCCTGAAGAGGACTGGAGTGGGAGCAGCTCTTCTGACACGGTGAGTAAAGTGTCTCAAAGTGCTGTTTATGTATGGCCCTGTTCACACAGAGTATTTTGCAGGCCGAAAAAATCTGCCTCAAAATTCCTTAAAGAATTTTGAGGCAGATTTTGACCTGCCCACACTATCTTGCCGCGTTTTTTGCTGCGTTTTTTGCCTGCGGCGATTGAGGACAGCAGACAAAAAACGCAGCGAAAAATACATTTTCTGCCTCCCATTGATTTCGATGGGAGGTCAGAGGCGGAACCACGGCAAGAAAGGACGTGCTGCTTTTTCTTTTTTCCGCGACTGGTTCCCATTGATTTCAGATTAAATCAATGGGAGGCGGTTTTGGAAGTTGTTTGGTGCTGATTCTGACGCAGTGTCCGAGTCAATATCAAGGCCCAAAAACTCTGTGAACTGGGCCTTATTGTTAGGGCTTATTCAGACGAACATGTAATACATCCGTGCAACGTGTGTGATTTTCACGCACCTCGCACTGACCTATGTTACTCTATGGGGTCGTGCAGACTGTCAGTGACTTTCACGCAGCATGTGTCCGTGTGTCCGCTGCGTAAAACTCACGACATGTCCTATATTTTTGCATTGTTGGCGCATCATGCACCCATTGAAGTCAATGGGTGCGTGAAAATCACGCCCAGCACTTCCGCAGCAGTATAAACTATGCATGAAAACAGAAAAGCACCACGTGCTACAAACATACAAACAGAGTGTCATAATGATGGCGGCTGCGCGAAAATCACTCAGCCACTCATCATACGCTGCTGACACACGGAGCTGTTATGGACCTTTTGCATGCGCAAAACGCCACGTTTTTGCGCACACAAAAACCACGCGCTCGTGTAAATCCGGCCTTAGGGTAGGAACACACTAGGCATGAACACTGCGGATTTTATGCAACACATTTTATTGTGGAAAATCCGCAGCGTATTACAGTCGCAGCAGAGTGGATGAGATTTGAACAAATCTCATCCACACACTGCAAAAAAAATGGACCTGCAGTGTGGCTTTTTAATCCGCAGCATGTCAATGTATTCTGTGGAATCGCTGCTCCTCTGTTGCGGAAATGCTGCAGTTCTGCCGCAAAAAGCACACATGAGAAAAAAAAAAGGTACTTTTTTACATTTATAAAAAAGTTTATGCTTACCCCGGCCGTAGTTTAGATGACGCGATCCTCTATTCTTAGCGCAGCCCCGCCTCCTGTCATGACGTTTCATCCCATGTGACTGCTGCAGCGGTCACATGGTCTACAGCATCATCCCAGGAGGCGGGGCTACGTTCAGAAGAGAGAGATGCGTCATCTAAACTACGGCCGGGGCAAGTCTAAACTTTTTTTTCCCTGCAGGATTCCCGCAGCGGACATGCCTCACCAAACCTGCGCCACTATTTGGTGCGGTTTTGCTGGCAGAATTCCCTGCGGCTACCGGGGTGGATAAGCTGTGTAGTTTTACTCAGCATATCCGCCTAGTGTGTTCCTTATGATGTCGCTCCTGGAGCTGCTGCCGGTCTCTAAATAGGCATTTGGTTCAGTAAAATTTGGAATTATTTTTTTTTGAGAACCAGCTTAAAAAAACACAAAACTTTTGTGTTAGGGCCTGTTCACATCACCGTTCGCTTCCGTTCCGGGGTTCCATCTGAGGTTTCCGTCGGGTGAACCCCGCAACGGAAAGTGAAAGTGACAGCACAGCTTCCGTTTCAGTCACCATTGATCTCAATGGTGACGGAAACATCGCTAATGGTTTCCGTTCATCACCATTCCGGCAGGTTTTCGGACGGAATCAATAGCGTAGTCGACTGCGCTAATGGTGACGGAAACGGAAGCTGTCACTTTCACTTTCCGTTGCGGGGTTCACCCGACGGAAACCTCAGACGGAACCCTGGAACGGAAGCGAACGGTGATGTGAACAGGCCCTAACACAAAAGTTTTGTATTTTTTTAAGCTGGTTCACAAAAAAAAATTATTCCAAATTCTACTGGACCAACTGCCTATTTAGAGACCGGCAGCAGCTCCAGGAGCGACATCATAAGGGACACACTAGGCGGATATGCTGAGTAAAACTACACAGCTTATCCGCCCCCGGTAGCCGCAGGGAATTCCGCCAGCAAAACCGCACCAAATAGTGGCGCAGGTTTCGTGAGGCATGTCCGCTGCGGGAATCCTGCAGGGAAAAAAAAGTTTAGACTTGCTCCGGCCGTAGTCCTGGTGACACATCTCTCTCTTCTGAACGTAGCCCCGCCTCCTGGGATGACGCTGTAGACCATGTGACCGCTGCAGCAGTCACATGTGATGAAACGTCATGACAGGAGGCGGGGCTGCGCTAAGAATAGAGGATCGCGTCACCAGGACGGGGTAAGTCTAAACTTTTTTATAAATTAAAAAAAGTGCCTTTTTTTTTTTCTCATGTGTGCTTTTTGCGCCAGAACCGCAGCATTTCCGCAACAGAGGAGCAGCGATTCCACAGAATACATTGACATGCTGCGGCTTAAAAAGCCACACTGCAGGTCCATTATTTTTGCAGCGTGAGGATGAGATTTGTTCAAATCTCATCCTCTCTGCTGCGACTGTAATATGCTACGGATTTTCCACAATAAAATGTGTGGCATTAAAATGCGCAGTGTTCATGCCTAGTGTGTTCCTACCCTAAGGCCGGATTTACACAAGCGTGTGCTTTTTGTGTGCGCAAAAATGTGGCGTTTTGCACATGCAAAAGGTCCATAACAGCTCCGTGTGTCAGCAGCGTATGATGCGCGGCTGCGTTATTTTCGCGCAGCCGCCATCATTATGACACTCTGTTTGTATGTTTGTAGCACGTGGTGCTTTTCTGTTTTCATTCATAGTTTATACTGCTGCGGAAGTGCTGGGCGTGATTTTCACGCACCCATTGACATCAATGGGTGCGTGATGCGCGAACAATGCACAAATATCGGACATGTCGTGAGTTTTACGCAGCGGACACACGGACACACGCTGCATGAAAATCACTGACAGTCTGAACGGCCCCATAGAGTAACATAAGTCCGTGCGAGGCGCGTGAAAATCACGCACGTTGCACGGATGTATTACACGTTCGTCTGAATAAGCCCTAACAATAAGGCCCAGTTCACAGAGCTTTTGGGCCTTGATATTGACTCGGACACTGCGTCAGAATCAGCACCAAAAAACTTCTAAAACCGCCTCCCATTGATTTCATCTGAAATCAATGGGAGCCAGTCGCGGAAAAAAGAAAAAGCAGCACATCATTTCTTGCCGCGGTTCCGCCTCTGACCTCCCATCGAAATCAGTGGGAGGCAGAAAATGCATTTTTCGCGGCGTTTTTTGTCTGCTGTCCTCAATCGCCGCGGGCAAAAAACGCGGCAAGATAGTGTGGGCAGGTCAAAATCTGCCTCAAAATTCTGTGCGCGGTTGCAGGCGGTCGCGGGTGCGCATGCGCGGGAGTTTGCGGGTGCGCACGACGACCCCCATGCTACCCAGGGCCGCCATCAGGGGGGTATTATGGGTACAGATGTGAGAGGCCCGGCCAAACCTAATTGAAAGGGGGGCCCACAGCTCACGACATTCTTTTGGTGAAAAAAACGGGCCCCATTGCAGGGGCCTGTTTTTTTTCTACCAAAGGCAAGTCGCGGCAGTTGCCGGGCCCCCCTTTCAATTAGGTTTGGCCGGGCCTCTCACATCAGTACCCATAATACCCCCCCTGATGGCGGCCCTGGGTACCATGAAATAGTGCTGGACGGAGTACCGTTAACAGGCGGTGCCACGGTAGGAGGGCCCAGAAAATTTAGCTGTAGGGGGCCCTGAAATTCCTGATGGCGGCCCTGCCCTGATGTACTCCGCCCAGCTTACATATACCCTGATGTACTCCGCACAGCTTACATATACCCTGATGTACTCCGCCCAGCTTACATATACCCTGATGTACTCCACATATATTACATATACCCTGATGTACTCCTCACAGCTTACATATAGCCTGATGTACCCGCACATATTACATATACCCTGATGTACTCCACAGTTTACATATACCCTGATGTACTCTGCACAGCTTACATATATCCTGAAGTACTCCGAACAGCTTACATATACCCTGATGTACTCCACACATATTACATATACCCTGATGTACTCCGCACATATTACATATACCCTGATGTACTCCTCACAGCTTACATATACCCTGATGTACTCCACAGTTGACATATACCCTGATGTACTCTGCACAGCTTACATATATTCTGATGTACTCCGCACATATTACATATACCCTGATGTACTCTGCCCAGTTTACATATACCCTGATGTACTCCGCCCAGCTTACATTTACCCTGATGTACTCCACCCAGTTTAGATCTGCCCCCACATTATAAGATAAAATACCACTAAAACACCAAGCAAAATCTGCGCTTCAAAAGCCAAATGGTGGTCCAACTATGCTTGGCAGTGTGCCAAAACGGCAATTTATGACCACATATGTGGTATTACTGGATTCTGGAGAACCCGCTTAACAATTTATGGGATGTGTGTCTACGCTGGTACAATCTGGGCACAACACATTGGGCACTGAAATGGCATATCTGTGGAAAACAGCAATTTTCAATCTGCAACATCTATTGTTTACTCATTTTTGAAAAACACTTGTGCGGTCAAAATGCTCACTACACCACTAGATAAATTCTTTGAGGGATCTAGTTTCCAAAGCGGGGTAATTTATCGGGGGTTCCACTGTACTGGTACTATAGCTCAATGCAACATAGTGTCAAAAAACTAATCTTATAAAATCTCCACTCCAAATACTAAATGGTGCTCCTTCCCTTTAGAGCCTTGCTGTGTGTCCAAATAGCAGTTTATGACCACGTGTGGGGTATTTTCCTACTCTGAAGAAGTTGCTTTACAAATGTTACGGTGCTTTTTCTCCTTTATTTGTTGAGAAAATGAAAAATTTTGAACTAATGCTGCGTCTTATTGGAAAATAATGTAATTTTTCATTTTCACTGCCCATTTCTAATAAAATATATGAGACACCTGTGGGGTCAAAATGCTCACCACACCCCTAGATGAATTCCTCAATGGGTGTAGTTTGCCAAATGGAGTAACTTTTTTTGCACTGTACTGGTACCTTAGGAGCTTTACAAATGCGACATGGTGCCGAGAAATCAAACCAGCAAAATCTGTACTCCAAAAGCTAAATGGCGTGCCTTCCCTTCTGAGTCCTGCTGCTTCCCCAAACAGCCGTTTATGACCACATGTTGGGTATTTCCGTACTCTGGAGAAGTTACTTTACAAATGTTGAAGTGCTTTTCCTCATTTATTTGTTGAAAAAATTAAAAATTTTGAGGTAAAGCTACATCTTATTGGAAAATAATGTAATTTTTCATTTTCACTGCCCAATTCTAATGAAATCTATGAAACACCTGTGGGGTCAAAAAGCTCACTACACCCCTAGATGAATTCCTCAAGCGATATAGTAACACACGTCAGATTTAAAAAATTTCATTTGGTCCAAAAGTGGCTGGGTCCTGAAGGGGTTAAAAGCTTTAGTTACCTAACATTATGTGCAGTCATGACACGAATGTCTACCAGTCCTCATTTACAGTCTTGTTTTATAAAAATTGCCTTTACTTGCAATTATTATAAAATAACTCAGTTCATTACAAATTTGCTTTGAAATGCAAAGGCTTAAAGGGGTTTTCCAGCTTCTGACAACTGATGACCTATCCACCAGGTAGGTCATCAGTACATGATCTATGGGAGTACAACACCCAGGCCCCGGACAGATCAGCTGGTCCGGTGCCTCCATGCACCGGACGTACAAGCCGGAAGCAGTTAGCTCCAGCCAGGGAAAAGCGGCCGAGCTGCAGTACTGCAGCTCTGCTCCTATTCAAGTGAATAGATGCAGACCTGAAGTTCTGCACCACAGCCGCTATGCTATATATGGAGCCAACTACCTCTGGCCTCCGTACATAGCATTATGTGCCACAACATCCGGTGTGTCTTATCGGTGCGGGGTCCGGGTGTCGGACTTACACCAACGACATACTGATGACCTATCCGGTGGATAGGTTATTAGTTGTCAGAAGGTGGACAACCCCTTTAATGAATAATGAAATTAGAACATTATCCTTAAAAGTAAGGAGCACTTTAAAGGGAATGTGTTGCTAGCAAAAAAAAATAATTTTTATTTTAGTTAAACAATTAGTGTGTAGGTGATTAAACATTGTTCTATTTTTTTTTATTTTTTCACGAGTCAGGAAATATTATAAATTAGATTCTAATTTATAATATTTCCCAGCACTGGTCACTAGATGGAGCAATTCCCAAAATTGCAGCATTGCATGTGGTAAAGCAACCACATTGCTTTATGCTGCAAAATTGGAAAAAAATCCCTCGCTCTAGTGAGCTCTCAGAATCCCCCCCTCCTTTATCCTGGCTAGTGCCGGGAGAAACGAGGGGATTGAACGGTCTAACCTCCTACACTATGTGCCGCCATTTTTTGAGCTAACACACAGTGTAGAAGGTTTACATACAGTAGTAAACACACACTGAAACACGAACATACATAGAAATCACTTACCTGCTCCTGCCACCGCCGCTCCCTCCGGTCCGTCCCCTCCGTCTGCTGCCGCTGCTCCAAGTGCACAGGTCTGGAAGCCGCGACCGGAAGTAGTAATCTTACTGTCCGGCCGCGACTTCCGGTCTACAGGAAAATGGCGCTGGACGGCGCTCAGTTCAACTTGGACTGTGTGGGAGCGGCGCATGCGCCGTTCCCACACAGACGGCGTACACCATAGTGGATGGAACGGGCCCCGTTCGCATTCACTATGGGACTGTAGCTGCCGTATTCCATGTCTGTATGTGTCGTTAATCGACACATACAGAAATGGAAAAAAAAATGGCATCCTCCATAGGGAAGAAAAAGTAAAAAAATAAAAATAAGTAACACACAAACACACAAATAAATACAAAAGTTTTGAATAAAACACTAACATCAAACCGATATAAAAAATTTTTTTGGGGTGACACTGTTCCTTTAAGGGCTCATGCGGGCAGCCATATTATGGCTCCATGCAATATCTAAGTTGAACAGAGATGTAATCTGGCACCTACTGAGGTCTATGGTGAGCTAATGCACCCCTCTATGCCTCTTATTTTATACATCGGCATACAGAGTTCTTTCTGTATTTTTTCTTGTGGCATGCTCCATCGTATATCGTATTTTCCCAGAGAAGAATTGCTTGAAAAAACATAGTCAAAAAAGTAGTGGCTAGTTATTGGTGCTCATATTCATTCAGTATAATAAGGATCAGTCAGGGGAGGGCAGGGGTCCATACAAGATTAAAATGTAGAGACTGAAATGTGTCCGCTGAAATGTGTTTGGTCATGCCCTATCTACTCCATTAAATATGTAAGGCACACCTTCAACACAAGAAGGAAAATAAAAGTGTAACACAGAAACAATGTTAGGGATCTGCCAGGTACTTCATCTAGGTATACTCCTGGGATTAATCAATCCACACCTGAGGCCAGACCTGTTCGACTGACACCATCTCCCACCAACCAGGGTGGCAGGCTCAGGAGTGGGAGAGCCTATCGCGGCCTGGTCTGTCGGAGTTAGCTCCGCCCCCTGTCCTTTATTACCTGCCCTGTTCTCTCCCTCAGTGCTTGTAATTCTTTTGGATTCCTGGCCCCACTGCTGCTTGCTCCAGCCTGCTTCTGCCGTGCTTCTGCCTTGCTGCAGTTCTGCTTGACCTGCTTTGCTTGCCCCTGGCTTGCTTCTGTCTCCTTGCCCGCTTGGGTGTACTCACTTCATCCTGGTCCTGACTGTCCGTTCGCCGCTCCGTTTCCTCGTGGCGTTCCGTGGCTACTGCCCCTTCCCTTGCATGTTCCCTGTTTGTTTTCCTGTGCACTTAGACAGCGTAGGGACCGCCGCCCAGTTGTACCTCGTCGCCTAGGGCGGGTCGTTGCAAGTAGGCAGGGACAGGGCGGTGGGTAGATTAGGGCGCACTTTCCCTTTACCTCCTTCCGGCCATTACATAATTACAAGCCCTTACCTAGTCTACCATTTCTCCTACGCTGACGCTATCATGGACCCCCTTGAGACCCTGGCCCAGCAGATGCAGGGCCTCTCCCTACAGGTCCAGGCCCTGGCCCAAAGGGTCAATCAGGGTGACGCTGCTTTAGTAGTACCCCTCACCTCACCTCTAGAACCCGACCTCAAGTTACCTGACCGGTTCTCAGGGGACCGTAAGACGTTTCTCTCCTTCCGGGAGAGTTGCAGACTGTATTTCCGCCTAAAGCCCCACTCCTCAGGTTCCGAGAACCAGCGGGTGGGTATCATCATATCCCGACTCCAGGAAGGGCCCCAAGAGTGGGCCTTCTCCTTGGCTCCTGACGCCCCTGAACTTTCCTCTGTTGATCGTTTTTTCTCTGCCCTCGGACTCATTTACGACGAGACTGACAGGACTGCCTTAGCCGAGAGTCAGCTGGTGACCTTACGTCAGGGTAGGAGACCGGTTGAGGAATACTGTTCTGATTTTAGGAAGTGGTGCGTAGCTTCTCAGTGGAACGATCCGGCCCTAAAGTGCCAGTTTAGGTTAGGATTATCTGACGCCCTGAAGGATCTGCTGGTTAGCTACCCCTCGTCTGACTCCCTTGACCAGGTTATGGCCCTAGCAGTACGACTTGACCGACGTCTCAGGGAACGTCAGCTAGAACGCTTCAGTGTGCTCCCCTCTGACTTTTCTGCGAGCCCCCCCGAGGTCCCGTCTCCTCGCCCCTCCACGGAGGACTCGGAGGTACCTATGCAACTCGGGGCCTCCATGTCCCCTCGACAACGTAGGGAGTTTCGCAGAATGAATGGTCTCTGCTTCTACTGTGGGGACGACAAGCATCTACTGAACACCTGTCCCAGGCGCAAGAATAAGAAGCCGGAAAACTTCCGCGCCTAAGTGATCATCGGGGAGGTCACTTGGGCGCACAGGTATTTCCCGTTAATGTGAAACGCAATAAAATTTTGCTTCCCTTTCAGGTCTCGTTTGCTGGCCGGGCTGCCACGGGCAGTGCTTTCGTGGATTCAGGGTCATCTGCTAATATCATGTCTGCGGAATTTGCTATGTCTCTAAAGATGCCTTGTATTGATTTACCTTATCCTATCCCTGTAGTAGGAATCGACTCAACTCCTCTTGCTAATGGTTATTTTACTCAGCATACTCCTGTTTTTGAACTCCTTGTTGGCTCCATGCATTTGGAGCAGTGCTCTGTACTGGTGATGCAGGGATTATCGTCTGATCTGGTATTAGGTCTTCCCTGGTTGCAGTTGCATAATCCCACGTTTGATTGGAATACTGGGGATCTCACCAAATGGGGTAATGAATGTCTTATGTCATGTCTTTCTGTTAACTCTATTTCTCCCCGGGAGGAGGTAAACACGCTTCCGGAGTTTGTTCAGGACTTCGCCGATGTGTTTTCTAAGGAGGCCTCCGAGGTGTTGCCCCCCCATAGAGATTACGATTGCGCTATCGATTTGGTGCCTGGTGCCAAGCTTCCTAAGGGTAGGATATTTAATCTTTCATGTCCTGAACGTGAAGCCATGAGGGTGTATATCCAAGAATGCCTGGCCAAGGGTTTCATTCGCCCCTCGACTTCTCCTGTAGGTGCTGGCTTCTTCTTCGTGGGGAAGAAGGATGGTGGTCTTAGGCCGTGCATTGATTATCGTAACCTGAATAAGGTCACCGTAAGGAACCAGTACCCACTTCCTTTGATTCCGGATCTTTTTAATCAGGTTCAGGGAGCCCAATGGTTTTCTAAGTTCGATCTACGGGGGGCATATAACCTTATCCGCATCAAAGAGGGGGATGAGTGGAAAACTGCGTTCAACACACCCGAGGGTCATTTCGAATACCTGGTCATGCCCTTTGGGTTGTGTAATGCCCCTGCTGTCTTCCAGAATTTTATTAATGAAATCCTGAGAGAGTACCTGGGTAATTTTCTTGTTGTGTACCTTGATGACATACTGGTGTTTTCCAAGGACTGGTCCTCCCACGTGGAGCATGTCAGGAAGGTGCTCCAGGTCCTTCGGGACAATAATCTGTTTGCTAAGACTGAAAAATGTGTCTTTGGGGTACAGGAGATACCATTTTTAGGGCAAATCCTCACTCCTCATGAATTCCGCATGGACCCTGCCAAGGTTCAGGCTGTGGCGGAATGGGTCCAACCTGCCTCCCTTAAGGCGTTACAGTGTTTTTTAGGGTTCGCCAACTATTACAGGAGATTTATTGCCAACTTCTCGGTCGTCGCTAAGCCTCTTACGGACCTTACCCGCAAGGGTGCTGATGTCCTCCATTGGCCCCCTGAGGCCGTCCAGGCCTTTGAGACCCTCAAGAAGTGCTTTATCTCGGCCCCCGTGCTGATTCAGCCCAACCAAGAGGAGCCATTTATTGTGGAGGTTGACGCTTCCGAGGTGGGAGTGGGGGCCGTCTTGTCCCAGGGTACCAGCTCCCTCACCCATCTCCGCCCCTGTGCTTACTTCTCTAGGAAGTTTTCGCCCACGGAGAGTAACTATGATATTGGCAACCGCGAACTTCTAGCCATTAAATGGGCTTTTGAGGAGTGGCGGCACTTCCTGGAGGGGGCCAGACACCAGGTAACGGTCCTTACGGATCACAAGAATCTGGTTTTCCTAGAATTGGCCCGGAGGCTTAATCCTAGACAAGCTCGGTGGGCACTATTCTTTACCAGATTTAATTTCTTGGTTACCTATAGGGCTGGGTCCAAGAATATTAAGGCTGATGCTCTGTCACGTAGTTTCATGGCCAATCCTCCTTCTGAGAAGGATCCTGCTTGTATTTTACCCCCTGGTATAATCGTCTCTGCCACAGATTCTGATTTAGCTTCTGATATCGCGGCTGATCAGGGTGCAGCTCCCGGGAACGTCCCTGGGGACAAACTGTTTGTTCCCCTGCAATACCGGCTGAGGGTACTCAGGGAAAACCATGACTCCGCTCTATCTGGTCATCCTGGCATCTTGGGCACCAAACACCTCATTACCAGAAACTATTGGTGGCCTGGGTTGCCTAAAGACGTTAGGGCTTACGTCGCCGCTTGTGAGGTTTGCGCTAGGTCCAAAACCCCTAGGTCCCGACCTGCGGGCCTACTACGTTCCTTGCCCATTCCCCAGAGACCTTGGACCCATATCTCCATGGTTTTTATCACCGATTTGCCTCCATCTCAGGGCAAGTCGGTGGTGTGGGTGGTAGTCGACCGCTTCAGCAAGATGTGCCACTTTGTGCCCCTTAAGAAGCTACCTAACGCCAAGACGTTAGCTTCTTTGTTTGTGAAACACATCCTGCGTCTCCATGGGGCCCCAGTCAATATCGTTTCTGACAGAGGGGTACAATTTGTTTCCTTATTTTGGAGAGCTTTTTGTAAAAAGTTGGAGATTGATCTGTCCTTCTCCTCCGCCTTCCATCCCGAAACTAATGGCCAAACGGAAAGGACCAACCAATCCCTGGAACAATATTTAAGGTGTTTCATCTCTGACTGTCAATTCGATTGGGTCTCATTCCTTCCCCTTGCTGAATTTTCCTTGAATAACCGGGTCAGTAACTCGTCAGGGGTCTCCCCGTTTTTCTGTAATTTCGGGTTTAACCCAAGATTCTCCTCCGTCTCCCCTGGTTGTTCCAATAATCCTGAGGTAGAGGATGTTCATCGGGAACTGTGCACTGTCTGGGCCCAGGTTCAGAAGAACCTAGAGGCGTCCCAGAGCGCACAAAAGATTCAGGCGGATAGTAGACGTTCTGCTAACCCCCGGTTTGTCGTCGGGGATTTGGTCTGGTTGTCGTCCAGGAACTTGCGCCTTAAGGTCCCGTCCAGGAAGTTTGCTCCCCGATTTATTGGACCTTATAAGATCATTGAAGTCCTCAACCCTGTATCCTTCCGTCTGGAGCTCCCCCCATCATTTCGCATACATGACGTCTTCCATGCCTCCCTCCTTAAACGCTGCTCCCCGTCCTGGTCCCCCTCGAGGATACCTCCTGTTCCCGTTCTCACCCCTGAGGGGGTGGAATTCGAGGTGGCCAAGATTATGGACAGTAGGATGGTCCAGGGCTCCCTCCAGTACCTGGTCCATTGGAGAGGATACGGGCCGGAGGAGAGGACTTGGGTACCTGCCCGTGATGTTCACGCTGGGGTATTGATCAGGAGGTTCCACCTTCTCTTCCCCACTAAACCGGGTCCCCTTAGTAAGGGTCCGGTGGCCCCTCATAAAAGGGGGAGTACTGTTAGGGATCTGCCAGGTACTTCATCTAGGTATACTCCTGGGATTAATCAATCCACACCTGAGGCCAGACCTGTTTGACTGACACCATCTCCCACCAACCAGGGTGGCAGGCTCAGGAGTGGGAGAGCCTATCGCGGCCTGGTCTGTCGGAGTTAGCTCCGCCCCCTGTCCTTTATTACCTGCCCTGTTCTCTCCCTCAGTGCTTGTAATTCTTTTGGATTCCTGGCCCCACTGCTGCTTGCTCCAGCCTGCTTCTGCCGTGCTTCTGCCTTGCTGCAGTTCTGCTTGACCTGCTTTGCTTGCCCCTGGCTTGCTTCTGTCTCCTTGCCCGCTTGGGTGTACTCACTTCGTCCTGGTCCTGACTGTCCGTTCGCCGCTCCGTTTCCTCGTGGCGTTCCGTGGCTACTGCCCCTTCCCTTGCATGTTCCCTGTTTGTTTTCCTGTGCACTTAGACAGCGTAGGGACCGCCGCCCAGTTGTACCTCGTCGCCTAGGGCGGGTCGTTGCAAGTAGGCAGGGACAGGGCGGTGGGTAGATTAGGGCGCACTTTCCCTTCACCTCCTTCGGGCCATTACAAACAACTAATCAGACAATTCTTCCATTAACGGGCAGGTGTACCCAACAGTATACAAATCAATATAACCAATAATACCACCATACAATGACCATATAGTGGTCAGATACCAGTCACATGCTGAATAAACAATTAAATTTAGTGACTCCGTCTGATGTCTTCTCCAGATAACGGCAGAGTTGTCTGCCCAGACATCTTTGTCCCTCGCTTCTGCAGCCACCCCACCCCCCTTTATAGAACCACAAACTCCCCATCCTGCTTCTCCCGTACTACCATCCAGCTGGTTGCTGCCTTAATAATATGCCTGCTCCCAATATTGTGTCTATAGTATGTATGATGCGGCAATTGCCTCATTTACTGTACCTGTAATGCTGCTCAAAGCCCCAAATACAATACTGCAGGAATAAAAGTGCCAGAACTATAGTGCCCTCAAAATAATAATAACATAACTATAGTGTCCCTGAAAATAATAGTATTTTTTTTGGACACACTTAAAGTGCCCAAAAATAATAATGTCACACACAGTGTCCCCAAAAATGAAAGTGTCATTCACATAGTGCCAATAAAAAATAGCTTTATACACAGATTGCAAAAAAATAAATAAATACTGTATCACACACAGTACCCCTGACATAATAATGTGACTCACATAGGGTGACTAAAAATAATAGTGCCATTCTCAGTGACTTCAAACAAACAGTGCCACACTCAGTACACCAAAATTAGTGCCACACTCAAGGCCACCAAAATAAGTGTCACACACATAGTGTCCCCCAACATAACAGTGCTAATGTACTTACCTAACTGCCTGTGCAGGATACACAACTCATCCAGTCTATGTCCTGGCCGATCTGCCTCTGTGGCCAAATGTACACTGGCACAATTATGTTGTTGCATAGCATCAGTGTGCTCCGGGGACAAGATAAACAGTGGGGCTGGGAGCCTACGGCTCCCTTGCCATACTGTAGTAGTATTTGACTGCACCCAAAAAAAAGTGGTGTGTTTAAAATATGGCAATCAACCCCATTATCTCCCCGTTAATCCACCGGTGGTCAAGGACAGCACCAAAGGATACAGCTTAAATGCAGTCAAATAATAGCCTGAGTCGGAAAGAAGTATGATGGACATTATTCAGAACATAAGGGCACAAACTATTAAAAGAAGTTAAACTAGCTGAGGTCAGGAAGTTGACAAAGCCAGCAGTCTAGATGATGTACAGGGGGTAACAAACAAGTAATTTAGTCAAATGATCCAGGTTAAACATGTAAACAATGATCAGAAATATCAGCAAGGTACTGGGTATTAGTAATTATTAGTCATTGTAACTGGCAATATCAGCACAACATACTGTATAAGGTTTTTAATAGGATGCCCTGTTCTCTGAGTAGTTGGGAGGCCAGCCATTAATAAATCATGCCAGTTCTATGTATTGACCACACATATATTTATACATTACATGTTATTAAGATCACTCCCAATGCATATTTTTTTAAGCTGGCCCAGGCTGATTTCTAGTCTCCCATTTAAAGAGAGACCTCCCAACTCATTTATTAATTTAGTCATTGGCCTTTAAACACTCTCCAGCTCTCCTATATCTTTTTACAATCAGCCCAAAACTACATGCCATATTTAAGCTGTTATCTTACAAGGGACTTATAGAGGGACATTATTACATTGGTATCACAGTTTTTTATTTCTCTTTTTATACACCCGAAAATTGTAATTTCTTTTGCAGCTGCTGCTTGACATTGAGTACTGCTACTTAGCTTACTTGTAACCATAATACCCAGGTCCATTTCTTGTTCTGTTATCTCAGTATTATTTTATTTAATTACCTATACTGGGACAGGCCAAACGATAAACGTTACAATAAACGTCCGCACATATCAAAAGAAGAATAAACATAGAATACCCATAACTGAATGTGAGGACATATCACACCTCCACTGAGGGAAGAATAACACCAAATACAAATTGTATCTGCAAAAATGTAAGAATCCTTTATTACAATAGATCATAAAAACACATTGGCCATCAGGACCTAAAATAAAGCGAACAATTAAAATACACTGATGTGGAAAACAGAAAGGCTATAAGAAAATAACATATACACACAAATGCTGTGAATATGGCAGCAAAGCGGGTCACTGAGTCACAGAAGCTGTATGAGTATAATAGAGATCTACAAACCTAACATACGGTTCAAATACTCACGTCGTCACACAACAGCATGAAATAGACCCGCCAATGTATACAAAGGGATGGCAGCAAACATCAAATACAATGTATGCAAGATTACATAGAAACCAGGAAATCACCATAAATCAAAATAAGGTCCCAGAAACTATACCAACCCATGTGTAGCGAGAATAACCTAAAATGAGTTCCACCACAGGAGCCCCTTTGTATACATTGGCGGGTCTATTTCATGCTGTTGTGTGACGACGTGGGTATTTGAACCGTATGTTAGGTTTGTAGATCTCTATTATACTCATACAGCTTCTGTCACTCAGTGACCCGCTTTGCTGCCATATTCACAGCATTTGTGTGTATATGTTATTTTCTTATAGCCTTTCTGTTTTCCACATCAGTGTATTTTAATTGTTCGCTTTATTTTAGGTCCTGATGGCCAATGTGTTTTTATGATCTGTTGTAATAAAGGATTCTTACATTTTTGCAGATACAATT
This sequence comes from Rhinoderma darwinii, assembly GCF_050947455.1. NCBI lineage: Eukaryota > Metazoa > Chordata > Amphibia > Anura > Rhinodermatidae > Rhinoderma > Rhinoderma darwinii. The sequence continues at coordinate 36,667,488 of NC_134689.1, forward strand.
TGTATTTGGTGTTATTCTTCCCTCAGTGGAGGTGTGATATGTCCTCACATTCAGTTATGGGTATTCTATCCTTATTTTATTTAATGTATATGCATTTAATGCATTACTTTGGCCAAGGTGCATTATTACATTGATCAATTTTTAAAAAAAAACTTTATTCCATTGTTCATAGCTTTAAAACACACAAAACAATACATAAGGATAAGAAGAGACTCATCATTTTCCCTGCCTTACTATTGAATATATTATCTAAGTTCCTAACCTATTTTACTACTTTCCTTTATATGGGGATACAGGAGATAAATGAGAAACAAAGAAAAACAATAAAGCACACTTCAATTCTGTTTAAGTTATTTTCAGCCATTTTGTCCATCTTATGTTAAATTTATCATTTTCGTCCCTTGATAGTTTCAATACCCTTTCAGTCTCCATTAGCATATCCATTTGGTACTCCCATGACTTCACCGTACATGGTCTTTTTTCCCTCCAATTACTCATAATGAGTTTCCTTGCCATGATTAAAGCTTTAAAACCCACCATGCAATGTTCCCTATATCCTCAAATTCTCCGTTTGCATCTAAATATACAGTTAACTTCCATTTAAGAAAATTCTGCTGTGTCCCTCTATAGTCTTCAATGCCTTTTAAAATTTTATACGGTTTTGACATTAGTTCATTTTTTCCTACTCCCCTACTCATAATTTTTAGTATGGGGTGCTCCATTATTTAAACCTTGTGTCACTTATGTGAGGCTTCATTGCGTGTTCCATCTGGAAGTAATAATATAAGTCCTGTTTAATCAAATGGTATTCTTCCCTCTATTATAAAGAAGATTTAAAGCTTCCTCCTTTGAATAGTTGATGTACATACAGATCCTTCTCAATAAATTAGAATATCATCAAAAAGTTAATTTATTTCAGTAATTTAAATTTAAAAAGTGACATACAGGTCCTTCTCGATGAATTAGAATATCATCAAAAAGTTAATTTATTTCAGTAATTTAATTTGAAAAAGTGAAACTCATATATTATATAGATTCATTACACACAGAGTGATCTATTTCCAGGATTTTTGTCTTTTAATGTTGAAGATTATGGCTAACAGTTAATGAAAACCCCAAATTTAGTCTCTCAGAAAATGTTAATATTGTAGTCATGGTGTCATACTCTAATCAGATAATCAACACAAAACACCTGCAAAGGTTTCCTAAGCCTTTAAATGGTCCAACAGTCTGGTTCAGTAGGCTACACAATCATGGGTAAGACTGCTGACTTGACAGTTGTCCAGAAGACAGTCATTGACAACCTCCACAAGGAGGGTAAGCCACAAAAGGACTTTGCTAAAGAAGCTGGCTGTTCACAGAGTGCTGTATCCAAGCATATTAATGGAAAGTTGAAAGGAAGGAAAAAGTGTGGCAGAAAAAGGTGCACAAGCAGCAGGGATAACCTCAGCCTTGAAAGAATTGTCAAGAAACGGCCATTCAAGGATCTGGGGGAGATTCACAAGGAGTGGACTGCGGGTGGAGTCAGTGCTTTAAGAGCAGCCACCACACACAGCCGTATCCAGGACATGGGCTACAACTGTCACATTCCTTGTGTCAAGCCACTCATGACCCAGAGACAATGTCAGAAGCGTCTTACCTGGGCTAGGGAGAAAAAAAAACTGTCTGTTGCTTAGTGGTCCAAAGTCCTGTTTTCAGATAAAAGTAAATTTTGCATTTCATTTGAAAATCAAGGTCCCAGAGTCTAGAAGAAGAGTGGAGAGGCACTCAATCCAAGTTGCTTGCGGTCCAGTGTGAAGTTTCCACAGTCAGTGATGGTTTGAGGAGCCATGTCATTTGCTGGTGTTGGTCCACTGTGTTATATCAAGTCCAGAGTCAACGCAGATGTCTACCAGGAAATTTTAGTACACTTCATGCTTCCCTCTGCTGACAAGATTTATGGAGATGCTGATTTCATTTTCCAGCTGGACTTGGCACCTGCCCACACTGCCAAAAGTACCAATACCTGATTTAATAACCACTGTATCACTGCGCTTGATTGGCCAGCAAACTCGCCTGACCTAGACCCCATAGAGAATCTATGGGGTATTGTCGAGAGGAAGATGAGAGACACCAAACCCAACAAAGAAGACGAGCTGAGGGCCGCTATGAAAGCAAGCTGGGCTTCCATAACACCCCAGCAGTACCACAGGCTGATCGCCTCCATACCACGCCGCATTGATGCAGTAATTCATGCAAAAGGAGCCCCGACCAAGTATTTAGTGCATATACTGTACATACTTTTCACTAGGCCTATATTTTGTTTTTTGAATTTGGGCTTATATAATATAAAAATTTTCTGAGAGACAAAATTTTGGGTTTTCATTAACTGTTAGCCATAATCATCAACATTAAAGGAAAATAATGCTGGAAATAGATCACTCTGTGTGTAATGAATCTATATAATATAGGGGTCTGAATTTAATTTTTAATTGAATTACTGAAATAAATTAACTTTTTGATGATATTCTATTTCATTGAGAAGGACCTGTAGTCTTCAGTTAACTATTGTTCTATTAGTGTAAAAACTATTACCCCAAATAGAGATGTGCTTCCAAAACCCCTCCAAAATAAATAATTTTTTCACTGTGTTCCAAATTCCCTGTTGTATACATCCTATTGGGACATCTTTTTTCATCTCTTTCGTTTTTAACAAACCAAATTCCGACATCTCTTTGTGCTATTATTGTTTTTAAATAAAGATTTCCTTTTGCTATTAGAAAGTGTTTAAGTGTTTCTCTCGTTCACCTCCCTGCATGTGCTGTAATTGTGACGCCTATTAATACACCCTATCGTTGAGCATAGCCAGCCTTCCTTTTGCTTGTGATAGGTATAAAGTGCCCAATTTTATTTGTGTCCCCTTACCATTCCATATGAAAGTGCCTTAAAAAAAACCTTTGGGTATAATGGCAGGACAATTGCTCATCACATGAAGCATCTGTGGGAGCTCCACCATACACTATGTACTATTATACATACTTCTTACTGCTATGGATATTTTCATATTCCTCCATACCTCTGTTTTATGCCGTATCTTTTAAATCATTGGGCACACATTTAAATTAAGATACTGGTTTACATCCTTAGATATAACTACCCCCAATTATTTAAATGAGGTTACAGTCATCAGCTGATATGTTAGCCCAGCTATAGGTTCTTTGTGATCTAAGTCTAGGAGAATAGAGAAGGATTTGCTAGAATATTTTCTGTGTTCTTTTAAAATGTTAATTGCTTTTCCCACCGAATAATCGGCCTCTGCCAACATAAGGTGCATGTCATCAGCATAAAGTAAGATCTAAAACCATGCATTTCCCTACTTTTCTGAATGATACAAGAGGTTCAGTGGCAATAGCGAACAATAGGGGTGATAATGAAAATCCCTGCCTTGTTCCTCTATATAGGTCAAATATTTATCAACATTTAATTTAATCTGCCTCGTTCTTGTTCATGCTGCCAGCTTTCAAGGTCTTTCTGTAACATTTTATAATCTAGCTGAGTATTAACTGTCCTACATTTTTATATTATCAGCAAAGACTAAAACTTTCTTTCAATCCCATCTACAAGGTCATTAATAAGAAGATTAAAAATAATTGGGCCTAATACAGATTCTTGTATCACCCCACTGTTGACTTTAGCCCAGTCTTTATCCATGTGAATTAATTTTTTATTCTTGTTATAGTTACAATATCATTATCAAAACTCTTATAAAAAGCAATGCTCTTGTGTGAGCGTCATATGACCAGAAAGTAATTAATAATACCATTCAATGACTGTAAACAGAGCTTTTAAAAACCATAGGAAAAAACATAGACAGCATATTGGAAAATGTTTATAAATATTTTTTCTCATGGCTTATTGAAGCTATCAGAGAATGCAATGGACTCATAGTTATGATGGGAGCATCACCCTACCTCTCTTTGGCTCCTCCCGCCCCTCTCACCAGTGATTGATGGTCTGCTGTGTATTTGTCTGTATACACACAGCCTGTCAACCCCTGCTGACGGTGTGAGGGGAAATGGGGAGAGACTGGGAGGGCTTTCCTTATGAATACATCGGACTCATAGCTCTGAGTCCACTCTATTTTCTAGTATCTCATGCTAGCCAAATTTTTTCAAATATTTTTGTTGTCATTTGATTTAATCTCATAGAAGAACAGACCCGTGAACATACTATGCTGCGATTGAACAGGAGAGCAAAGTATGCTGACAGATACACTTTGAAAGTAATTTTTAAATAGTGATGAATTGTTACACTGAAACCAAAAAGTCATTTATATGACAGTTTTTATGATACCAAATAATGAAATATGTTTCATCCATCAATTTAATCCATGAATGTAAAATGCATGTTGTAAAAAAAAAATCAACGTTTAGCAATTTATTTCTCTTACATGGACACATCTAACTAAATAAAAATGGAATTGTTATATGTTATTGGTATAATTGTGTAACAAAATAAAAAAAACAAGCAAAAAAAACAAATACGTTATTTCACCTAACCGATACAATATATTATGTTTAGGGTCTGAGTGCTTATTGCAGGAGATCAAAGAGCACCAACGGAGATTCCATTAGTCATACCTAGTGTCGGACTGGAGTACCTTGGGCCCACCAGAGGAATTAATTCTTAGGGCCCACCCGTCAGTTATATGGAAATAATGCAACCACTCTTAATTGTGTGGTAAAACGTGTGTAGTAAACCAAAGACCAATATTACCCCCACATAGGGACCATATAGTCGTAGGCACCTGTTCTACACAGATGCTCTGCAGACCATATAACTTAAAGGAGTTTTCCCATCTTAGACATTAATGACATATCCACAGGAAATGCGAAAAATGTCTGATAGATGTGGGTCCCAGCTCTGGGACACACACCTATATCTAGAACTGGGTGTAGCATCCAGGCAGATGCTAGTGGAGAGAGAGTCACACGTTCTTTCTATTTTGTTCAATGGGAGTTATGGAAACAGCCGAGCGAGACCTCCCTCTACCAGTCTCCACCTGGATTCTGCGGCCAGTTCTTGATATAGCTGCCGGTCCCAGAGCAGGGACTCGCATCTATCAGACAATTTTGGCATTTCCTGTGGATATGCCATAAATCTCTAAGATGGGAAAACACCTTTAATACAATAGAGTGAAATCCAGTGACTCACCGGTGAGGTCTTCTCAGATTGGAGTCGCTCACTTTCCTTTACTTCTTCATCCGGCCCAGATTGCCCTAACGCCTTCTCACGAATCACCTCTGCAGAATTTGCAACACAGACATCTTTGGCTTCTCGCTTTTCTAGCACCCCCACCCTCTACAAAAACCTCACAATTTATAGTGCCCCAGATGGAAATAATGCCCCCTCGGTGCCACACACTATAATAGTACCCTCTTTAGGCCCCACACAGTAATAGTGACACACACATACCCCTATTGATAGCGCCACCCACAGCCCCATGTAGATAGCGCCACACAGTCCCCTGTAGATAGCGCCACACACAGCCCCCTCTCGTAGATAGTACTACACACAGCCCCCTGTAGATAGTGCCACACACAGCCCCCTGTAGATAGTGCCACACAGCCCCCTGTAGATAGCGCCACACACAGCCCCTGTAGATAGTGCCACATAAAGCCCCCTGTAGATAGCGCCACACACAGCCCCCTTTAGATTGTATGAAAGTAACCAAAGGGTTAAGTTGTTTATCCTGTATAATCAGGCTATGAGAATGAGATAGAGAGTTAATAATTATTAGATGTTTGTATGTGGGCTGTAAAATCCAGAGGAAAAGTTTATAGTTCAGTTTAACTTGTTTTTTCCAAGGTCGGGTCTCAGGGCATTTCAAACAGGCTGTGTCTTTACCTAACATGTATGTATATATCATAAATAATCTTAAACCTAATTGGTTATGCTACCATTGCAGTGAAGCTATACTTGTAATCATGTGTCTGCTATTGGCTTTTGTATGTTATCTATTTTTGGCATCTTGCCCTATATAAATAAACCAAAACAGGGCGTGGTTCTACAGAGAATAACATGTGTGATACTGAAGCATTTGCCTGTGTCTGTGTCTTCTCTCCGATACATCGATATCCTGATGTGGACTGCAAGGCTGGATTCTTAGAGTACCTTTAACTCTCCCAGACCGAGGCTACTCTGACATTTCATTGGTGCCGAAACCCGGGACCCACAAAGGGCCAGTTTAACCAGACACTCACTGCTAATCGAGGGATCAGCGAAACTACAAAACTGATGTAAGTAAGAAGCTTTGATTCTTACAAACCATTTCACCCATCTCTCGTGCCTGTGGCATTAGCCGGTGGACTGTGCCAAGCTGGGTCCCATAGACTCCAGCCTGCGGAACTATATGAATGGGACGAACTGTGATCAGAATCTGTCTCTTGTGACCCTTGACTGTGTGTGTCTGCATTTGTCTTGTTTGGAGGTTTTCCCTTTCTGTTTGTACTGTGTTTGATGATAAAGATTACTAGAGACCAGAGAAAAGGATATCCTATTGTAAGACTATAAGAAGGACTTGCTAGAAAGTGACATTTATTCCAGGTTCTAGGAACTTGTAGTGAAAAACGCCAAAAGGGTAGCTCTTCAAGTAAAACACCGTCTGTGGGATGGTGGTATTCTAGCAGTTGATATAGTGGCTAGTATAAATATCTTACCGCCTTGTTGTTTTAGAGATACTGAAAACACTATAAAAAGTACTGGCTAGAAAGTGACATTAAGTTCTAGAGGAACTGATAGTAAAGAACTGCAAAAGGGTAGTTCTTCAAGTCAACACTGTGAGAGCGACTGTACTAGTGATGATGAAGACTAATATAGGCACATTGCAGTGAGTAATGTGGACTATGAAAAGAAGTATGATGTAGACAGGTATACAAAGATTGTGTGTGTGTGTGCGTGTGCGAGTGCTGTGTGCTGTGTGGTGTGTGGTGTGTGTGTGTGTGTGTGTGTGTGTGTATGTGTGTGTGTGTGTGTGTGTGTGTGTGTGTCAAAGACGAGTTTGACAAACAGACTGGTGCAAATGGGAACGATCTGCCAAATGTGGGAAATCTATTCCCAAAGTTAGGAAAACAAAAAGTAAGAAAACAAAGGAAAAGGATAGCAAAGCTTACAAATTGAGCAGGTATTGCATTGGAGACCAAGTGGCCACAGTATAAGATTCACTGAAAAATTGATAATAAATGTCGTTCAAATATTGTTAAATATAGTTCACCGCCTGAAAGAACGATTAAAAAGTAAAGTTTATTAATTGTATTTATAAAATTGTGGCTCAACCAGCCACTGATACCAGACCAGGCATAAGCAATCGCTTGCTTATGCCTGGTCTGGTATCAGTGGCTGGTTGAGCCACAATTTTATAAATACAATTAATAAACTTTACTTTTTAATCGTTCTTTCAGGCGGTGGCCACAGTATAAGATTGATTTTTAGATCTATACTGCATGCTCTCCACTCCTAACCATCTGTATTGTTAGATGATTTGATCCATATTGAGAACATTGTGTGTATCTACCAAACTAATTGAATTGTTATTATTGAGTCTTATCTCCACACTGCTGTTCTTAGTGCCGTCCTCAGAAACACACAATACCGAGAAGTGCTCTCTCTTGTGACTGAAGGACAAAGTTATTGATACTGTCTCAACCATGATATCATCATGGTTCCACACGCTAAGGGTATGTGCACACACACTAATTACGTCCGTAATTGACGGACGTATTTCGGCCGCAAGTCCCGGACCGAACACAGTGCAGGGAGCCGGGCTCCTAGCATCATACTTATGTACGATGCTAGGAGTCCCTGCCTCGCTGCAGGACAACTGTCCCGTACTGTAATCATGTTTTCAGTATGAGACAGTTGTCTTGCAGCGAGGCAGGGACTCCTAGCATCGTACATAAGTATGATGGTAGGAGCCCGGCTCCCTGCACTGTGTTCGGTCCGGGGCTTGCGGCCGAAATACGTCCGTCAATTACGGACGTAATTAGTGTGTGTGCACATACCCTAATAGTGAAAGAAGTACAACAAGCTCAGTCTAAGTATTTGTCTGCATGACATAGAGATTACAAATTTGGATTGCTGTAAATGCAGCGTCAGGGATAAAGTGTCTTCACCAGTGGTAGCGCTACACTTTACTCACTTTGATGTCTCTCTCCTTGAATTTTCTAATCCAACATTGTAGTGTCTTGAACCCAGCTACATTGCTTCCGCTGGGTTCAAAAATATGGGAGGAAGATTACTAAAATACAGATAGAACATACAGATGAAAATTCTGACCCTTCCCATGATTGCTCAAAATTACAAAACTGGATATGCCATCGTAACCACCAATGCCTTAATTAAATTGTGTATAGGTATGTTGTACCTGAGGTGCTTGAAAGTGACACATTTATTTTGTCAGGACAAAGTCACTTTACTAAACCATTGCATATCCCAAGGGGCCAAACATGTGTCCCCAGATAGAGTGGTAGCAATACGAGACACTCCTGTCCCAGCCAATCCCAGCCCACTGTGTTTTTACTATAGGGAGTGGATACCAGGGGCGTCCAGCTTCCTATAGCCCTTGTATGACTGTCTATCCCTCAAGTCATTCCAATTGCCAGATGAGGCTCTCACATGTTTTTCCCAACTAATCCTGCTACTGCAAGACGCTCCTGCTTTAAGATTGCTCAATTATGAGCTCCCCTTCTACATGTTTTGCCATGAAAATGGCGGCCATGCAAATAGGGGCTACACACATGGCATCCTCACGCAAAAGCTTGGAGGCAAACAGAGACCCAAATCTAACCTGCGCACCTTCCTTAGCCGTAATATAGGTGCAAGCCCACACCAACGAGACCATGCCTGAGGCAGTAGGCCATAGAAGGGCTGATGAGGCTGCCAAAATGGCTGCAATGCTGCCCCTGGATGGTGAAGGAGGAGTCAGCATATTCACCCACCTGCCGGTGACAGGAGTGGACCTCCAGGTGTTGGAAGGGCTCCAGGCACAAATAGACAAGGTGGAGAAGCACCACTGGCAAGAGAATGGGGCTCCAGCTGATAGAGGATGGCCTCTGGGTGGTGGGGACTAAGTTATATCTTCCTAGGTCTCGATACCCAATGATGACACACATGGAGCATAGTTGTACGCACCGCTCCAAGGAAAGTATTTGCAGCCAGGTATCAGAAAATTTGCTTGCCCCTGGATTCAACAATGTCGCCACTAGATTTTTAACAGCCTGCATGATCTGCGGAAGGCATAACATATGTAAAACAGCAAAGTTAGCTATGAAAAGTGCACCCCGGCCAGAAACGGTATATTGCCTACATACAACTACTGATAGGTGTGTACGAATATGTGCTTGTATGCGTAGACCTGTTGTAGCGTCCAAGGCCACGGACCGCCGAATTTACCCACCCCCCGGCGTCCGCAGCCATGGATCTATGAGCTGGCTCGCATCTCCTTCCTAGGAGACGCCAGCGCTCACTTCCGCTCCAGTCCGCTGTGTCCCACAGGGTGTGCGCGCGCACGCTCGTGCCCGGTCTTAAAGGGTCAGCGTGCGTACAAATGGAATCATCATTAACAACTGCCCATGATTTCCTGGACTATAAAAAGTGCCTGCCCTTCTGATCCTTGCCTGAGCGTTGTAAGTGTTCCCATGTCAGTCTTGCAAATTGTCCCTTAGTGTTATCCTGTTCATGTTGTTACCCGTGACCTGTATCCTGTTTCCCATGCTGTGTCCTTGTTTCAAAACCTGTTAGTGTTGGAGTCGTGTCTTCTGCACCTGCTGTCATCTGCCACATCCAGTGCCATCTGCCACATCCAGTGCCATCTGCCATGTCCGGTGTCATCTGCCATGTCCAGTGTGATCCACCACATCTGGCACAACCTGCTGTCTTCCACCACATCTGGTGTTACCTGCTGCATTCATCTTCATCCGTGCCAAAGCCTCGGACACTGTCTGGAATATTCAGCTACCCTAGTGCGGGACTTTGTATTGCTGGGGTACTCTGTTGTTTGGCCAGCTGCCTCCCCGCTATGGTCCACAAACCCACAGACTATGACATTACGCTCAGGCCATGGACCCCTGAAAAAAACATACAAGGGGATGTTTGGAAATATTGTCAGGTCATGTATTACTGCATGGTGGAGGTTCAAGGGGTTAAAACTACCTGCCATTAAATATACAATAAATTGAAAACAACTCCATCTGCCCTGCAATTGTGTTATTATAAAGATATCCTCCAAAATTACAGCTCCAGAACCAAACTCTGACATATATACAGCACCATAACAAAGCTCAGTACATAAATAAAAATCCAGAACCAAGCCCAATACATATCTACATTACCAGAACAAAGCTCATTACATATATACAACACCAGAACCAAGCTCAGTACATATATACAGCACAGGAACAAAGCACGGTACATACATACAACACCAGAACCAAGTTCAGTACATATAAACAACACCAGAACCAAGCTCAGTAAATAAATGCAACACCAGAACTAAGCTCAGTACATAAATACAACACCAAAACCAAGCTCAGTATATATATACAGCTTCAGAACCAAGCTCGGTATGTTCAGGAGAGAGCAGGCCTGCATTGCGAGAGGACGGCGCGGGAATGGATAAGGTGAGTAAGTAACGTTTTTTTCTGTATGAGGGGCTATATGTGGAGCACTATCCTCAGAGAGGGGCTATTGACATCATGGACATCATCCCACTGCTTGCGTTGTTCAAAGGCGCTGATTGGTGGGGTGCCGTGCCCTTCCATTCAAAGATGCAAGCGGCACGATCACGTGCCGCTTGCGTCATTTGAAGGTGCTTATTGGCGGGGCACAGAACATGCCCCGCCATTCATTGCTTATGCATGTACTTGTATCTGCGTCCTATAGACACAGGTTCAATTATAGTGCACTAAGTTGTGGATGCTTATTTCAGTGGCGCCGCCGCTCCCTCAGAGAGGCAGCAGGCCCCGCCTGACACGAGAGGCTCATCTCGCCTCATGGATGGTGCGGCCCTGGTGGGGGGACACTTTCTCATTTATGAACCCAGCTACTTGGTTTAGGTGGATGGATCTCTGGACTACTACATGTCAACGCCAAGTTGCTTATAGTCTTCTTGCTGCTAAATCTCGCCTTCAAATTAGCTGTATGGGACATAAGTAAATTGCCCTCATGTATGTCTATAGTGGCATAAACTGTTACCCACAGGCCAGTCACCAGACCAGGACTCCCAACCTATTAATTTATACTGATAGGATAAAAGAGTACTGAATGAGTCTCCGTACAAATGGCATTCGTGAAGCCTCGCTGTACCAGCTAAGAAAAACACCTTGGCTGTGGCAGAAGTACCTCTTTGAGGCATGCGGATCTGCTGTATGCTGAATGATATAAGGTTAAACAAAAGAGGGGGTTATGAAAGTAACCGAAGGGTTAAGTTGTTTATCCTTTATAATCAGGCTATGAGCATGAGATAGAGCGTTAACAATTATTAGATGTTTGTACGTGGGCTGTAAATCCCCAAGGAAAGTGTAAAATACAGTTTTACTTGTTTTTTTTTACAAAGGTGGGGGCTCAGGGTGTTTCCAACAGGCTGTGTCTTAATCTAACATGTAAGTATGTAGCACTTGTACATAGTTCCACACATTCCACCCCCCTTGTAAATGATGCCAGACCCCTCCTCTGGTACATAGTGCTACACAGACCCCACTTGTCAATAGTGCAACACAGTCCCCCTTTGTATATAGTGCCACACAGCCCTGCAAACACAATTTTTTTTCTATTTACCTAGCCCCGATCCTACGACGGACAGAGCTGCTCAGAGGCAGGACACTTGCGTAGGCCAGCGTGATGCAGTGATTCTTCCCAGAACCTTATGGGCTGCAGGCCTAGCGTGGCCTTCCACCTACAGTATTCAAGTATGCTAACGATGCCACCGGGCATGAGGGGGCCTGTGCCACCCGGCACATAAATATTATGAGCCGGGCGGCCCTGCATACAAGAGTAAGCAGCAGAGCAGGGAGAGAATGTCTCTCTGCTCCACTGCCGGATAAAAACAGCTAGCTGCCTGGCCCCACCAGATCCTCCGATGGACCACTCCGAAGTCGGCCGCTCTCTTAAACCACCAGACAGCCCAGTATATAGTTTAATAAAAAATATTAAATCTATATTTTACTTTATACTTTGTCTACTCAAGCTGGACACACAAAAAAAGTACTGTTCACATAATTGGAAGATCAGCATTGCATGGAGTCTGGCAACATAATAGATCTTAAAAAGGTTGCAGACTGTGCTTAAAGTGTGAATGTCAATAAAATATTGATTTGCAGTTGCATTTAGCTCTCTTCCCTTGACAAATTAGGTACTAAATGCCTTACTTGTTTCTTTTAAATGGTTCCCCTTAAAGCATTGGAGTACATATCTTTTTACTTGTAATTTATTCTTACTAAAATGTTTTAATTTTTCTTTGGAACTTCGCTTTCACATAGGATCTTACATCATGCATACATTCAGGGCCGCCATCAGGAATTTCAGGGCCCCCTACAGCTAAATTTTCTGGGCCCTCCTACCGTGGCACCGCCTGTTAACGGTACTCCGTCCAGCACTATTTCATGGTACCCAGGGCCGCCATCAGGGGGGGTATTATGGGTACTGATGTGAGAGGCCCGGCCAAACCTAATTGAAAGGGGGGCCCGGCAACTGCCGCGACTTGCCTTTGGTAGAAAAAAAACAGGCCCCTGCAATGGGGCCCGTTTTTTTCACCAAAAGAATGTCGTGAGCTGTGGGCCCCCCTTTCAATTAGGTTTGGCCGGGCCTCTCACATCTGTACCCATAATACCCCCCTGATGGCGGCCCTGGGTAGCATGGGGGTCGTCGTGCGCAACCGCAAACTCCCGCGCATGCGCACCCGCGACCGCCTGCAACCGCGCACAGAATTTTGAGGCAGATTTTGACCTGCCCACACTATCTTGCCGCGTTTTTTGCCCGCGGCGATTGAGGACAGCAGACAAAAAACGCCGCGAAAAATGCATTTTCTGCCTCCCACTGATTTCGATGGGAGGTCAGAGGCGGAACCGCGGCAAGAAATGATGTGCTGCTTTTTCTTTTTTCCGCGACTGGCTCCCATTGATTTCAGATTAAATCAATGGGAGGCGGTTTTAGAAGTTTTTTGGTGCTGATTCTGACGCAGTGTCCGAGTCAATATCAAGGCCCAAAAGCTCTGTGAACTGGGCCTTATTGTTAGGGCTTATTCAGACGAACGTGTAATACATCCGTGCAACGTGCGTGATTTTCACGCGCCTCGCACGGACTTATGTTACTCTATGGGGCCGTTCAGACTGTCAGTGATTTTCATGCAGCGTGTGTCCGTGTGTCCGCTGCGTAAAACTCACGACATGTCCGATATTTGTGCATTGTTCGCGCATCACGCACCCATTGATGTCAATGGGTGCGTGAAAATCACGCCCAGCACTTCCGCAGCAGTATAAACTATGAATGAAAACAGAAAAGCACCACGTGCTACAAACATACAAACAGAGTGTCATAATGATGGCGGCTGCGCGAAAATAACGCAGCCGCGCATCATACGCTGCTGACACACGGAGCTGTTATGGACCTTTTGCATGTGCAAAACGCCACATTTTTGCGCACACAAAAAGCACACGCTTGTGTAAATCCGGCCTTAGGGTAGGAACACACTAGGCATGAACACTGCGCATTTTATGCAACACATTTTATTGTGGAAAATCCGTAGCATATTACAGTCGCAGCAGAGAGGATGAGATTTGAACAAATCTCATCCTCACGCTGCAAAAATAATGGACCTGCAGTGTGGCTTTTTAAGCCGCAGCATGTCAATGTATTCTGTGGAATCGCTGCTCCTCTGTTGCGGAAATGCTGCGGTTCTGGCGCAAAAAGCACACATGAGAAAAAAAAAAAGGCACTTTTTTTAATTTATAAAAAAGTTTAGACTTACCCCGTCCTGGTGACGCGATCCTCTATTCTTAGCGCAGCCCCGCCTCCTGTCATGACGTTTCATCACATGTGACTGCTGCAGCGGTCACATGGTCTACAGCGTCATCCCAGGAGGCGGGGCTACGTTCAGAAGAGAGAGATGTGTCACCAGGACTACGGCCGGGGCAAGTCTAAACTTTTTTTTCCCTGCAGGATTCCCGCAGCGGACATGCCTCACGAAACCTGCGCCACTATTTGGTGCGGTTTTGCTGGCGGAATTCCCTGCGGCTACCGGGGGCGGATAAGCTGTGTAGTTTTACTCAGCATATCCGCCTAGTGTGTCCCTTATGATGTCGCTCCTGGAGCTGCTGCCGGTCTCTAAATAGGCAGTTGGTCCAGTAGAATTTGGAATAATTTTTTTTTGTGAACCAGCTTAAAAAAATACAAAACTTTTGTGTTAGGGCCTGTTCACATCACCGTTCGCTTCCGTTCCAGGGTTCCGTCTGAGGTTTCCGTCGGGTGAACCCCGCAACGGAAAGTGAAAGTGACAGCTTCCGTTTCCGTCACCATTAGCGCAGTCGACTACGCTATTGATTCCGTCCGAAAACCTGCCGGAATGGTGATGAACGGAAACCATTAGCGATGTTTCCGTCACCATTGAGATCAATGGTGACTGAAACGGAAGCTGTGCTGTCACTTTCACTTTCCGTTGCGGGGTTCACCCGACGGAAACCTCAGATGGAACCCCGGAACGGAAGCGAACGGTGATGTGAACAGGCCCTAACACAAAAGTTTTGTGTTTTTTTAAGCTGGTTCTCAAAAAAAAATAATTCCAAATTTTACTGAACCAAATGCCTATTTAGAGACCGGCAGCAGCTCCAGGAGCGACATCATAAGGAACACACTAGGCGGATATGCTGAGTAAAACTACACAGCTTATCCACCCCGGTAGCCGCAGGGAATTCTGCCAGCAAAACCGCACCAAATAGTGGCGCAGGTTTGGTGAGGCATGTCCGCTGCGGGAATCCTGCAGGGAAAAAAAAGTTTAGACTTGCCCCGGCCGTAGTTTAGATGACGCATCTCTCTCTTCTGAACGTAGCCCCGCCTCCTGGGATGATGCTGTAGACCATGTGACCGCTGCAGCAGTCACATGGGATGAAACGTCATGACAGGAGGCGGGGCTGCGCTAAGAATAGAGGATCGCGTCATCTAAACTACGGCCGGGGTAAGCATAAACTTTTTTATAAATGTAAAAAAGTACCTTTTTTTTTTCTCATGTGTGCTTTTTGCGGCAGAACTGCAGCATTTCCGCAACAGAGGAGCAGCGATTCCACAGAATACATTGACATGCTGCGGATTAAAAAGCCACACTGCAGGTCCATTTTTTTTGCAGTGTGTGGATGAGATTTGTTCAAATCTCATCCACTCTGCTGCGACTGTAAAACGCTGCGGATTTTCCACAATAAAATGTGTTGCATAAAATCTGCAGTGTTCATGCCTAGTGTGTTCCTACCCTAAGGCCGGATTTACACGAGCGCGTGGTTTTTGTGTGCGCAAAAACGTGGCGTTTTGCGCATGCAAAAGGTCCATAACAGCTCCGTGTGTCAGCAGCGTATGATGAGTGGCTGAGTGATTTTCGCGCAGCCGCCATCATTATGACACTCTGTTTGTATGTTTGTAGCACGTGGTGCTTTTCTGTTTTCATGCATAGTTTATACTGCTGCGGAAGTGCTGGGCGTGATTTTCACGCACCCATTGACTTCAATGGGTGCATGATGCGCCAACAATGCAAAAATATAGGACATGTCGTGAGTTTTACGCAGCGGACACACGGACACATGCTGCGTGAAAGTCACTGACAGTCTGCACGACCCCATAGAGTAACATAGGTCAGTGCGAGGTGCGTGAAAATCACACACGTTGCACGGATGTATTACATGTTCGTCTGAATAAGCCCTAACAATAAGGCCCAGTTCACAGAGTTTTTGGGCTTTGATATTGACTCGGACACTGCGTCAGAATCAGCACCAAACAACTTCCAAAACCGCCTCCCATTGATTTAATCTGAAATCAATGGGAACCAGTCGCGGAAAAAAGAAAAAGCAGCACGTCCTTTCTTGCCGTGGTTCCGCCTCTGACCTCCCATCGAAATCAATGGGAGGCAGAAAATGTATTTTTCGCTGCGTTTTTTGTCTGCTGCCCTCAATCGCCGCGGGCAAAAAACGCAGCAAAAAACGCGGCAAGATAGTGTGGGCAGGTCAAAATCTGCCTCAAAATTCTTTAAGGAATTTTGAGGCAGATTTTTTCGGCCTGCAAAATACTCTGTGTGAACAGGGCCATACATAAACAGCACTTTGAGACACTTTACTCACCGTGTCAGAAGAGCTGCTCCCACTCCAGTCCTCTTCAGGCGATGTCTTCGGTCCAGATGTCGTTCTTCGGCTCCAGGCTCCAGAAAATGGCGGGGATCGTAGAACTGCCGCCGCACAACAACTAGACTCCTCCCCCTCTCCTTACGCAGCCACGCTCTGGAGAAGAAGGAGGAGGAGGCGGAGTCGGAGGAGGAGGCGGAGTCGGAGGAGGACGAGGAGGCGGAGTCGGAGGAGGACGAGGAGGACGAGTCGGAGGCGGGCCAGCAGGTAAGTAGACTGCGATGCTGTCCAGTGTGGCTGTCCTTCCCCCTAGATCTTGTGTTGCGGGCGCACCGCCTCCTTCTCGGCGGCGCGCCTGGTCGTTCGCGCGCGGTCGCGCGCTCGCTCATACGCGCGCAAGCGTGCGGTATTTCGTGGCGGTGATGAGAGGGGGGCCCGCAGCTCACAACGGTGTTTCACGAGAGGGGGGCCCGCAGCTCACGACATTGTTTTGGTGAAAAAAACAGGCCCCATTGCAGGGGCCTGTTTTTTTCTACCAAAGGCAAGTCGCGGCAGTTTCCGGGCCCCCCTTTCAATTAAGTTTGGCCGGGCCCCCTACAGTAGTACCCCTAATACCCCCCTGATGGCGGCCCTGCATCAGGGTATATGTAAACTGGGCGGAGTGCATCAGGTCATAATAGGATGATGTAATAATGAGGAGAATGAATAATCCATGGATTGGAGTGGTACGCTTTGAACCAATCCTTTATGCACAGGCCGGGATTATTGGGTATTATACAAAATATCTGCGCTCCAGTGTTGTGTAATCTTTGACTTCTTCACTAGCCCTATAAGCAGCACAAGGCCCTAAAGTTTCCTCATCTCCGCTGCATCTACAGGGTCCACCTGCGGGGTCCAGCAAATGATGATGTTGGGTATTTAGTTAAATTCTACTGGACCTAAAAAATTAGTCTGGGCCGTCATTTAGCATCATTTTGCATCATTGCGTTTTGAGAGTCATAACGTGTTATTTTTCCGTTGACGGAGCTGTGTGAGGGCGCGTTTTTTGTGGAACGAGCTGTAATTTTTATTGGTCCCATTTTGGGGTACATGCGATTTTTTTATCACTATTTATTCCATTTTTTGGGAGATGAGGAAACCAAAAAACAGCCATTCTAGCACGTTTTTGTTTTTTTACAGTGTTCACCGTGCAGTATAAACAACATGTTAACTTTATTCTGCGGGGCGATACGATTACAGCGACACAAAATTTATATTGTTTTTTTACGTTTCACTACGTTCCCACAACAAAAATACTCATTTCTAAAAAATCATGTTTTAGTGTCGCCATTTTCTGAGAGCCATAACTTTTTTATTTTTTAGTTGATATCGCTACGGGATGGCTTGTTTTATGCGTGACGAACTGTAGTTTCTATTGGTACCATTTTGCGTTACTTGCAACTTTTTGATCACTTTTTATGAAATTTTTTTTGAGACAAGATGACCAAAAAATAAAATACTGTCATTGTTTTTTATGAAACATTTTTACGGTGTTCACCGTGCGGTAAAAATAATGTGACATTTTTATAGATCAGGCCGTTCCGAACGCGGCGATACCTATTATGTATAGTTTTTTTTCATGTTTTCATTTTTTTTCTAATAATAAAGGAGTTGATCAGGGAAACAGGGCAAGTGTTGTTTTTATTATTTATTTATTTATTTATTTATTTATTTATTTATTTATTATTTATTTATTTATTTTTCTTTAACATTTTTTTTTACATTTTTTACTTTTTCTTTTACACTTACCTGGGGACATGAAGATCTGATCTTCTGATCCCCGGTACAATACACTGCACTACTTATGTAGTGCAGTGTATTGTAACTGTCATTCTTCAACTGACAGTTAGCGTATTAGGTCCTGCCTCGGGCAGGACCTAATAGGCTTCCGTACCTGGGCAACCAGGAAGCCTAGTAACGGCTTCCTGGTTGCCATAGCAACAATCGCCACCCGCAATCCATCGCGGGGGGGGGCGCGGGGGGTACAGAGGGAGCTCCCTCCCTCTGTAAACCACTTCAATGCGGCGGACGTCATTGACAGCCGCATTGAAGGGGTTTAATGGCTGCGATCGGCGATAACAGCCATCGCAGCCATTGCAGCGGCATGTCAGCTGTGCTCGCTTTATCTCCAGGGCGTGACTGTATGCCCGAGTGCGGGAAAGCACTTGGAATTTGGACGTACAGTCACGCCCAATCGCGGGAAGGGGTTAAAGTTCCAGCATTTATTGAGAGACGTATTTACTATGATCATCGATTTTAAAAATGAATGATGCAGCATATAGATCTACTTTATTATGATGCAGAAGAAGCCGACATAGCTGTATTAACATTTGTTCGCCTTATTGTTTATTCATCTGATTATAATTTTTTTTTAATGTATTTCTGAATGGACAGTCAGCATTCTTAAAGCATACCTCCAGTGGAAAACAAAAAAAAACTTCACAGTGCTTTTAGATCCTCATGTGCAGTACCTTTGTGCAGCAAGGGTGGGCAAACTGGACAATTGCCCAAGGACCCCATCCTCTTAGGGCCCCAGGCCTGCCTGCAGCTGCTGCAGGGCCCACGTCACCTGGACCATAACATTTATGGGTCGGGAGGCACGGGTCCCCTCATGCCCGGTGGCGTCGCTAGCACCGGACGGGGCCCTGCTGCTAGCGACAGCCACATTCACTTATATCTTCGTCCTCAGGATGCAGATACAAATGAATGTTATAGGCTGCAGGCCACGTTAGACCTGCAGCCTATAAGGTGCTGCGCAGGCCGGCGTGATAACGTAACTGCATCACGCTGGTCTGCGCATGCGTCCCACCCGGAGGCTGTGCATCGATCCGTCCGTCACGGGAATGGGGCAAGGTAAGTACAATTATTTTTTTCTGGTGGCTGTGTAGCACTATATACAAGGGGGGGGGGACGCTGTGGAGCACTATATACAATGGGGCCAAACCTGAGGGGATCTCGGAAACCGACAATCACAGGGTGAAACAGACGACCCAGGACTGCCCACTGAAGGAGCCTGATCACCTCCACAATATCACGGTAAGTCAGTTGATTTTATTAATCTTTGACTTATCTGTGTTAGTGGACGGTCTTGTGGGAATATGTATAGTCCTTGTTGGTTGCCTGGATTAGCTCTCAGGCGACATCCCCGCTGTGTGGTCATGAACCCGGAAGAAATTAGTCACGCCCGACTAACCATCCTCTGGGTAATTAGGGACTAGATAGAAAATATAACCTGTCTAAAACAGGGGCACGCGGGCACAATGTGCGATAAGTCATGGGTAGTATTATGACCTGTCTTATACGCGGGCATGCGGGCACATGTGCGATAAGTCGTGTGATAAGTCGTGGGACAGGTGCATGCGGGGTGTGTAACGCACTGATAAGTCGTGTGATAAGTTGTAGGTAATATTTTGGCCAGACCTCGGTGAAACCGGTCACTAGAAGGTTGCAGACCAAAAGGTGTTATATAAATTACGTGTATAATATAGACGGTTAGAATGGATGGTTTACGGTCCATATTCAAATTATCAGGATCACCCGTACCCGGACGATCCTATTCGTATGATTTGGTGAAGCAAAGGGAAGTTGGAAATAAGAAAGGTATTGTATGTTATATTTATTAGAAACCACAGGACCAGCTGCCGCCCTGTAATGGCGGCCATCCCTCATGTTGAGTGTGTCCGCATTGTGGGCAGCAAAACCCCTCTCACAGCTGAGCAATGTACTTCCTGTGGGAGAGGCTGCCCCCCACCCCTTGATGAGGTCACGCCCGGCCCAATCAAAGCAGTATGAAATGATAGCCTTGTTAATTTTGTCATTTCCCTCAGTAAAGAGTTGCCCGTAACACATGCTGCAGTGTTTTCTTCTATTCTAGATTCCATCCCAGGGGTGCAGGACGCTGTGCACTGGTGAACAGACACGTCATCATAATATAGAGATAGTGGCCGACAGATTGGACACTGTTACAGATGTGTGACTCTTGAAAGTTCATTGTATGGGAGAATTTTTTCCGGCATTAAAGTTGTTAAGATTGTGAGAATAGAGGCTGTGAGGAGTGAGTGTGTGACCCCCTCCTGTAGAATGCCATGAGGGATATCGATTGTGTGGGGGAGGGGGCTGTGTGCAGTCTGAAATGCAGACTGATATACAGGGCGTTGACTGATGAGACAAGTGATTACAATATTGTACTGATTTTAGATCTATATGGTATGCTCTTATTTTTAACAGCAGTAATGTCTAAAAAAAAACAAAAATTCTTAGTGTTTTGTGTATGGGGTTAAAATCAGTTTCTTTTTTTCCTTTGTACAGGAAAGTTTCTTATCTTTGCGAATGCGCTGTTATCCTAACCTTCGCCCAGCGAGGAAAATATTACAGACTGCTGGATATGTCGGGGAAAAAAAAAAGATAAAAGTTACGCTGCATATTTATGTGTTATGATGTGATAAGATTTAATGTGTTTTGATGTTAATTCAAATGTATTAAACTACAGATATTGTGAGACACGGGGTCTTGAAAATGTATGTGCCCCCACTGTTTTCTATTTTTATATACAGTTTATTGATTTACAGTAATTAATATTACCGGATATATTATTTTCCGTTTAATTGAATAACTAATAACAATTGTTTTATTTTTGTTTTCACACATGAGGCACGGGCTATAGTGCTGCCTAAATGTTATTTTGGAAAATGTGAGATGTTTTCCAGGTAAATGGTTGCAAGTCATTTTAAAGATAAAATGTATTTTTGTCAGGAGAAAGTCATTTTTGTTCCAGACTGTTGTGTATTACAGGGGGCCAAACTAGTGCCCCCCAGATAGAGTGCCCGACCTTATTATGGTGACATGTAGTTTTGAACCCTGCTACATTACTTCCGCAGAGTCCACAAAGGGGGGTGTGGTGAAGGGACTGATCAGGTACAATTTTGGTTTGTTTTGAATTCATGAATTTGGTTCCAGGAGATCTACAAAATGTGTAAGAGACCATACCCCTCCAGCAAATTTACACAAGAGGCCGAGGTCACTCACAGATGAGTCTTTACAGATTTAGTAGGGAAGGAGGTGAGAATTATCTGAACATTGTTAATTTTATGTAAAGATTTTAGAAAATTTTATTTGTTTTTGTATTAATCAAGTATTTACAGAACCTGATAAAAGTGAGATTCTCAAAGTGTTCTGGATTATCAGATGAGTGTGGAGAAGTGTATAATATTTGTTTTTATTTTAGAGAATGAAGACGCCACCCCTTTGAAATGTGTGGAGTACATCAGGGTATATGAAATGATAGCCTTGTTAATTTTGTCATTTCCCTCTGTAAAGAGTTGCCTGTAACACATGCTGCAGTGTTTTCTTCTATTCTAGATTCCGTCCCAGGGGTGCAGGACGCTTTGCACTGGTGAACAGACACGTCATCATAATATAGAGATAGTGGCTGACAGATTGGATACGGTTACAGATGTGTGACTCTTGAAAGTTGATTGTATGGGAGAATTTTTGCTGGCATTAAGTTGTTAAGATCAAATGTATTAAACTACAGATATAATTTTAATATGATGAACTCCATCACTGAGATGTGGCAGGCGCAGCATGAGCCAGTACAATGCGTTTATCATGAATTGACGGCAGTGTCACAATTCTAAGCAGCCGCCCAGACAAGTAACTTACCAGAGGAGGAGGACAGATGTGGAGGGATTGTGATAGTCACAATAAAACTCCACTACTCCGTCTATGTGGGATCTCACCCCAGGCTCACAGCATGAGGTGCTATGTACGGCCCGGTGATGTATACTAAAAGAGACGGTGTCTGACAGATGAGAAGGACCAAACCAAGTCCTGATGACATCAGCAAAGATCAAAGTAAAGACCAAAGACCTGAGTGAATCCGTCAGCAGTATCAAGTGTTTTAATAAGTAAGTGACCAAGTGGAGGAAAAGTAATAAATCCCCCACTGGACACAACTGTGCAGTCTGACTCGACAGAAGAGCAGAAGACAGAAGACAGGAGAGAAGGACGATGATGTACAGGACTGGCAATGAACTGATGGGACCCAAAACCTGAGGGTGATAGCATGAGATTGGTGATAGCATTATAATATTAGTTGAGGCCCTATTGTTTATATTGTCTGAGGTTTATAGTTATAATGTGTGTAAATATGCCGCGGCACTGCAAATTACAATCTGAGGAGTTTTATGTGGAGGTGTGAGGTGAAGGTCACTGGTTGTTGTCACTCATATGTAAGAAGTGCATGGCAGCAATGAGAGCCCCGAGGTTATGTTACCCGGGTGTCTTTAGGTTTGGGGAAGATGCTGCCCATGACCTGTTGTGTCTGCAGGGGTAAAAGTCCCATTAGGACAGTAAGTGACAGTGCGACAATTATTACCATTAATAAAAATGTAGACTGGATTAATTATATATATTACAACCAGCAGTGGATTGTAGATTATACCAAGACAACCATCCTGTATCCTGAGGAGAATAGGGAAAGTTAGGACTACTCCGAAACCTTGGAAGTCCAGGTACAAAGGGGGGTTACTCATAAGGAGTAGCTCGTCTCAAGCTGATGAAGAAATCCAAAACCCCTACCTGCCTGGTTCCAGTGGTCAGTAGTAGGTTGCTAGGCAAGACTCAGGGATAGAGTAATAATATTTTTAGGGGGGACTTTCAGCTATCATTATCATGTATATTGTTTGCAAAAATATTATCCCCTCACATATATATATATATATATATATATATAAGTATATTACGCAAAGAGATTGGATCTATGGAACAATGGAGGCTGCATGATGGACACACCTATGGAAGACACTGCCCCTGGAATGCAAGAGCAGATGGACTTACAGCTGAGGAGCCAATGGGGCTTAAGCGCGTCCCACCTTCCTACAGGGAAGATTTTTGTAATTCTTTGTTCAATAAAAAGTTCAGTTCTTACTTTCTACTTGACTGAGGGAGGATCTGTACCAACTTGTCTCCTGGTATATTTTCTCCACGCATGCCCTCAGATTCCAACTTACAGAGGTGGTTATTCGGTGTATGATAACAGGGAGAAGGAAGCTACCCTGACACAACGGGGGCGCTGTGTAGCCCTATATACAATGGGTGATGATTTGTAGCACTATATACAAGGGGGACACCGTGTAGCACTATATAAAAGGGGGACGACGACGCTGTGTAGCACAATATACAAGGGGGATGCTGTGTATCACTATGTACAAGGGGGGCGCTATGTAGCACTATATACAACAGCGGCGCTGTGTAGCACTATATACAAGGGGGGATGCTGTGTAGTACAATATACAACAGGGGGTGCTGTGTTGCACTATATACAAGTGGGAAGCTGTGTAGCACTATATACATGGGAGGGGGGCTGTGTAGCACTATATACAAGGGAGGGGGACTTTGAAACACTATATACAAGGGAGGGGGCTGTGTAGCACTATATACATGGGAGGGGGGCTGTGTAGCTCTATATACAAGGGAGGGGGCTGTGTAGCGCTATATACAAGGGAGGGGGCTGTGTAGCACTATATACAAGGGGGGCTCTGGGTGGCACTATCTACAAGGGAGGGGGCTGTGTGGCAATATACAGGGGATTGCTGTTTAGCGCTATATAGAAGGAGGGAGGGCTGTGTGGCACTATATACAAGGGGAAAGCATTGTGGCACTATATAAAAGGGAGGGGGGCTGTGTGGCACTATATACAAGGGGGGCTGTGTGGCACTATATACCAGGGGAGAGCTTTGTGGCACTTTACACATGGGGGGCTGTGTGGCACTATATACAAGCGGTGGTTCTGTGCGATGAGGGCTGTGTGGCAATATACAGGGGGATTGTTGTGTAGCACTATATACAATGGAGAAGTGCTGTGTGGCACTATATACAAGGGAGGGGTGCTGTGTGGCACTATATACAAAGGGTGGCTGTGTAGCACTGTATACAGGGGGCTGTGTGACACTACATACAAGGGGGGCTGTGTGGCACTATATACAAGGGGGGGTATTGTGGCATTATATACAAGGGTCGGCTGTGTGGCACTATATACAAAGGAGGGTATTGTGGCATTATATACAAGGGTGGGCTGTGTGGCACTATATACAAGGGGGCTTCTGTGGCACTATATACACAAGGAAGGGGTGCTGTGTGACACTGTATACAAGGGAGGGGGCTGTGTGGCACTATATACAAGGGAGGGTATTGTGGCATTATATACAAGGGTGGGTTGTGTGGCACCATATACAAGGGGGCATCTGTGGCACTATATAAACAAGGAAGGGGTGCTGTGTGACACTATATACAAAGGAGGGGGCTGTGTGGCACTATATACAAGGGGAGGGTATTGTGGCATTATATACAAGGGTGGGTGTATAGCACTATATACAAGGTGGGGCAGTGTGGCACTATATGCAAGGGAGGGGTCTGTGCAGCACTATATACAAGGGAGGGGGGCTGTGTGGCAATATATACAAGGGGGTGCTGTGTGGCACTATGTACAAGAAGGTGGTGTGTGGCACTATATATAAGGGGGGTTGTGTGACACTATATACAAGGGGGCTGGCTTTCACTTTATACAAGGGAGGCTGTGTGGCACTATATATACAAGGGAGGGGTGGTGTAATTTCGGGGTAGGGAGACAGACAGGTGAGCCCTAATCTACCCGCCACTCAGTCCCTGCCTACTTGCACGGCCTGTCCTAGGCGACGGCGTACAACTGGGCGACGGTCCCTACGCTCAATAAGTGCATGACAGACAAACAGACAAGGGTACACAGAAGCTAAGGGAAATGGGGCAGTTGCCCACAGCAACACCGTGAGCAACAAGAGTAGTGAACGAGCCGAGTCAAACCAGGAGTGTACGAGGTACCAAACGCAGAGCAGGAGCGTAGTCAGTAAAGCCAGGGTCAATTTGAAGTAGAGGTCAATAGTACTAGCTGGAACAGCAGAGCCAGGAAACCCGACAGAATCACAGGCAAAGGAAGAGCAGGAAATGAAGGTCTAAATAGACCAAGGGCGGGAGCTAGCTCCGTCTGGCCAGGCTGTGATAGGTTCTCTCACTCCTGAGCCTACCAGCCTGAGTGGTAGCAGATCGAGTCACTCTATCAGACCTAGGAGCAGACGCAGACTGATTAACCACGGGCGTCGACACAGAAGCTGTGTCTGGCAGATCCGTTACGGTACCCCCCCTTTTATGAGGGGCCACTGGACCCTTCCTAACCGAAGATGGAACCTCCGGGTACACAAGTCCTCTTCTCAGGCCCGTATCCTCTCCAATGGACCAGGTACTGGAGGGAGCCTTGAACAATCCTGCTGTCCACAATCTTGGCCACCTTGAATTCTACCCCTTCAGGGGTGAGAACAGGGACCGGAGGTTTCCTCGAGGTAGCCAAGGACGGGGAGCAGTGTTTCAGGAGAGAGGCATGAAACACGTCGTGTATTTGAAAAGACGGGGTAACTCCAGCCGGAAGGAGACAGGGTTAAGGACCTCAATGACCTTGTACGGCCCTATATACCGGGAGCAAATTTTTTGGACGGAACATTAAGATGCAAATTTTTGGAAGACAGCCACACCAGATCCCCGACCACAAACGAGGGGTTAGCAGAACCTCTTCTATCTGCCTGAGTCTTTTGTATGCTCTGGGACGCCTCTAGGTTCTTCTGAACCTGAGCCCAGACTACATCTACCTCGGGATTGTTGGAACCACAAGGTGAAACGGAGGAGAACCGTGGATTAAACCCAAAATTACAGAAAAAGGGGGAGACCCCTGACGAGTTACTGACCCGGTTATTAAGGGAAATTTCGGCGAGGGGAATGAAGGAGACCCAATCATATTGACAGTCAGAGATAAAGCACCTTAAATATTGTTCTAGAGACTGATTAGTCCTCTCAGTTTGGCCATTAGTTTCAGGATGGAAGGCCGAGGAGAAGGACAGATCAATCTCCAACTTTTTACAGAAAGCTCTCCAAAACAATGAAACAAATTGTACCCCTCTGTCAGAAACAATATTGACAGGGACCCCATGGAGACGCAGGATGTGTTTGACAAACAAGGTAGCTAACGTCTTGGCATTGGGTAGTTTCTTGAGGGGCACAAATTGGCACATCTTACTGAAGCGGTCTACAACCCACACCAACGACTTGCCTTGAGATGGAGGCAGATCGGTGATAAAATACATGGAGATATGGGTCCAAGGTCTCTGGGGAATGGGCAAAGAACATAGTAAGCCCGCTGGTCGGGACCAGGGAGTCTTGGACCTAGCACAAATTTCACAAGCGGCGACGTAGGCCTTAACGTCTTTAGGCAACCCAGGCCACCAATAGTTTCTAGCAATGAGGTGCTTGGTACCTAGGATGCCTGGATGGCCAGATAGTACAGAGTCCTGATTTTCCCTGAGTACCCTTAGCCGTAATTGCAGGGAAACAAACAGCTTGTACTCAGGAAGTTCCCGGGTGCTGAACCTTGATCAGCCGCAATTTCAGAGACTAAGTCAGAATCAACAGAGGATATGATTATACCTGGGGGCAAAACACAAGCAGGATCTTCCTCCGAAGGAGGGCTGGCCATGAAGCCACGCGACAGTGCATCAGCTTTAATATTTTTAGACCCAGCCCTATAGGTGACCACAAAGTTGAATCTAGTAAAAAACAAAGCCCATCGAGCTTGTCTCGGGTTTAGCCTCCGTTTAGATTCTAGGAAAACCAGATTCTTGTTTTCGGTAAGGACCGTTACCTGGTGCCTAGCCCCCTCCAAGAAGTGGCGCCACTCTTCAAATGTCCATTTAATGGTTAAGAGTTCGCGGTTGCCCACGTCATAGTTAATCTCAGTGGGCGACACCTTCCTGGAGAAGTAGGCACAGGGACGGAGATGGGTGAGGGACCTGGTACCCTGGGACAAGACAGCACCCACTCCCACCTCAGAGGCGTCAACCTCCATGATGAATGGCTCCATTTGGTTAGGCTGAATCAGCACTGGGGCAGAGATAAAGCACTTCTTAAGGATCTCAAAAGCCTGGACCGCCTCCGGAGGCCAGTGGAGGAGATCGGCACCTTTGCGAGTAAGATACGTAGGAGGCTTAGCGATGACCGAGAAGTTAGCAAGAACTCTCCTGTAATAATTAGCAAACCCCAGGAAGCACTGTAACGCCTTCAGGGAGGCAGGTTGGACCCATTCAGTCACAGCCTGAACCTTGGCAGGGTCCATGCGGAATTCATTAGGAGTGAGGATTTGACCCAAAAATGGTATCTCCTGCACCCCAAACACACATTTTTCAGATTTAGCAAAGAGTTTCTTTTCCCGAAGGGCCTGGAGCACCTTCCTGACATGCTCAATGTGGGAGGACCAGTCCTTGGAAAACACAAGTATGTCATCAAGGTACACTACAAGAAATACCCCCAGGTAGTCTCTTAAAATCTCATTTATGAAATTATGGAAGACCGCGGGAGCATTACACAACCCAAAGGGCATGACGAGGTATTCAAAATGACCTTCAGGCGTGTTAAACGCAGTCTTCCACTCATCCCCTTCTCTGATTCGGATAAGGTTATAAGCCCCCCGAAGATCAAACTTAGAGAACCATTGGGCCCCCTGAACCTGATTGAAGAGATCAGGAATCAAAGGAAGGGGATACTGGTTCCTTACAGTGACTTTATTCAAGTTTCGGTAATCGATGCACGGCCTAAGACCACCATCCTTCTTCCCTACGAAGAAGAAGCCAGCACCTACCGGAGAAGTAGAGGGGTGAATGTAACCCTTGGCCTGGCTTTCCTGGATATATTCTCTCATGGCCTCACGTTCGGGACAAGAGAGTTTAAAAATCCTACCCTTAGGGAGCTTAGCTCCTGGTACCAAATCGATTGCGCAATCGTATTCTCTATGAGGAGGTAACACTTCGGAGGCCTTTTTAGAAAAAACATCAGCGAAGTCCTGAATTAAACTCAGGTAGAGTGTTCACCTCCTCAGGGAGAGAAATAAAATTAACAGAAAAACAGGACGTCATGCATTCATTACCCCATTTGGTAAGATCCCCAGTATTCCAGTTAAACGTGGGATTATGCATTTGCAACCAGGGAAGGCCTAAAACCAAATCGGATGATAATCCCTGCATCACCAGTACAGAGCACTGCTCCAAATGAATGGAGCCAACAATTAGTTCAAAAACAGGGGTATGCTGCGTAAAATAACCATTAGCAAGTGGAGTGGAGTCGATACCCACTACCGGGACAGGTTTAGGCAAATCAATCAATGGCATAGCTAGAGACATAGCAAATTCCACAGACATAATATTAGCAGAAGACCCTGAATCCATGAAGGCACTGCCGGAGCCAGACCTACCCTCAAAAGAGACCTGAAAGGGAAGCAAGATCTTATTAGGTTTCATATTTACGGGAAATACCTGTGCGCCCAAGCGACCTTCCCGATGGTCACTTAGGCGCGGAAGTTTTCCGGCTGCTTATTCTTACACCTTAGACAGTTGTTCACTTGATGCTTGTCATCCCCACAGTAAAAGCAGAGACCATTCTTCCTGCGGAGCTCCCTACGTTGTTGGGGAGACACAGAGGCCCCGAGTTGCATTGGATCATCCGAGATTCCCATGGAAGAACGAAGCAACGGAACCTCGGGAGCCATCATGGGGGAGCCAGACGAGAAGGCACAAAAACATTCAAGTCGTCGTTCCCTGAGACGTCGGTCAAGACGTACCGCTAAAGCCATAACCTGATCTAGAGAGTGAGAAGAGGGATAGCTAACTAATAGTTCTTTCAGGGTGTTCGACAGACCCAATCTAAACTGGCACCTCAAGGCAGGGTCATTCCACCGAGAAGCTACGCACCACTTCCTAAAGTCAGAACAGTACTCCTCAACGGGTCTCTTACCCTGACTTGAGGTCACCAGCTGACTCTCCGCAAAGGCAGTCTTGTCAGTCTCGTCATAGATGAGCCCGAGAACAGAAAAAAAAATGTCAATAGAGGAAAGTTCAGGGGCGTCAGGAGCCGAGGAGAAGGCCCATTCTTGGGGGCCGTCCTGGAGTCGGGACATAATTATACCCACTCGCTGGCTCTCAGAACCTGAGGAGTGGGGTCTTAAACGGAAATAGAGCCTACAACTCTCTCGAAAGGAGAAAAAAGTCTTCCGGTCCCCTGAGAACTGGCAACTTGAGGTGGGGTTCAAGAGGTGAGGTGAAGGGCACTACCTGGTTAGCATCACGCTGGTTGCACCTCTGAGCCAGGGCTTGGACCTGTAAGGAGAGTCCCTGCATTTGCTGAGCCAGGGTCTCAAGGGGGTCCATAGTTGTGTAGGAACCAGGGTAAAAAAGGTATATGGGCCTGTAATTATGTAATGTCGGGGTAGGGAGACAGACAGGTGAGCCCTAATCTACCCGCCACTCAGTCCCTGCCTACTTGCACGGCCCGTCCTAGGCGACGGCGTACAACTGGGCGATGGTCCCTACGCTCAATAAGTGCACGACAGACAAACAGACAAGGGTACACAGAAGCTAAGGGAAATGGGGCAGTTGCCCACAGCAACACCGTGAGCAACAAGAGTAGTGAACGAGCCGAGTCAAACCAGGAGTGTACGAGGTACCAAACGCAGAGCAGGAGCGTAGTCAGTAAAGCCAGGGTCAATTTGAAGCAGATGTCAATAGAACTAGCAGGAACAGCAGAGCCAGGAAACCCGACAGAATCACAGGCAAAGGAAGAGCAGGAAATGAAGGTATAAATAGACCGAGGGCGGGAGCTAGCTCTGTCTGGCCAGGCTGTGATAGGTTCTCCCACTCCTCAGCCTACCAGCCTGAGTGGTAGCAATTCGAGTCATTCTATCAGACCTAGGAGCAGATGCAGACTGATTAACCACAGGCGTCGACACAGAAGCTGTGTCTGGCAGATCCTTTACAGGTGGTGTGTGGCACTATATAGAAGGGAGGGTGGCTGTGTGGCACTATATACAAGAGGGGCTGTGTGCCACTATCTACTAAGGGGGGTTGTGTGGCACTATATGTAAGGGGGCACAAATTGGGCATTACTGGTATGGGGGCACAAAGGGGGTACAGTTACTGATGGGGCACTTGAGAACTGAGGGATCATTATTACCATCTGTGGCTCTGTGGATTATGAGTTTGTTTAGAGGATGGGGTATAGGTGGGGAGGGTGCTTGAAAAGCGAGAAACCAACATGTCTGTGTGTCAAATTCTGCAGAGACAAGTCTTGGCTTGAATATGTCATCACAGTGGTCTGGGCCGGATGGAGAAAAAAGGGAAAGTGAATGACTCTTATCAGAGAAAAAAATCACCTGTGAGTCATTAGATATAAATGTGCTGTAATCATGTTACAGGAGAATATTGTTCCCATCCAGACACTCTGTAATATGACCACATAAAATATATCTGGTAAATATAT
Source organism: Rhinoderma darwinii (assembly GCF_050947455.1). NCBI lineage: Eukaryota > Metazoa > Chordata > Amphibia > Anura > Rhinodermatidae > Rhinoderma > Rhinoderma darwinii. The sequence goes on from NC_134689.1 coordinate 36,698,258, forward strand.
ATAGTATATTCTGAGGTGTTCACCCATTGAGGTGTGAGTATGCTCAGAAGCCATTTTGCCATATTTTCTTATCCACTGCCTAATTAGCATTTCAATGGACCTCAGTACAGGAAGAAGCCATTGTAAACTAGATTGAGACGCAGCTGGGCATACTGGGAATCGATTTACCTATACTGTACAGATGCACATTGGAAGGTATATGGGTGGTCTTAAGGTGGAGTCAATGGAATGGGTGGAGTCAACTCAGGAATAGGAACATATAGGCCATGTGAAGTTCTGGGTCTCTCTCTCTCTTTTCCTGCCAGCCCTGGACGATCAGCACTTAACATCAGGAACAGGCAAAGTTACATCATACGTGTGCTTTCTGTGTATGTATATAAATATAAGTATAATACCATCACAGCAGACTTTACATGTGTACATAGAGATATTCTAGGAATTTTATGGGGATTATAGATCAATAGATTATATATATGCTATTTATGCATGAGTTTCTATATGTACATGTACTAATTGTCAGGTGCTGTATGTGACTGGTTAGAACTGTAGTACCAGGAGGCCGTATAGGGTTGGGACCTGGATTTATATGATATCAGAAGCCATCAATGGAACTATACAGAAGCCATCAATGGAACCCTGACACAGATATGAACACAGCAAGAAAGTGGGTGTGATCCAGCGCAAGAGAAAAATCATTCAATTTGTATTAAAATGGAAACTGGTTCCGATTTTATTGAAAATGCAAGTAAAAAACAGGGAGAACTTGCTCCCACGGAAGAAGGGTGGATATATGGAGAGAAGATGGGTGTGTGAAGCCTACGCGTTTCAGACGATCTCCTCGTCCTTAATCATGGCTGAAAATGAATGGTCTGACATTTGGGGTTAGGGCTTATATCCGGTTTAATACAGGTGATTTAAATTGCGGTTCAGGAGAATTTAGATGGAACGCAGACATGTGACTAGTTTTACATCGGCTCGCTTCATCTGTCAAGCTCTGGACACATGAAAACCACTACCTGGAAAACCGCGATGTGCTTGCGGTAAGTATGTACATAACCTTCCAGTGTATTTATTAGTGACAGTTAACTATGTCAATGATATTCTTAATAGCGGAATATATGCATCATTAATTTTTTTTATTAAAATAATAAATAAAAATGTTAGTTTATTGAGTTTAAACCGGATATGACCCCTGGGTGAAAAACACCCCACTGGTCAGAAATACAGTTAGGCAGAAAAATGTTGTGTGAATGCACTCTAGATGCGGGATGTTTAAAATGAATAAAAAGTGACTAATATTGACGTGTATATTTACATGCGAGGAACTAGTATTTGTACACCAAGAAGCATAGTGTACCAATGCGGCTTTGGCAGCTGAAAATGTTGGTGCGCTGTGAACATGACTATAGATGTAAAGTCAGAGCACATTAAACTGTGACATCCTTATACCCCCAAGCACTGGCTGAATGATCTGGTAGGACGAATTTTATAGAATTTCCTCTTTGTGGACAACGAGTATAGTACTTTTCTAAGACTGTTAAATATGATTCAAGATATTTCAATGAATATTGAAAGAAAAAATCTTTCTAATATGAAAATATAATTATGATTATATATATGTCTTATTTATCGGTTTAATGTTCGAAATTAAGTTCTGCTCTCCTATTAGCTTTGTATTTTTTAAATTTACGAAATGTCTTTGTTGATATTGATATATGGAATTGTCGTGAAATGAGTTACCACTTCTAATCAATAGTTCGTCCGTATGAAAAAAGGCAAACTTTCTTATATTTCCCAAAGAAATATATTTCACGATTTTGATATTATTACGACAATTCGATAATTTCGGTCTTCTAATTTCTAGTATTTTTCTTGAGCATGAAAAGTGTCGGAATTGGACCGAAAAAGCGTGTTTAGATATTATACAGCAGTTATCTAATAGTAGAACATAAGTTCTTTCCTCAAGTTGAGACCATGAGGATGTCTTGTTTTTAAACGAAAAATCCAAAAAGCTTCCCTGCCCAGTGTTTTATGTTTTAAATTTCCTCCCCGTTTCGGTGGGTGTACCTTTTCGATGGCATAGCATTTCAGTGAGTCAGTAGATCTATCATGATTTTGGATGAAATGCTTGGCTGCATTCGATGTGTTAACAATATTAGGATTCCTAATGTAGCTCAGGTGTTCCAAAAATCTCTGTTTGAACTTGCGATTGGTGCACCCTATATATTTCAAATTGCATGTGATACATTCTAGCACATAGATCACTGACTCACTGTTGCAATTAATGTAGTTCTTTATAGGAAAACTGTGAGTGTCTGTTGAATCAAAAAAAGTTTTTTTGGGGGAAACATAGGAACAGGTTTTACAGGGATGTGTGCCACATTTAAAAAATCCCTTTTGTTCCAACCAAGTACTTTTGTGTGTGTCCGGTCGTAACATTGATGGGGCTACAACATTACCTATGGTGGGAGCTTTGCGGGCAACTATTCTGCAACCCTCTTTTAGGATGTTGTCCAAAATTTGATCCTCTTTGAGGATTGGTAGATGTTTGAGGATAATTTTCTTTATCATTGAAAATTGATTACTATACTGAAGGATAATGGCTGGTTTCTTTGCATCCGATGTTATGTGTTTCTTCGTGTTGGTAAGCATGTCCTCTCTACTTTTTTTAGATGTAATCGTGGAAGCCCTTTCTAGTGTCCACTTGGGATATCCTCTCTTACGTAACCTTTGGGAGATTATATTTTGTTCTGCTAAAAAATTTACCTCCGTGTTGCAATTGCGTCTAGCCCTATACAATTCACCCAGGGGTCATATCCGGTTTAAACTCAATAAACTAACATTTTTATTTATTATTTTAATTAAAAAAAATAATGATGCATATATTCCGCTATTAAGAATATCATTGACATAGTTAACTGTCACTAATAAATACACTGGAAGGTTATGTACATACTTACCGCAAGCACATCGCGGTTTTCCAGGTAGTGGTTTTCATGTGTCCAGAGCTTGACAGATGAAGCGAGCCGATGTAAAACTAGTCACATGTCTGCGTTCCATCTAAATTCTCCTGAACCGCAATCTAAATCACCTGTATTAAACCGGATATAAGCCCTAACCCCAAATGTCAGACCATTCATTTTCAGCCATGATTAAGCACGAGGAGATCGTCTGAAACGCGTAGGCTTCACACACCCATCTTCTCTCCATATATCCACCCTTCTTCCGTGGGAGCAAGTTCTCCCTGTTTTTTACTTGCATTTTCAATAAAATCGGAACCAGTTTCCATTTTAATACAAATTGAATGATTTTTTCTCTTGCGCTGGATCACACCCACTTTCTTGCTGTGTCTCTACCAACGTGTGCCGACACGAGGATCCTGGCGCAACAGGCATTGGACATTTTTTGCCTTAAGGTGAGCTGGAGGTTCCCTCCTATATTTTTCTCTGCAGATATGAACAACCTTAATTCAGCATTTGGACCCACTTTTAACCTTGCCCAGGGCCCCACTTTGTCTAAAACCGGCCCTGGAGCTTTTTCATTTAATGCTCAGCATTTTGTGCTGCAGACATCTCCTTTCAAATTCACTAAGAGGAAGCTGTTATCGTTGTCTGCCATATTGCAGATAAAGTGGAACTGCAGTCCGGTCCTGGTCCCTCTTTGTACAAGCCTGCTACATCACATAATTAGGGTAAGATATTCATGTAATATTAGTAATATATCTTTTTTTCTATCTATCTGCTCCTGCAGCTGACATCATCAGGGGGGAAGGGGCTGCAGTATTTCAAGGTCTAAAGGGCCTGGAGGAAGCATGATATATTGTGTAATTGAACAAATAATTAATGTAAAACAAATAAAAACTATTGTTTTAACAGATATTCAGTGAGTATCACTACTGTTTCTTCTCTACATGCAATTATATATGCTATAACTGCTATTACTTTTGAGTTGCTGAGCAAGAATAACATCAGCTCTGCAAGTACTGTACATAGTGCTACGAATGGAGTGCCGATGCTTTCTTCTATGGTAAATAAGTGAAGTAGTTCATGTCTCATCCTACTCTGCTCCATACTGAAACAAATATATTGTTCCTCCTGCAAGTCAATAAATATAATAAACAACATAAAACACATTTTTTTTAATTTTAAAACACTGAGGGGGTTTATTTCTAAATCACTGGAGATAGGCTTTAATGTGTTTGTTACGATCTGTGGGTATGCGGACCCACTGGGCCGTATCACCAAAGCAGGATAGCAGCCGGTCACACAGTGTACCAGGTAAAGTCTATAGTCCGAGTAAGGGTACCTGTGGTATTTCAAACAGTAGCGATGGTTAGGCTCGGATGGGACCATGGCAGCAGACACCAGGCGTGGTGTAACACAGCAGACGTGATCGGTGGCACAACACGACTCCAGCTCTCTAAGGCACAGACACAACGGTAGCACGGGATACAGGATACAGGTAGCAGGAACGGCAACACTGGGAACTGGAAAACACTAAGGGACCATTTGCAAGACTAACACGGGTAAATACAACAATGCTCAGGCACTGAGTGAAGGTGCAGGGCCCTTCTAATAGTCCAGCGTGATTACACAATTCTAAACATGTGTGCGCGCTGGCCCTTTAAGGCCGGGACTGTGCTCACGCGCGCACCCTAATGGTCACTGCAGGCCAGGAAGGCCGCATGTGCTGGCATCTCCTGGAAGTGAGGCTTGGGCAGGATGAGAGGAGTCTGCGATCTGTGGCTGCGGACGTTACAGTGTTGTTACACTTTAGTCAAACTTTTTATATTTTGCTGGAAAGTAAAGCTATAATAAAAATATTTTTAATTGAAATTTCACCACCATTGCTGTTTTGATTAATTTTTCTGTTTGCTTTTTTTTGTCAAAAATATGTTTTTACAATTTGGATGTTGTTTTTATAAACATCAAACATTCATGTACTAGTGAGCCAGACTTACCCTTATATTTAAACCAGCCATCGATGGAATAAAATAAGATCTGTCAACGGTAGCCTACAAGTACCATTAGGAGACTTGTTTTATCTTTGGATTGAGTAAAAACAAACTTAACTATTAAAACAGTATATAATGTAATGACAGTATATTACAAACATGCTAGATTTTCCTATCTAAATATCAGCTTGCCAAATGTAGAAATGTATTTTAACATACTTCTATTAACTAAATGTGAATTGTATAAATTTGTATTCAGATTGTTCCCCCTAATTGTTCCCCCTAATTGCAGCCTTACCATGCAGAAACATGTGTTTATATTGGTTGTCTCATTAAGACAAACCCTGTCTATATACTCTTTTAGGTGATATGGATATCATATAGATTGGAGTTCCCTACTCGGGACGCCCCTCTATGAGCCAGAGCAGAGAGCCACTAAGTAAGAGTGGCTTCTGCTCTGGTGAACCCAGCGCATCCATGTATTACATGGTTCCCTATCCATCTGAATGTCTGTCATATAATATTATGGCTTCCCCTGTGTTGTGCCCACGGTCGCACGTCCTACTTACTGGCAGCTGCGACCGCAGGACACTTTATTCATGCCGGCTTCTCCCTTCTCAGGGATGCCGGCACACGCGGATGCAGCTCCCTTCGGTGTCCTGCAGGGTGCGCACGCACGCTCACCCCCGGCCTTAAAGGGCCAGCACGCCCCTGTGTTTAGTTCCCCAGCCAATCCCTTTACACCCTGGACTATAAAAAAGGCTCTACCCTTCCTCTCCTTGCCTGAGCATTGTTGTGTCTACCCATGTTTGTTAGCATTGGCCCCTTAGTTGTATCCTGTTCCCAGTGTTCCCATCTCCTGTTTACTGTATCCCGTATCAAGTAATTGAGTTTGTTCCTGAGCGAAGTCTAGTGTTGGAGTCGAGTTCATCCTCTGTGCCACGTGTTATCTGCAACGCCAAGCGTCATCTGCCACGCCAAGTGTCATTTGCCACCCCAAGTGTCATCTGTCCCGAGGAGTCTGTTACGCCATAGTGTCTGCTACGACACATGTCTGTCAGAACTTCAATACAGGTACTCCAGTTCTAAAGACTTACATTGACAGTGTTTTGTCCAGATGCTACTCTGCTACGGTGGAGTAGCCGAGTGGGTCCACATACAATAAGAGTCATGACGCCCTTGTAATAACATCCAAATGTTGGGGTTCCAGGAACCAGTGTCTTTAGGGAAGGGGTTGCCTTCCTGAGAAAACGCCTTTAACAAAATTGAGAATAATCTCTGTATCAAAGAAACAGAATTGAAAATAATATTGCGATATAAGATTACAATTTTTATTGCAAACTAGGCCATTCAGTCTGACTTTTCTGACCTGTGGCGATCAGCTGTTATTGGCAGGGGAAGATTGCAGGAAATGTAGTATTACAAGGCGTTAACTCCGATTATTGATTGACTATGTCATACTTGATCACGCCGAAGGATCCAGCAAAATTGTAAATTTTCACTACATTGCCCTAGAGGCCTTTACTTTAATTAACCCTTTCTTGCACTGCTACATAAATGTATTACACGAACATCAGTGCTTTAACACATTGTACCATACATTTAAAAAAATAAAAAAGTTAAAAAAAAAAACAAAATAAACATGAGATGTGGCTATGTGGGATTAGAGGACTGAAATCTAAAACTTACAAAGTAGGTTTGGATGAAATATCTTTTTACTTTTATTTGTACAACTAGGACAGAATCTTTACTGAAACTATAATGTGGAATGTTAGTAAAGGGCATAGCTGAAGTTCAATAGCATTTATAACACCAAAAGATCATGTGGCTTGTCTAATAAATGATTACATAACAGCTAAGCAATGCATTTTTAAAGTCAATGTTTATTTTTATATGGAGAATCTACCCTACGGCTTCTCAATTAGCAATGCTAACCGCCAATAAAAGCATAATTAATTACGTTGGGATTTCCCAGTTCACCCTTCGGCTCACATTTAAACTGTTACTTTTTAAATCAATAGCAATGTAATGCTTATAAAATGAGTCAGTTATAGACGGTTTATAGATACGGTAATATGAAGAGAGGAAATGGTAAATTAATGTTTTTGTTATTATTAGGATTTTTATGATAATGATTCTTATTATTATTAGTATTATTTTTAGCATTATTATTCATATAGAGATATCATATTAGAATGAGGGAATAAAAACTACATTTCTTAACAAAATGAGACACAAGGAAAGAGGGCACAGGTTGCTAGATCACATAATCTAAGCAAATAAGGGTGGGCAAATGGTAGGTACAATAGAAGTGCTCATTTTTTTTTTGACCAGATGAATGAATCAGTTAACCAACTTTGATCTATACATTCACAAATATGAACTACACTAAGAGAAGTGTGAAATTAAAGAAAACACAAAAATGTATTACAGTACAAAAATATATTTGAAGATGAGATATTTAAAAAGGTAAACATTAGATGTTTGTCTAATTTACCACATTCCAGAGCTCAAGGGCAGCATGGAAGAAATCTTGAATATGTGGGTGGGAGGAATTTTACATGGAATTTATTGGCACTTTAAGTGAAATTTCCCATAGATATTATTGTTCAAATATAAGTTGTATTTTCTTTAATATAAAATATCTTACCTGTGGAAGGAATAATAGCAATGTCCTTACGAACGTGTGTTTTCTTAACATGCCGTACAGACTTCACATCAACTAAAAAAGTCTGTATCTGAGAGACTGCATTGGTGCAACTCCCTTGAAACCTCCCTCTGAGCTGTTCAGCAGCAGCCATCTAGTTAAATATTTATGATTTTAAAGGGGTTTAGAAACTTAAAGGGGTTATCTGGTACTTTCATATTGATGGCCAATCAGCCAGCTAACCGCCACAAATCCCTCCCTACCCAATAAGCTGACTGAAGGGGCGCCGGCCTCTTAAAGGGTTGTCTACTACTGGACAACTGATGACATATCCACCGGATAGGTCTTTAATATGTTATCGGTGCGGGTCCAACACCCGAACCCCGCACCGATCATCTGTTATGGCACATTATACAATGTACGGAGCAGGAAGCAGTTGGTTACGTACATTGCATAGCGGCCGTGCTGCTGAACTGCAGCTCTGCTCCTATTCACTTGAATAGGAGCAGAGCTGCAGTACTGCAGCTCGGCCGCTATTCCATGACCGAAGCAAACTGCTTCCGGCATGGACGTCTGGTGCCCGGAGGCAGCCAGAGCAGCTTAACGGTGTAGGGTCAAGGTGTTGGAACCCCACAGATAATGTACTGAAAACCTATCTGGTATATAGGTCTGGTAGTGCACAACCCCTTTAATAGTTTGCCAGGAACAGTGCTGCTCACATCCATAGCGGCTGTGCCTTGGATGGCAGCTCAGTCCCATTCACTTCAGATGTGACACCATTTTTTAAATAATATTTAATAATAGTAGTAAGGCACTATAATTGGACAATTGAATGTTCTATTTAATGGCAGAATTATACATACCACATAGATTACATTCACCCATTAGCTACCGCAAAGAGCAGGAGAAGTTGAGTAGATTGATATATAGTTTTGTGGGAAAATATTTAATATAAATTATTGTTTGAAATCCCTGCTTACTGTCGGCTTATGAGTCCTTTGAACGATTCAACTTAGTAACTGATTGATATCTTTCTATATACAATCATACAGGGAAGGCTGTCAATCATCAAAGGAGCGGAGTTAAATGACTTTTGAAAAAAAAATAAAAAATAGCTGCAAATTTATAAAACAACAAAAGAAAACAATACTTTCCTCTCTGATCCCACACGGATCCAGCACAGACAGTCCGGTGGTACCCCGTTTTTATTTACAAGCATCTAACATGTGACCGCTGCAGCCAATCAGTGCCATCAGTGGCCTCTGTCGTACTACTGGCATGATGGCCCCCATCGATAAGCGGTGATGCCAGTAGTACGGCACACGACCACTTGTAAAACCAGGAGCCACAGGACCGCATGTGTAAGATCGGCGTGGGTTTGGAGAGGTGGGAATTGTTTTTTTTGTTTATTCCACAACATTTGCTATTGTTGTTTTTTTAATCAAAGGTCGGATGACCCCTTTAAGTGAGACCGTCCAAAACCTTAAAAGAACAGGAATTGAAATTAATAAATTACAAGTTATAATGAAACTTTTCCCCCAAAACTATATAGCAATCTGTTCATATGTTCAAATGACGTGTTCTTTTTAAACAGATATTCCAAATAACCTGATGCAGACCACATTGGTAGTCAAGGCCCTACTGTATTTGATTGTGATTGGCAGCATCATACTTTTTATCCTTTCAATCATACAGTTAGACTGGAAATTATTTGTCTGAAAGTTTATAATACAGTATGTAAAAAGCGTAGAGAAAATAAGCAAGGCATGAGCAATTCCTGAGTAGTTCTATTTAAAAATGTAATGAAAAAAAAAAAAGGATGTTGCAGTGGCGCCATATTGGCACTTACATTTCATAGGTAGATGCATTGCTGTGTGCAGCTAGCCAAGCCAATTAATCACACCGTTACTTGATCTCTGCAGCATTGTGAGACAAATAGAAGAACTTCAGGTAAATGTGGACCTTTGGATGAAAGAGTCACAGTTAGCCCCCATCTGACTCAATCTTCGGTTTTATAAACATTAAAGCATTCTTATGCAAAATGCTGTGGGCCCTGGCATCGGTCCTGGTTTATGCCTACTCTGAGCCAAGGTGAACGGACCATAAGCTTTGAAAGCTATTTGAAAACCAAACACATGCATGAGCATAGACCTTGCTTTTAGATCATCTACTGGTGCTTAGAGTGTTCTCTGTATTATACCTGCGCTCCTGTACAATAGCTTTTCAGTGAATTGAAAATAAATAAAAGAGAGTGTATTAAGCAGATAGTTGTTGCCGCCTCTCCAGGCTTTATGCACTAGAAAACGGGGATGAATTGCTAATCAAAGTTAAGCCAGCCTTATATAAATTTGCACATAAGACCGTTCTAGTGCCAGTCATAGTGGTTAGTCCCTGTAGCAATCGTGTTTCAAACTTAACCCATAACCTGTACCTTCTAGTAAGGCTTATTGCTTAACCCTCTCCTGCCTACTCTTTTGATACCATGTTTGACAAACTGCTGCTAAACTTTATACCCTGACTTTATAACCTGGCTGTGACTTGTCTCTGATTCTGTACTGTGCTGCCTAATTTTTGCTGACCCCTTCTTGTCTGACTACAATTTTATAATTTTAATTCTGATATGACCTTGACTTCCATTGATGACCACCCACTCAAGTACTGCTTTTCACTTTTGGGGCCAGAAAAGCACCAAGACCTAAACCAAAATTGGTAAAAAGGGGTCCAATAGATTATTTGTCTAATCTCTTAATCTCCTTAATCTGGGTATCCCTTGGACCACTAACGTTAAACAGAATATGACCAATGTATATTAAAACTATATAAACATAGTTATAGATAAATATACAATTTCAATGTTTACCATTGTTGTGTCTACTAATAAAAGACAAATGAAGGAAACTTTGGATGGTTTTTGAATTAAGAAAGATTTTACTGTGTAATTTGAAATCAAAAAGATGATCAGTTCATTAAAAATCAACACTACTTCACCTTTACACAAGTGTACAAAAAGAAATAAATATATGGGTTTACATTCAACAGTTAAGGTCAACTATAACTGATAGTAGCATTTTGCATTCACATACACAAGCACAGAATAAATATATGTTGGGCTTCTCATAGGAGCATAGGGCATATGTTTTATTTGCAGTGTGAAACAATTGGCAGTTCATGTATTTTTAAAAGAAAGGTAAAAATGAAACCAAACCCATGTGTGAGATGCAGCAACTCGCAAAAAGTTGTAATATCATTATATACAGATGATGTCATCTGTAAGTATATATGTGAGACCTTCATATTTTCGACAATTTTCAGAGACATCAATGACATTAAGCTTCCAGAGATATTAGTGTATTTAGTGTGCAAATTTACAGTAAGTTTTTCTTTTTTAAATATCATTAACACATGCAATGGTGGCCACATGGTGATCTGAGAGACGTAAAGTGGTGTTGAGTGAAGGATACAATACACATGATCTTCAATTGTGATTATTGTGAAAGTGTCACTGAAAAACAAGCCGGCCTTCATAAAAGACTTATTTATATCATTCACAAATATACAGTATATTGTACAAAAGATTTATTTGAAAAACAATTCTCCTTATCAAAGGAAATAATTTTTTCTTTTAATGTCCTCTCTCTCGAAAAAATTCATATTTATTTTATTTTTTACTATTATTTTTTAACGTACGGTACTAACTTTACATCTAATTATTAATATCAATAATTTTTTCCTAGCAACACAGCAAGTCCACAAACATTTATTATCTTAAGTCATCTAAGGTAAGAGAGAGGCTATAATATACAGTTAATGTGAATGTTACAAAATGCCTTTTTATCAATTATCAATTTAAACTTGTGTATTTTTTTACACTGGGTCTAAAAATTGGTGTCTAAACTGGAAAAAGCATCTAATAAAAAATGTCCTCCACTAATCAAGTTAGCACTACACATGATAAGCTGAATATATATATCTATTGTATTCAAGAATTTATTGTGTTTTACAAGTTCGCAATTCTTAAAGGGGTAGTCCAGATTTACAATTGTTTTACATTTATTTTAAATTTGTCAGAGAGGGACTTGGACCCCCAAATTCTATGAACGACTTAGTACTGGCATATAATGAGTTCCATATTTTTTATATAATCTTCCTATAAGTCAATTTGAAATGTCAGCAAACAATAAAACTGGAGAGTCAACTTAAGGAGAATAAATCTCAAGATACATTGCAATATAAGGTTTGAAGTGTATAAATGTAATTTTTGTTAACTAATGCAAGAAAAGAAAATGTGATATAAAACATAGATTTTTTTTTTATACCTTTTCAATGCAACATGGTAATCAATGCTCTGCACTTAAAGGGATTGTCAACAATTTTTTCTCTCTCCAAGACACTGCTAACTACTAGATAGGAGTAGGGGTGAAGAGTTTAAGCATACGTGTGTCTGAAATTACGTCTTCATTCTCATGTGCTGAATGAGAATTGTCCGGCTTGCCGCTGTAACCCCTCTCCTCTTGAGTGACGACTCCTGGATTGCACAGTGTATGAGGCGGAGGACCAGTAGAGGAATAACTCAAGAGCTGAGGGGAGAGTTGGGGAGGATTTACAGCAAGAAGCCGGAAACTTCATATTCAACGCTTGAGCATTAAAACTTTATTTCCAGAGTGTTGCTTTCAGCCGGAACACTGACATGAGGTATGCCTGAACTTGTCTTCCTTACCCCTATCTAGTGGTGTTAGTGGTGTGGGGGGAGCAAAGGTCGTGACACCCTCTCTTTAATAAGATAGGGAATGTCTTTAGAAAACATGCAGTTAATATAGGGCAAATCTTAATTTCATTTACAAATATGCACCTTTATTTTCTCTAAACTGGTCACATGAGTGGGTATAGTAAGATGGAAAGTACTTGTAAAACTTGTTCACTTGCAAAGGCCAAAAAGACCAGAGGTAACGATTATTTAATGGAAATTTTGTAAGTCTACTCATGTTACAAAACATCATTACATAAAGTGAAGGAAGGTATATGAAGGTGTTCAAAATGTTAAAGGGGTTGTGCGTGCACGGGGCTGTCTTTCATACGTATGACCTATCCGTAGGATAGGTCATCAGTATATGATCGGTGGGGATCTGATACATGGTTCTCCCTCTGATCAGCTGTTACGGCTGCCTCCGGGTGCTAGAAGCTATGCAGTGGTCTGTGCCAGAAGCAGAAAGCTCTGTCACTGTATAGCAGTACCTCAGCTCTGCTCCTGTTCAAGTGAATAGGAGCAGAGCTGCAGTAACCTACCACGGCCACTATACAGTGACCGGAGCCTTCTGCTTCCGGCACAGACCGTTGCATAGCTACATATAACTGATATGTACAGTATGGGGAAACATGCATTTAATCCACCAAATGTTTTATTCAAAATTTGTATTATAATCCCACCCATGCACCTGGTATATCCTTAGTAGGAAATACCCATATCCAATGATTTCATGCCTTAGATAAAATAAAACTAGCAGCAGACGTGCAAAATTAAATTAAAATTAAATGTTTACATAATATATATCTATAAGTTCCAGTGCCTTACCTTGATTATTTTTTTATATATATTAAAGCAAATCCATTTTTTTCTAATTAATATATATAGTGCAATGTATTTTTAAGATATATTTCCTTTCTGTTAAGCACACTACATGGCTAGCACTGGACTTTGCCCTGTTGTGTTGTACAGTATAGGAATGCATTGATTTGCATGATGGTGGTGACTCAATAAATCTAAAAGGGGACTGCAAATTCTGCTTGTCCATTGGGTATAATGGGCTTGACGTTTGGCAAAATAGTGGCAGCATACTCTTTGTTTTTGTTTTTTTACTGTATTGCAAATTTTATTTGACTATGCTTCTCAATACAGAGGAATCTTGCAACAAAATCCAATTTATATTGATATACAATTTTTTTTACAATGGGAGTCAATGGGCAACATATGGAACTGTATACAGTATGGCATACAGTTGTATACATCAGGGCTAAACATTTTAAGTCTATGCTCAGGGCATTTACCGATTTATACACCAAACATAAACAAAAATGAGGTGTGAACAGAGCATTTCTTGTAAAGGTGACAATAATTGCACAAAAATAACATCATGTAATGTTCATCCCATCCCATTACACTCTTGAAAAAGACAATGTATGACATTATTGAGTGGAGTGCTAGCCTTCTAGTGTATTTATCAATGAGCTATTAGAAATGTAAATAGTAAGGAATTGGTATGTTTGAATAGCTAAATATTGTTTTTTTTTTCATCTTTTTTTAATCTTGACAATTTTTTCATAGTTTTTATTTTTTTCTATACATAACTTATATGGGCATATATATATATATATATATATATATATATATATATATATATATATATATATATATATATATACACTGTATATATATATACATACACACACACACACACACATATATATATATATATATATATATATATATATATATATATATATATATATAAATGGTAGTTCACATACTATCTTGATTCCTGAGGAATTTGCTTAAATTTTACATTTTATGTGTTCTCATTTTTAAATGTCTTTTAGGTATAATGTAAAATAGTATGGTCAACATTATACTAAAGTATACAATAATGAAAATGTAATACATTTATTCATTTGCAATATTTGTAATGATTTGTCTTTAATTGGCCTTCTTGCTGATCATCCTCTGTTTTACTTTATTTCTGCTCAGATTTACCACTTTTATGTGGCTGACATCTATACTTACATCATCTTTCATGGCTAAATGGATATAATGCATTTTCTGTACAATACATAGTAACTATTTACAGAGATATTGGCATTAACAGTCACCTACTATAATATATGCACAAACTGCCACTGTGTTCTTTGGATGTGAGAGACAACAGTTGAGTGTCGTATGGTTAAACATTTGACATAAAGCTTTAAGACATAATCTGGTAAATAATATAGACATATATGTATAGATTTCAGGCTTGAATGTTGCAGTCTTTTTGCTTATAGGAAGGTGCATTAACAATAGGAAGAATTTTACTTTGTTGCTACATTATTTCTTACAAAAATGGGATAATAATTGGCTTCAATCTCCTTTCATTGATCATTGTTGTCAGTTGGATTATTTCCTTTATCTTGATTTTTGTTTCCCTTCTTCTTCTTCTTTTTCTTCTTTGTTTCTTCTTTTTTACCAAAGGTTATGAAGTTACCTTTATGACCTTGGGCTGATGGTTGATCCTGGCGGATCGAAATTATGGCTGGGGAACCTGGGATAATAAAATTCTCCGGAAAATCTGGTGGTATTTGTGGTACTGGTTGTTTTTGATTGCCAGGTCCATATTTGAAGGTCCAGCTGTTGCAATTCACACCAGCTCCTACAGGGGGAGACACTTCTCCTCCTTCTGGACCTGCAAAATAAAAAAGTATGTAAATATTAAATATCTTCATGCAGTATAGAGAAAATATATATATTTAGACAATCCTATACTGAACTTAGATGAGTTTATTTTTATTGTAGCTAAGTTTTCCTTGCTGCCATTGTACTCGTTTTTGGAAGTATGATTTGAAACATCTTATAAAATATTGCCATACCTAATTATAACACTCCACCTTAGATAGACATATACAGCCTGTATAAACAGCAATTAGAATATCCACTATTGTTGCAATATATTTTTATTACTGATGACTGTGATTTGAGATATTTTCTGTGTTTCTGCTGTAAACCATAGCTGTATAATGACACATATGATTAAGACATAAGTTTACTGAATGTGTGTAGATAGATAAATAGATACTAAATACATATCATATTATCAATCTTATTAAGGGATTCTTTATGTCAATGACTACCTTAAAGGGCTAGTCCCAACTGAACAACGTTTTCTTAGACTGAAGTTACCCTTGTGATCAGTTGTTCACCACATGTCCTAGTTCTCAAACCTCCAACAATCAGCTGATTACTCTATGTGGTCACTCATTTCCACTCTAGGGGAAAGGTGGTGTTACATAGTACAACTAAAATAAATGGGCGGCCATGTAATATATAATTAGAGCTGTGGCCAAGTTATATAAGCTGCTCTTTCATAGAAGGGGTCCCTAGAAGCAGATTGTCCTCTAGATGTCCATATGCCCTAAGAGGTCATAGGGAAATTAGTTCTCCACATGGGATAATCTCTTTAAAGGGGTTTTCCCAAAATTATAAATTATCACCTATCCACAGGATAGGTGATAATTTTCAGATTGCTTGGGGCCCCACTGCTGGGACCTAACTGATCGTGAGAACAAGGAGCTTGAATCCACAGATCCTCTTTTACTGCACCCCCGGAGTGAGGAGGAGCTTTAATGGAGCGGCAGTCGAGCATGCGCCCGCTGCTCGAATTCAATGTCTACAAGAATGAGGAAAAACAGCCTGTTTTTGTCATTCCCATAGACATTGAATGGAGAGGCAGGGTGCATATTTAACCACTGCTCCATTCAATGTCCTCCTTACTGTAGTTAAGCAGTGAGGAGGATCTGGGGGTTTGGGACTGCTGCTCTCATGATCAGCAGTGGTCCCAGTGATGATTTTGGGAATACTCCTTTAACCATATTTATTTTCCATAAACATCATAAAAAGTATATGTATGGGAAAAAATTGTAGATATTTAAGTATTTAGCTTTATCTTTAAATGTGTAATTAATATAAATCATATTTTATTTGAGGGCATGTTAGATACAATAGACTAGTTTCCTTCTCAGCACAAACATATGGTTCTAGCATTACAACCACAAAGCTCTGTAATTAATATTATTATGTAATGATTCCGAAAATTAGAGCATGTAAACTGTTATATTTTCAGGCACAGAAAAGAGGACACTGCAAATCCTAATCCTAAACACACAGAGTTAACCAGATTTGCTTATGAGCTCAGCTTTATCTGCCTTTTCAGGAAATTAAACTTCTGTCTGGTTTACCACAGAACATTACAGATCCTTATCTGTCAAGTAAAGCATTGTTGGTAGCTTCCATGCATCTGATTCTCATAGGTCTAATAAAATCTCTGTCAAAACTTATTGAGGTCATACCAAGAATAATAACATTTAAAAGGTAAGGCTCCATCTCACTAAAACACAATATAAGAAGACAGAAATTTGATATTAGCGTGTGATTTCATTTTGAGGCAACCTTTTTCACTGGTGTATTAATTATTTACTCAATGATTTTATAGTTGTATGCAGTATAGAGCCTATTAGCTGACTACAGATTGCAAAAAAAATGCAAATGGAGGATGGTATAGATTTGCAATGCTTTAGCAGAGAGGAAAGTGTTTTTAGGGCTCATGCACACTAACCTTCTAAATCTTAGTTCAACATTGAGTTGTACGACGTCGTAATACTGCACGCATTAAAGTCGATAGGGTTTATGATATCTATGGGGCTCTTGATTTCTATTGGGCTCTACTATACCTGTCTATGCCTCTGACGGAGTATAAAATATATTATTCTAATGTATTCTATATGTTTCCAACAGAAAAAAAAATCATGGTATGCTCCATGCTCCATCAGAGGCCGTATTACAGGGCTTTTATCCCCTAGAAGCCTTGTGACATGTAAATCCAAATCAGCATCAATATCTATGTCCACATACTAACTAAGCTTTAATAGTTAGGCTGTGGACATTACTATTGATAGTAATTTAGTTCTTCACAATCTCCCTTTAACAAAAGAGAACTGCTAGACCAGCTGTAGAGCATCAAAGATACTAGGTCATTGAGGGCTAAACAGGTTGTGAAAGGTCCTGTACTTTTAAGTGTGTTTTTGTATTTCAACTGGTTTTGTACAAGAGAGATGTAGAAAATCTAGTGACAATATTCAATGTGACTAAACAAAGCATCCAATAGTAGCTTAGGCTTCTTATGCTACCACCTAGATGCACAAGCACATACTAGGCCTTTCTGTTGTCCCAAATTTAAAATCTCTTTACAACCTTGTGCCATTCTAAACAATACCCACAGAAATTTAGAAACATGAACACTGTGCAATCTGCCATAAACCAAACACTTAGGGAATGTCCAACACTAGTAGGTTTTTGCAGTATGTTTTTTGGTTTTGGCCAAGTTATGACCATTCTGCACTGCCAGAAGCTGGGCGTTGTGTAGAGGAGTGGATGATACTTGTCGTCAGAACGCCCAGCTAGTAAAAGAAGTAAACACGCCCAGATGTAACACACATAATACACGCCCAGTTGGACTTTTACTTTAAACACGCCCAGTTGGACTTTTGCAAGCCTCATTTGCATAACTACAAAAATGGTCATAACTTGGCCAAAAATGCTCGTTTTTTAAAAATAAAAACGTTACTGTAATTTACATTGCAGTGCCTATCTGCTGCAATAGCAGATAGGGGTTGCAAAATCTGGTGACAGAGCCTCTTTAAGGAATGCATGTTATCAAGAAGTAGGGGACAAACACAAAGAAGTATGGCTGCAGAATCAGACTACACAGAGTTTATTTGAAGTCTATTACCGTGGAGATGCATAGGTCTGCATAGGAGCTGGAGACACAAAAAAGTACAATATGAAATAATTCTATTTGCACAGTTGCTTCATTTTTTATTTTATACGTTGGAGCAATTGGAGCAATAAAAACCTGACATATTTTACTTCAAGGGTTAACAGCTGATTTTTCACTACAACTCTGTTCGTGCTAGAGTCTGTAGGATCTTTAATTAGGAATATATCATTATTATCATTTAACATTGATTCTTAGTGTCTCTTAATTGTATAGATGGATTAGCAAATCCTCACAGTTCAGATAAGCATTACAAATCAATTTAAAAGAATATAATTGTCAAAGGCAACATCTCACATACGTCCATTCCTTGAATATTCTATTTAGTCCTACAATATCTAGACGCACATACTGTATAGTTAATTTGGGTTCTTCTTAACTATCATAATAGTTGCAAATGAAATTACAAAAAATGTATTTGACATAAACCTGAAGTTAAGAAGACAGTTGTTTCCTAGTATTCCTGGCACAATTACTCACTAAATAGATTTCATTGTAATTATTTGGAAAGTTTTCGAATCTTAATGTATTCACTTATTAGATCTTCACATAAAGAACATACAGTATGTGGTGATGTCTATTTTTATTATGATCCTATGAATTCTGCTTATTCTAAAAGTACGGTCTGCTTTTTCTATCCTTCTCATTCAGATTATACACTAATGGTAGGAAAACACAATCTAGGGCGGATTAAAGCTCTACTTTTCTAGCTGTATTATGGAAACTGTATTACTATCGTGTTTTAAGAGGAAATGCTTGTCTGACAGTATATACATATATTTTCATGCAGCCATCCTCTGCAGGATTGTACATAAAGACTGTCATACAGAGCATAACCGCCCCACCCTCCATTCTTTCCTCAATGCATACAATTCCGGTCACTGCTTTTCTCAATGAACACAGCAGATTCAGTAAAGATGCTTAAATCACAAGCTCATAACATAGACATAGAAAATACAGTACCTGACTTTTTCACTAAGTGCATGTTGATAAATGATACTAGCTACACATTAATATTCATGGTGATTGGTGAACATCAAACAACCTAATGCAATGTTATCCAGTGGGTCTTTCCTCGGGTTATTGTTATGCTGCCGCATTTAGCAACATCATTTATAAGCAGGAGGCGAGAGAACATGACCTTGCCCCTAACCTGATTTCTGTGGACTTGGTACAGGCAGTGTAGATGCTTTCATAAGGGTGTTTGGATATGTGAACATTCAAGAGTTAAATCTAGAGAGATAGACACAGTGGATAAGCACTGATCTGGAAGCAAACCTGAATTGCTAAGCAGCTCTAGAGCTCTGCATCTGAACACTGCCTGCCGAGTTCACAAGTTCAGGACAGTATTATATTTAGTATAATCCTCATAGGGCATATTCTCCATTAGAGAAATTACAGCCACAAAAACCTGTATAATAAGATGATTATCTACTTGACTGAATGGCTTCATCTGCTGCATGAAATTCTTGGTAAATCAAGAATATTTGTGCCGATGACATATAATCCTTAGGGCCCTCATTAACTACCTGGTGACATTTTTTATAAATATCTCTAGGTAGAAGTGTAGAACAGGGATATTATTACTGGTCATTTGTGAGCACATTGGTATATTTCATTAACCACCCATCCAATACATAATGACATGTGATCTGCTATATAAATAAAGTGGATTTCACAGATCAAATAGCACCTGTATTGTCATTCCAGTTTATTAATTTATTTTTAAGAGTATGTCCTGTTCTGGATCCGTGATATCGATGACACACACATACATCTGTATTTTGAACAAGTTCCATAGAACGCACGTGATGTATTTAAAATACACACATATTGTATACGACAGTGTGAAAGCCTTAGAGATTATTGTTGGATCGGCAATACGGACTTATATAAAGATGGATAAAACTAACCTACAGTATAGCTGCATTTAATACAGTTAGAACAGGCTGACATATTTACAGGGGTTTAAGCACCATTAGAAAAGAGGCCATGAGATGTTAAAGAGAACCTTTCACCTCCCCATACATGTGCAGCTGAGTGCAAGATGTAATGGGGAGGGCTGAACCAACCCTGGGGCACTTTACATTTTTTTTCTACCTCCCTCCGTTATTTAGATATTGGTGCCGTTATATTTGGCGCCCAATATTTAAATAACCCCCTGAACAGTCAACGGGGCGTGTACTATGGCTGTGATGCTGTCCAATCAGATATGGACAGTGTTACAGCAAAACGAGGAGAGAGAGTGTGCGTGCGCACGCACATGCTCTCACTCTCACTCTTCGGCTTTCAAGATTAGTCTCCTGCCAAACTGACAAGGGGCCGTGTCTCTGCTACGGACAGTGTAAGCGCTCCTCAGCTCTTGCACTGTCCGTAGCAGTGACACCCCCCTTGCCAGTTCGGCAGACAAAGTACAAGACTGATCTCTTACAAGAGCTGAAGAGATGAGAGCGCGCTCTCCTCTCCACAGCTCTTACAGTGTTCATAGCAGTGACACGCCCCCTTGGCAGTTCGGCTGAAAAGACTGCAATCGCACACTCTCTCTCCTCGTTCTTGCTCGAGCACTGTCCATATCTGATTGGACAGTGTCACAGCCATAGTAACACGCCCCCTTGCCAGTACACGCCCCGTTGACTGTTCAGGGGGTTATTTAAATATTGGGTGCCAAATATAACGGCACCGATATCTAAATAAAGGAGGGAGGTAGAAAAAAAATGTAAAGTGCCCCAGGGTTTCTGCTGTCCTCCCCATTACATGCTGCACTCAGCTGCACATGTATGGGGAGGTGAAAGGTTCTCTTTAATACTGAGAGCTTTCTGCTCCCTTTCCCATTATTCTCCCTACGTTCTGGCCCAAATGGAGGAGAAAGCAGTCAAAAGGACATCCTTTTGTCAACTTCTGTACATCCCAGTAACATGTAGTAGTAGTTGTTATTTCCAGTGGTGTTAAGGACCTATAGTGTGCAGAGCACTTGGAAACTTGCATTTCAGAGACCAGAGTTAAAGAATTAATGTTCCTGTTCTGCTATAAATTACAAAGATTTCCGTAAATTTTTGTGTATCTGTTAATGGATATCATGAAACAGCATTCCAACTGTAAATTTACATGGATGCTGGGAAGTAAAATCTACCATAGACCTTCAGATCAATTATGGTATAATATATTCTTTAAACGGAACAGAAGTGCCTGCCATAAAACAACTTGTCTTTTCTGGCAAACTGACATAGATGCCTCAGGGAATATACACTTTATGGCCAAAAGTATGTGGGCACCCCTCCTATTAAATGGTAAAGGTGTTTAAGCCACTCCCATTGCAAATAGAAGAATAAAATCAAGCAAACAGTCTTGCACTCTCCAAAGACAAATATAATCAGTACAAATAATAATCATACTGAAGAGCTCAGTTTCTTTAATCGGGACACTCTCATGGGATGCCACCTTTGCCACGAGTCAAGATTGCAAGACAGTAGGAGGAAGGACTTTCTATTTGGTGGACTGGAGAGGGTTTGGTCCTGAGGAGAGGTCCTGGGAGCCAGAAGAGTACCTTAAAGCCCCTACCCTCATTAAGAGATTTCTCTCGTGTTCTGATTCCAAGAAGAGGGGGCATAAGAAGGGGGATACTGTAGCGTCCAGGGCCGCAGACTGCCGTTTCTACCTACCCCTCGGCGGCCGCGGCCGTGGATCTGTGAGTGCTGGCCGGCATCTCCTTCCTAGGAGATGCCAGCACTCACTCCCGCTCCGCTGAGTCCCATAGGGTGCGGGCGCACACGCTCGTGCTCGGCCTTAAAGGGCAAGCTCGCACACATGTAAATTATCAATAATTAGCCCATGGATTACCCTGGACTATTAATAGGGCTCTGCCCCTTCACTCCTTGCCTGAACATTATTGTGTTTTCCCATGTTAGTCTTAGCAAATGGTTCCTAAGTGTTATCCTGTTCCCAAGTGTTCCTGTGTCCTACCACCTGTTCCTGTATCCTGTGCTGTGTTGGTTCCTGAGCCCTATCGAGTGTTGGAGTCATGTTGTGCCACCGGTCATGCCTGCTGTCGTACACCACATCTGGAGTCATCTGCCACGCTTGATATCCTCCGCCACGTGTGGCATCTTCTGCCATCAAAGTTCCATCTGTGCCTAGCCATTGCGACTGTCTGGAATATTTCGGGTACCCTTGTGCTGGACTTTGTATTGATCGGGTACGCTGTTGTTTGGCCAGCTGCTACTCCGCTATGGCTGAGCGGCCTAGTGAGTCCACATACCCACGGATCGTGACACACATTATATGTGTTTTACTAGTTTAAGGCTATATAAAACCTACAAGAATTACTAAGGCCCAACAGCCGAAACACACGTCTGGGTGGAGACTGGTTTTAACATCAGTACATTCAAAGGGTATGTTATGGTTTGGTTTGTGAGTATTGTCTGCTATCTGCCCTTCTATGGATTCTGTATTATTGTCCGATTTGACTTGGCGTCCTTGCTGTCCATTGTGGCTTTCCTTTTAATCAAGCAATTTTAAAAGATTTGTGATTTTTGTATACTATAAAGTTGTTTCATTTTGTATATTATAGCCTTGTGTGCTCATAATTCTTGTAGGTTATATATTGCATTGCCAATAATGGCTGTTACTATTATTGCTGCCAGGGGTTTTTACAGTTAGTTTATTTAGCTGTATATTTCCCCCATATAGGACATGGGGTTGCCTTATTGGTATCTCTATTTGAAGGCTCTGTACATATTTGATAAGGGAATACATATTTTTTACATATGCTAGAGGTAAATTTATTTCAGTCTGTAAACTTAATCCTGATATGCAGTTTGCAACCTGCTTCTAACTTCCGACTTTTCTTATGTGGCCATGTTGCACATAATAAAACATGCTGAACATGTGTCCTGTGAATCCAGAAAGCTGCTGCCTTCACTAGCTCTCATGAATTAGCACAGCTTTATTCCTTTACTGCTTTCCCCTTCTGCAGACAATAATCTCCTATCTCCTGTCCCCTATGCAGACACTGAAGCTGACCATATATACACTCTGATACAGCCTGTGTGATCACTCCTACCCTGTATACTATGCTGTCTGTCCTCTCCCCCTCTCTACATTCTAGTACAAACTGCTCTGTTGTGAACAACCTCCTCCCCTCCCTGCTGATTTCTTCCACTTACCATACACAGTGCTACTCTAAAGATGAGTGTGGGAAAGAGCCGAAAGAACAGGCACTTAGTAAAGCAGAAAGATTACGTCAGCTATGTAAAGGAGTTGCATAGGTAGTAAATCTTAAAAAAAAAGACTATTTAGAAAGTTGCTTAATTTTAGATTTTAGGAGGCAAATGAGAAAGAAAACAAAATAAGTTCACATGTGGACTTAAAATATGGAAAGTTAATAAAACAAATATTAGCAATCTAATTTTGTTAATTATTTGTCAGTTTCCAGTGATAGAACAAAATACAAGTTATATTTAATACGCTCTCATAATTATTTTTAACAAAAGGCAGCCTTATCTTTCAGTAACATCCTTTCAAATCTTATAAAAAATATACTTATTATGTGCCACACATTACAATAATAGATGAATACAATATTTGCAAATATATTTCCATCTATGCTTCTGCTAGACTCTTTGCATTGGGATGGATAATTATATTACCATAAAATAAGGAAATTACAAAGTCAATGAATAAACCAACATTATTATTAACATTAATCTTTTTTTGAATAGGTCTGAAATAGATCAGCTAATGCTATACTTCTTTATACCAGAGCTTTACTCCATTTACAAAGAAAAAATAGAGCCTGTAATTATTCAATGTATAGTAACTGATAAAATGCAGGTGTATCGCCTAAACTGATTATTAAACTGAATGTTATGGAATGAGACTTAAAATCAATATTAGTTCATATAATGTAATTAACTATAATGTATCTGTTTCATCACTGCAAGCTTTCTGTATTCAATTGTTCACGACTTCATTGGGGTTCCAGCTTTTAGACCTACCAATGTGATGTTGTAACATGTCTAATTGACATGTCAGAAAATTCTCTTTAAGTTTATAGCTTATATTAAATGGAACATATTTTTTTTATTTATGAATATTGATATTAGAGTTTTAGATTTATTTATTTCAATATAGGGTTTTGGCGCTCAATTTCAAGCAAGCAAAAAAGAACAATATTGGCTATACAGTATGTTGTTCAGTTGTGAGATTAAAAATAAGATGTATTAGTACCTATAGATAATACCTACCTGCTTTTCTATTCCCCAGTGCTTGCTACTTGGCTGCTATTTAGTCTTGCTCTATTAGAACAGAGCTGTGATCCAGTGTCTAAGGAAGTCTAAAATCCACCTCCTGATTTATTATTGGTTCAGGCTGCTCTCTCCCTCGCCACAGTCTCTTCAGATTGGCTGTTGTACAGGAACACGAGTTTATCACAGGCTCACCAGGGAGTCAGTGCATTGATCTACACACCATGGTCTCCCAGTTATCTGCATTTCTATTCTTACATTTCATTATTCACAGTTATCATAAACTGCACCTCTTATTTGCTGGGCATCATATCAGCTGCTATGCCTGCTAACATGATAGCTACACCCTGCAGCTTACATTTTCCATTATGCCTCTGGCCATTTAGAGGTAGCGGTCCAGAGTCTCATCACACTGGACTTCTGCCCAATCTTAGGGCTTAGTGAAATATAACTTTTGTTCTTTTTCGTCATAAAACTCCTCTAACTCACACTGCAGAGTCTCCTGCATATTTCTATGAGATGTAGCTTCACACTGCTCACCCCCATCCTGGGGATCTTAGACCTGTCAGGGAGAAACAGATCAATCGCAAGCAGGAGGCAGGGAGGAGCAGCATGAAGCTTTGTATGATAAGGAAATTATAAAACGCCCCTGACTCACAGTGCCTAATGCTCTGTTCACATCACATTTGTGCTTTCCATTGGTGGTTTACGTCTCTCTGTATATAAATCTCGTTACTCATAGAACCCCATAGTAGAAAATTTTTTACCGACTCTATACATTTTTCTACTGTATACCTCTGCATGGAGTAGCATGGTCTACTATGTTATTACATACAGCAAAAAACAATGTATGCCAATACATACCAACCTGGCACATGCCAAAAGGACACACTACTCGCATACATTATGGTGAATGGAGGCCTATGGATTTGCTAGAAATTAGGGCCCTAACATGATGTGAGCCTTACTTTGCTATCTGTGAGTGATGTGTGCTGGGAGTTCAGTGTATTCCTATGAGTTAAAGCTTCAGACACTCTCCTCTGCCCCCCTTGTGATTGTCAGCTCTTACAAGCAGGAGACAGTGGAGAGTGTCTGAATCTGTATCTCAGAAGAATGCACTTGACTCTCAGCACACATCACTTATGGATAGCAGAGAAAGGTAATGTAAGGTTAGAGGAGTTTCATAAAGCTGTAATTAATCATTGTAGGGAAACAACTATTAGATCATTGCAATCCTGGAGTCAGGGTGTGGGGGACACTTCCCAATCTTGTATATTCAGTTATGTTGTGCCTTATATCACTTTAGGAGGTCTCTAAGAAATAAGCTGTATTTAGTGCCTTCTATATCTGTTTAATAACCTTATTTATATTCATGAATCATGTATTACAAGATGTGTTTATAATGTCATGCTACGTATGTTTCACTATGTTTACCTATGAGCAATCTGGTTTTGCACCAGCAAGATGGCACTCCCTCCTATTGGCCAATATTCCAAAATGGCGGTGAGGAGGAATATGGCTCTAGGCACCATGGTTGTGACCAAATTTTGTACTGTGCTCTTAAGCACGATTACGTGTCAGGCACAGGAGTGATGATTATGGGTACAGAATAGGATATAAAAAGTGCTGCAATCCCAGCCACGAGGAGTGTGGTGTAGTGAGAGTCAAAATTTGAGCAGCTGTGATAGAGTGTTCTAGAGAAAGTCTCAGCAATGCTGGAGCATAAAAAGGGAAGCTCCCTGTGTTCGCGGTAGCTGTGTCTGTAGTAGTGCTGGATCAGGTGGAAGAAAGATAGATTCCTGTGTCCAAAGAGTCTGATAGAGACCGAGTCTCTTGAGCATCCGTACATCCCTGTATCAGTGAGGAAGTAGAAACAGTGGTTGTTCAAAAGTACGGAGAGAAAGCCACTCTGCCGAAAAATATTTGGATTGATATAGTTTCTTGAGTTGTTGTTTCAAGATGCTATACCTATCAGCAAGAGAAGTTTACCAGTAAAAGTTGAGTAATTGCCCAAAGATGATTGTGGAATGTTTTCTTGGGGACTGGCACCCTTACTTTTGCCATCCAAGCTTACAACAGTACTTTCATTTGCTGCTCTTAGATAGGGCAGACATATATTTGGCAGCACTAAATCAGTCTATTTCTTATGTGAAGTTAACAAGTTGGTAGTAATATATGAAAAGAAGCCTAAATAAAACCAATGAGATCACTGCTCTCTTTAAACTAGACTAGACAAAACAGTTGAATATCATCAATAGCAACGAGAAGTCCACAGATTTTCTAACCATTAATTTGTATTGCCCATTTGGATCTCAGTTGTCTTTTGTAAAGGTTAGAGAATGTCATTGGTTGAATGGTTTCTATTAGCAACACATTTGTTCTAAACCATGTTTATACATGATCTACAATGGGATAATCCTGAATAAATGATATGGTGTGTCAAACATGGTGCATTTACCGGGCACCAGGTACTGCAGCTGCAGATTACAAAGAGACCAAGCAAAGGGAACAAAAGACACAGGGCACAAAGTGGAGACCAAAGAAATCATGAGCTTTTCATGCCCTGATGGAACAAGGCCCCTCTCCAAGTTGTGCCCCAGAAGAGCACATATTGTTCCTTTCAAAACGTATAGTGTATACACTTGGCATATTACAAAAAGCTAATACTATCGTATCTACTATTCATGTAAATTGATACATGGATACATTCATTTTCCAATGAATTTATAAATAAATGAGTAAAATATTAAAATGTCGATTTGTTTTGTATAATCTGTATGAGACTCATATTACCAAATAATGAACCAATGAAGCATTACAGTATCTGTTCACCATACAGCTTGTGTTATTGTCACCTCCAACAACAGAAGCTTTTCTGTCCGCAGTAATAAATGTGTAAACTGCTATTCGCCACCGCTCTTCATTCACACTATAAATCATACTGGATGCTTTGCTAACAAGTATTTTCATGCATCTAATTCATGGAAAAGCAGAGATTGAACATTTTATTTTTGTAGGCCTAACATTTGCATGAATATGATTTCCAATCATTTCCTTAAGGTTTTGAATCTCTCCGTTCAATTACTTTATGTTGTTCCTCTGTTTCTGTAATACCCAGAGGCTAATGAGGACCTACAGAATAACATAAATACATTTGGCAGTTGACCTGGTTCTGCTTCTCTCAATTAGGAGGCTCTTTGTTTAGACAAAGGAAAAAAAAATCCAGCATGTTCATGTTTCATTGATAGTCTCACTCATAAAATGTAGGAAAAAAATTGTAAAATGGCCCATTCGAACACCAAAGTCAATATGTTCTAAAAAATGTAAATTGGTCCTGTAATGATGGGGGTAGGGAAACAGACAAGTGAGCCCTAATCTACCCGCCACTCAGTCCCTGCCTACTTGCAACGACCCGCCCTAGGCGACGGGGTACAACTGGGCGACGGTCCCTACACTCAATAAGTGCACGACAGACAAACAGACAAGGGAACACAGAACCTAAGGGAAACAGGGCAGTTGCCCACGGCAACACCGTGAGCAACGAGAGTAGTAAACGAGCCGAGTCAAACCAGGAGAGTACGAGGTGCCAAACGCAGAGCAGGAGAGTAGCGAACAAGCCGAGTCAAACCAGGAGAGCATGAGGTACCAAACGCAGAGCAGGAGAGTAGTCAGCAAGCGAGGCTCAATACGAAGCAGGGACAAATAGTACAAGAAGCTGCAGCAGGGCCAGGAAACCAACAGAGAAGATTCACAAGCAAGGAGGAACAGGAAAGGCAGGTATAAATAGACAGAGGGCGGGAGCTTGCTCCGTCTGGCCAGACTGCGATAGGCTCTCCCACTCCTAAGCCTGCCATCCTGAGTGGTGGAAGATGGAGTCAGTCTCACAGACCTAGAAGCAGTTGCAGACTGATTACCTATGGGCGTTGATAAAGAAGCTGTGCCTGGCAGATCCTTTACAGGTCCCTTGCTGTTTCATTTTATGGAAACCTGTGGCTGTAGGTGACATATCGCTCATATCAATGTCTTGTGAACATGTGGTCTAGTCTTACAACTGCAGTGACTAATAGCTCTAGCGATGTATGTTGTAGTCACATGACTAATAATTGTCATCATGATACCTAATCATCATCCAATAGCTCTAGTGCCATACACGTAAATTACTAGGACTATTAGTCACTGCTTAGTCCCATGGCCACCAGACATGTCATCAGTATGGTTTTCTGAATGGGGGGAATTCCTACATTTTGTTTATTAAGACTACAGTTAGTAAGGATCAGAAGGTATGTAAAGCAGCATATTTATATATAAAACACAAATGGCTAAAACCTCCCACAAGTACATAGTCTGACATTTTTAACACCTTAATGGTAAAATTTTTCAAGAGAAATAACTTTTTTTTATTTTTCTGTCAATGTAGCAGTACAAGTGCTTGTTTTTGGGGAACGAGTTGTATTTTTTAATGGCTCCATTTTGGGGTACATAGTTTTTTCCTATTAGCTTTTGTTTATTTTTTTGGGAAGAAAATGCCCAAAAAAAACAGCAATACCGCCTTTGTTTTGTGCATTTTTTACATACTGTTTACTGTGTGGTAAAAATAAGATGTTAACTTTATTTGGTTAACTTTATGAATTTAAAGGGAACCTGTCACCAGCATTTCACCTATTAAACCAGCAATACCGGGTGTTAGTGGGTGAAAAATCATTTCTATATAACCTATAATTGTCTTCTTAGTCGGCTCTGTAGCTTTAGTATTCCGTTTTTTAGTGTTCCCACACCGTATGCAAATGAGCATAAAAAAGTCAAATCTTCGTTTGAAAAGAGTCACATCTTCATTCCTCAAGTCTTTCCGAGTTGACCCCGCCTCCTTACTTTTGATTGGCAGCTCCTCGCCTTCCCACAGGTCACAAAATCCTGTGCTTGTGCATTGATGTCCTATTCTGGTGTGTGCGCACAAAGGGACACAGGACTATTACGATAATAGGCGCAAAATGTTTGCAGACCGTTATTTACAGTCGGAGGAGGAGTTTAGGAGAGGGGATAACGGTTAATGAACTTTTGATAGCAGCGGCCAGTGAGGGATAAGTAAAGTTCAATAGGTGAAATGCTGGTGACAGGTTCCCTTTAAGTTTTAGAACTTTTGCTACAAAAGTAATTTGAATGTCACCGCATTCCATGAACCATGAGTTTTTAAATCTTTCTGTCGTTGTAGCCGTCTGTTGTATGACACTTGTTTATTTTTTTCGGGATGAGTTGTAGTTTTTATTGGTACCATTTTGGGGTACATACTGTATATTTCATTGACTAATTTTGAAACCTTTTTTTTAGGGAGAAATGAAAAAAATCAGACATGGTTTTAAAAAAAAATTTCACTCCATGAAAAATCAGTTATCTCTATTTAGTCATCACAATTATGGTGGTACCAATATGTATTTGTTATGGCGAGCCAGTATATTTTTGTTTCGGTATACCGGACCATACAAGTTTTGAATGTTTGCACCATATGGCTTCATAAGGCCTTTGTTTTGGCAAAATTTGTTATACTTTCTATTCTAGAAATATGCACAGGAGCCCATTAGGGCATGCTACAAGTATGCCCTAATAGTCATACACCTGACACAACCCTGGGGACCTTTGTCAGGTCCTGGGCTGTCTTCATGGTGACACAAGCCACGGTGATTCTACTGCGTTAATCCTCATTTGCCACTTTTTTACCTAAGCTTCCAATTTATCCAAATTTATGTGTAATATAATAGAATGTTATAGAAAGTTATAATCTTTGTTTTTTCTTAGTTTTCAGTCATTTGCAATTGAATATTTCAAATTACTTTATCTTATTGACGTTATAAATAATTAAAGGATGAAACCTTTAATTGTTTGCTTAAAATTTCAAGTGAGTGCACTTGCAATACATTAGTATACATCAGGGATTATCTTATGCTGACTCAATGTATTTTTCAGCCTAGATCTAGATAAGTTCCCAAAGCAGACTAAAATATCAGAATTTGCAAGACATACATATCAGTGTTTGAGCATAATGTAATTATATAGAATATCAATCGATTGAAACATTAGAGGGAATCTGTCTGTAGTTTTGAGGCCTTAAAACTGCAGACAGAACGATATAGGGGAAATGGAGAGCATTGTAACCATACCTTTTGTCTCAGTCATGCAAGGGCATGGCCGAGAAAACAATGTTTAATTCCCCCGGAGCCGCAATCACATGTGCCACTAAGGCAGCACTTGATGTTCAAGTGCTCCTGCACGGCACGCTGCCAACTGCGCTCCTCTGCTTTGATTGATGGCCCTTTCATTCTCCTGATTTTCCTGCTAGAGCTGCCAATCAGAGCAGAAAGTGGCACTTGTGACCACCGTGCTGGGGGAATCAACATGACCGAGACAAAAAGTATGTTTACAATGCCCTCTCACTCCCCCTATATTGCTCTGTCAGCAATATTGAGGTCTCAGTTTTGAGGCCTATTTTGAGTGTCCAAACACTTTAACAAAGCCATAAGAAAAATGTCCAAATTAAAAAAAAAAAAAAAAATATTAACCAATAAATGTATGTGTGAATAGTGTAATGTCATTACTTAAAATATTTGCTACATTGTAATGACCGGGGGGTAGGGAAACGGACAAGTGAGCCCTAATCTACCCGCCACTCTGTCCCTGCCTACTTGCAACGACCCGCCCTAGGCGACGGGGTACAACTGGGCGGCGGTCCCTGCACTCAGTAAGTGCACGACAAACACGACAAACATACAAGGGAATACAAGCAAGGGAAAGGGGCAGTTGCCCACGGCAACACCGTGAGCAACCAGAGTGGTGAACGAGCCGAGTCAAGCCAGGAGTGTGCGAGGTACCAAACGAAGAGCAGAAGAGTAGTCAGTAAGCCAGGGTCTGTATGGAGCAGGAACAAAATAGAAGGAGCTGTAGCTGGGCCAGGAAACCACACGAAAAGGAATACCAAGCAAGGAGGAACAGGAAATGCAGGTATAAATAGACAGAGGGCGGGAGCTAGCTGAGTCTGGCCAGGCTGCGATAGGCTCTCCCACTCCTAAGCCTGCCAGCCTGAGTGGTGGAAGCTGGAGTCAGTCTCAGGGATGTAGATTCAGGTGCTGACTGATTAATTAAGGGAGTTAACCCCGAAGCTGTGCCTGGCAGATCCTTTACATACATAACCTAATATAGCAAATTAAAATTGCCCTCCCATACACCCAAGATGGATCAGGGATCAGGATAAGCCATCAATGTGTGATAAGTGTGCATCCAACCCTGGGGGAACCCTACTGATCAGCAGAAGACAAGGGCAACGTCCCCTTTCCTGTAGTACCCGAAACTAGGATATCCTTGCACGTGTGGCAATGTCTAGTATTGCAGATCAGCCCATCCAATTAAACAGGACTTAGCTGTAGTGCGGGTTTCCAACTGTAGTAATGCCACTGTGGTACTATGACATGCACAGCTGTCCTGTTTCGCTTTTCGCCATTTTTGGGGGTTGCACCCGCTGTATAACATCCACGGCCACAGACAGTCGTTCCGACTTACCTCTCGACGGCCGCAGCCATGGAATTGTGACTGCTGGCCGGCATCTCCTTCCTAGGAGACGCCAGCACTCACTTCCACTCCGCTCTTCTGTGTCCCGTCGGGTGTGCGCGCACATGTAAAATGTAGCCCATGATCACCCTGGACTATAAAAAGTGCTGTGGCCTTTCACTCCTTGCCTGAGTGTTGTTGTGTATTCCCATGTTAGTCTTAGCAATTGGTCCCTTAGTGTTATCCTGTTCCCGTTGTTCCCGTGCCCTGCTACCCGTATCCTGTGCTGTATTTGTTCCTGAGCCTTAGAGTGTTGGAGTCGTGTTGTGCCACCTGTCACACCTGCTGTCATATACCACATCTGGTTTCATCTGCCACGCCCGATATCATCCACCACGTGTGGCACCATCTGCCTTTACGTTCCATCTGTGCCTTAGCCTCTACTACTGTCTGGACTATCAAAGGTATTCTTGTACTAGGATTTTGTATAGACTGTTGTTTGGCCAGCTGCTACTCCGCTTCGGCGGTGCGGCCTAGTGGGTCCACATACCCACGGATCGTGACACCCGCATTGACAATGTCCTATCGTAAGGCTAGGCCATTTGTATCAATCTCTGGAAAACTTCTTAAAATTCTTCTTTGTATTGCATACTCATACTACATTTATTGTATATAAATATGAATTGAATGAATATGTTATATCCATTAATACACAGTGGCAACTGTTTGTTGAATAGGTGAACAGTTTCCAATCGACTATGCGTGAATTAAAAAATAAAATAAAAGGCTAGGATATGCGGTATGCCACATATTATATTTTAGTGATGGCAAAGTAAAAAGACTAAATTGTTTCCAATAGGTGAATAGGTGGTATATGAAGATGATGCAGTGTATGTAGCAATGGGATAGGGGTGGAAAAAAAATGGAAAATAGGGCCTATACACACACTGCCTTAATATTAGATACTGTATTTCTTGCATGGAACACTAATATGGTGCACATAGCCTGCTGTGGGCCCACACTGTTCCTCAGTGTACCATAGTATGCATACATGTTCTAAATGCATGTCATATTATATAGCAAGTGTACTTTAAAAAGCATTGTTTTTAGGGCATAGTACAGTGGCTGTTTATCATACTGTGGCATAATAATGTAGGAACTACTACACAAGACTCTCTGCACATTGCAATGCAGAATGCATGGACCAAAAAAAAGTCAGGAACAAAGGCGGAATTCAAAAATGAGAGACAAAGCCAAAAGGGGAAACAGGCAGAAAGAAAACAGAATTAAAATCAGAAGCAGTGAATTAAAATCAGGTGCAGTAGGGAATTGAGAAGAGCAAGACAAGATAAAAATGAGTGCATGAAGACATCAGTAAGGCAGACGCTCTGCTTGTAGGTTTAACACTGACTTCATGTATTTTTAATCATGTTACTTCAACTGAAGTCAGCAGTAAATGAGACAGCTCTCAACTTTGGCTCCAAGTATTTCTCTCACATGGATTCTTAGAAGAAAATAGCAAAAACTTTAATGAGGCTAGAAATAAATATTACATGACTCATGCAAAAATACAGTTCTTTACATCTGTATTCAGTGGTTGTACCCTCTGCTACCATGATTTGAAAGTTACAGTCCCTTTTTTATATCTGCTATATTTTGTAGCTGGTTGATGTTAGAAACAGGACTGTGCGGTAATACCTGCTTATGGATGGTGCCATGTGAAATCAATCTGGGAGATTGTACAAAAAGGGGAAAAAGTGGACAATTCAATTAATGATTGTCCATCTGATAGCAATTATGCTAAATTTCAGGGACTAATGGTTTGGTTCTGAAATTGATATGGGCATCAAGAGAGCTTGCCCCACCTCTGAGTGTCGTTGCTGCAGGCAACAAAATCTTGCAGATTAGGCACCCTCTGAAGTATCACTTCTTGACATGTTATTGGCCATGGGCTTGCAAATGAGAAGTATCAGTGACATTCCATGGCATTTGGGACACTAGACGTATCATTGGCATGGG
The DNA here is from genome assembly GCF_050947455.1 of Rhinoderma darwinii. Taxonomy (NCBI): domain Eukaryota; kingdom Metazoa; phylum Chordata; class Amphibia; order Anura; family Rhinodermatidae; genus Rhinoderma; species Rhinoderma darwinii. The sequence continues at coordinate 36,732,227 of NC_134689.1, forward strand.
CGTAACTACAACCATAGCAGCTGCTACAAGGCTGAGGTGTCTTTCTCAGGAGAAGAAACATTCATTTTTGTGGAAAAACAGAGGTAACTGTGCTGTTTAGCTGCACTATATACTGTAGGTTCTCCTTTGTGAAGAAGAACTAATATACTGTATGATACTACTCCCCATCCATTGGTTGTGCCAAAGTAAAAGTAATAATGCTACTGTGTGCATTACTGCAGTTCAGTTTAGAGTCAACAAGGCGGAGAGCCCATCCGAAACATTGGTATTGGGCTCTATGAATTCTAGTTATGATCCTAGTAATTAAGCTCAGTGTATATGGAACTAAAACTTTTGGCAGTGAGCAAAGGATTAAATAAAATACACAAAAAAACAAAGATTAATTCCATTCTGTTTAATTAAAAATGTGAGAGATTCTCTGTTAGGATTTCACACTTCAGTTACACATCAAAAACCTAGTGGAAATTCTCATGACTGAATCATTCGTTTTAGAGATGTATAAAAGCAAACTGTATATAAAAGGAAAAACTGCACTAAGCATAGTAACTTATTTACTGTGCTTATTATTTTCTTTACATAAGTATAGTGGGGTAAATGAAAATGTAGCGTATGTCATGAAGTTCCAACTGTTTTGTCAGAATGTTTATTCTCTACCAGTGAAACATACCATGAATTCCTATAGCTGGAGTTCCCGAGCAGAGCATCAGCTGATGCTCTGCCTGGGGACTCCAGCATTGCTGCCAACGTCATTGTCAATGTCCACATATGGGCAGTCACGTCGGCAGAAGTAGTGGAGTCCCCGAGCAGAGCATCAGCTGATGCTCTGCCTGGGGACTCCTGTACTACTGCCGATGTCACTGTCCATGCATGGACAGTGACTTCAGGGGTTTCCTATCGCTGGAATCCCCAAGCAGAGCATCAGCTGATGCTCTACCTGGGGACTCCCGTACTGCTGCCGACGTCACTGTCCATATACGTTGGCAGCAATGCTGGAGTCCCTGGGCAGAGCATCAGCTGATGCTCTGCTCGGGAACTCCAGTAGTGCTGCCGACGTCACTGCCCATATATGGACATTGACGTTGGCAGCAGTGCTGGAGTCCGCAGGCAGAGCATCAGCTGATGCTCTGCTCGGGAACTCCAGCTATAGGAAACCCCTGAAGTCACTGACCAAATGTCAGGAGCAGTGCTGGAACCCCGAGAATAGCGCTAGCTGATGCTCTGCTCGGGGATTCCAGAAATAGACAATGTGACAGCCCCTTGCGGCCATGCCATTGATGACACACCGACACGAAAATCACAGGAAGCAAGCCCTCAGTCACGTGGGGCCGTGTTGGCGCGTCATCAATATTAGAAAAGCTCCAGGACTTTCGGGAACAATTCACCAGGTTTGAACAGCACAATTTAGTACCGAATTTTTATTAAAGTACATTAGTGAGTGACTTCTTTTTACATAAAAATATTAATGCAAAGCAATTTTTGGTCCCCGGATAACTCCTTTAAGCTGGTCTCTTAATATCATTAAAATCCTTATAATTCCATATGTGCTCCATTACATTATTTAAAAGAGTTCTATTCAATTAGAAAAAATGGGTTTTCTTTCTTCCAGAAACAGTGCTACCTTTTGTCTTTGGGCTGTGTCTGATATTGCAGCTCAGTCCTATTAAACTAAATGGTGCTGAGCTGTTATGTTAGACATAGCCCATCGAAAAAAGTCAGAAATCTTACTTTCTATTGGAAATATTATCATATGTAGGGGTGATAGGCAACATTTCAAGATACAGCTACACCATGAACTGATTTTAGTATTTTAGTTCTTACATATTTTAGCAAACAAAATTATATTTTACATATTTATTTACCTTTAGGGAGAGATAGAAAGTTTCCTTTACCTGGTGTTGCACTGGAAACCGTTGGCCACTGTTGTTCGAGTCCTACCGCTGCGCCACGTAAGACTGCTGCTCCTTCCATATGTACAGCACTGTAAGAGAATAATATCAGATTAAGGTAAGGTATGCTTTAAACTAAATTCCAGAGGAAAAAATATTACATACAAAGAGCTATGTCACAAATACAATAAATGAAAGAGAATATATCACCTATATTTTTGTTGGACATATTAAAAACAGATTATTATTATTATATTATTTTTCGCTAATCTATTTTTATTTTTTGATTGTATATATTTTTTACTCTTTTATCTTTACAATTATTTTATTCCATCATTGTCATTGTGGAGTTGTCAGGGAGCCACTACGCAAGAGAAAGATAAAAGGGCCAGAGAGAGAAAATAACTGGAGATAAAGAAAATGCTACTCTTGTATCCAGAAGGAGTTAAAAGATCTGTCTGGAAGTTGAGTGGTGAGTCACCATTGTCCGCCATTATAATCATGTAACATTCCAAGGGACCTCCTCTAGTTTGTGAGAAGTTGTTTACACCCCCTTGTGGCCGTTTCTTTATACCACCCTATCAGTAAATGGACTGTTTGCATCATATCTGGGCTACCGTTATCATTTGCGACATAAAGCTCCCTGCTTTAAAGATACTTATATAATTTCTTGGCATAGTCATCAGTTTAGTCACAGCCCAACAAAAATGGCATATTGGTGGTTCACTGGAGATGAGCCTGAGCTGAATCAGTTGATGGAGAAGCTGTGAAAGGCAGTAGAGTGCTTGAAGAGTGTTCTTCCTGTAGCAGAATGATGGAGAGATGAAAGGCTGAAGGCCTCATGTGGAAGTAGGCCTTAATTTGATTACTGAGTCGGTTACCAGAGTGGGACCCTGTGAAGCTGTCTGAGGGGCACAAAATAAAGCTGTAGTGCCACATGAGAGGCTTACCAGTGGCAGAGATGCTAAAGCCACAGAAGAAACGGGACACAATCCTGCATTTAGATGCTCAAAAAGAGTTTGGTCTTGTACGAGAGAACTGTATAAGAGAGAAGTAATCTGTCCAACACAGGTCAGTAAAGATGGCGCAGCCACCAGAGTGGAGGCACAACCTGCAAGTGTGCCAAGAACCCTTTCTATCCATGAGGAACTGCCATGGAAGGTTAGGGCTCACAAGGGACCCGAGTAACTTTGAAGTGGACCAAGACTGAGCATTCACAGACTGACGGCTGAGAGCCCAGCTTCTCTGATAATGTGAATGTGTTATGTTTTCCGTTGTTCTTCTTTTGCCCATTCTACCTAAGGCTATGTGTCCTGGTGCTGAGGACGGTATCAAAGCTGGAGGGGATGTAAGGATGTGAAATGGTCCCTTTCCAGTGAATATGCTACTGTTGCTTTAAGTTCATAGATTTATGTTATTTGACCTGCTTTCCTCTACAGGTACAGATAATGGAGAATGATTATTGCTAGATTATAATTGTATCTACTTATGAATGTTCTATCAAATTTTGATGTGTTCTTTATTACAGGCATTAGTGGTCCACTATATTTTTTTGTATGTGGCCCGGTTGAATGAGACTCTGGGAGAAACAGCCCGGATGCCATCTTCTAATATATTTTCTGCACCCACATTGTTGTGGGGATGCAACCAGCGTAGGGATTCTGAGTGTTTCACATTGGGAGGTACTAAACTTATAAAAGGCAACTATTACCTAGAATCAGGGTGGAGATAAAGAGAACACTATCCTTGAATTAGGGAGGAGCTAAAAGCTCTATCTATAAGTTAAGTCGTGAGCCACCATTACCCCCGTTGTCGCCATTATATTCTGTAATGTTTTCAGAGACTGTGCCACTCACTTGTGAAAAGTTGTGTACACCACCTTGTAACCGTTTCTGTATACCAACTGTCAATAAATGGACTGTTGTTGGCATCATAGAGTATGTGGGCTACTGTCATCATTTGTGACAAAAACCTCACTGCCATACCAATACTTGGCTACAGCTCTGTGCCATCAACAGCAGTTCCAGGAGCTTGCTGTACAGTCACCTCTGCCTGAATTTTTTGTTGTTGAATTCTCTGGGAGAACTTCGTGGGCATGCACTGTATAATATGCAGATCATAGTGCAGGAAGAGAAATATGTGATTGTCTGTAATCTACCACCAGATTTATATTAAAGGGGTTACCATGCATTGGAATCCTTCCTTGGGATGATAATGTGATAATAATGAAATATCTGCTTAAAAGTGACCCCTACAAAACAGTAAGTGTCAGACTATTGTGATGGCTTATTGACTAGTATGAAAACATACACTTTAATTAATATTTTTATTTTGTTTAAAGAATTTATAGTACTGTGGCATAACTCATCTTTCCGTTTATTTTTGTTCTCTAAGAATTGTAAAAAATAAATAAAATAAATGCAGCGAGTAATTCTTTCAAAGTGTCTTTGTCTGTCCTTTTTTTCTTGTTTGGAACAAATATAATAGATAGATAAAAATTGGAATAATACTTGCACCCCATGCTCACATTTGACATCCACTCCAGCTTTTGGCTATACAAAATGCATAAAAAGATTGCACCAAAACTGTGCAAATTGGGCTTTAAATATTTTCTTTAGAAACTATAATCACTCCTATAAATGTATAGATAACTTCAACAGACAGGCGACCCTCCTGAGAACATCCTATAAGGCCTTATCTAAACTGCAGTATTATGTCTATGTCATATAGAGCCATAATACGACCCCCATAGACCTCTATGTCCCATAATGTACCTCAGTATTCCTTCGATTACTATGTCTGTTATTGAAATAGATGTAAATAAAACTGATGATACATTGACTGATAATATCTCTTTGTATGCAATACCACTTCCATAACATAACACACTTTTATATGTCCCATTCTTGCTGGTTGTAATTGTGGACAGGAATATGGCTGTGAAATATAGGGATTGGGAAGTGGGAAAAATGGAATCCCAATGTCGCATTTTTGAATTAATCAGCATGTAATGTGCTGTATATGGATATGTACAGGTTTTATCTAGTGTCTGCTTTAAACAGGCTATGAGGAAGTTATTTAACACATTTACTACTGTGTTTTTATCATACACTCTATGTATACTTGACATTGTCACCTCCATTATTCTGCATTTTCATAGTAGAGAAAGACAATATGATATGAAGGCGAGTGTGAAAGAGACAATAGTGGGTGAATACTGTGAGGAGGTTGAAACCTTGTGGGTGGAACTAGAAAGGGAGGTAAACACTGAAAAAATTACTTTTGGTGTAATCTATAGACCCCCCAATATAACTGAGGAGATGGATGTTCAGCTATATAAACAGATGGAGCGGGCTGCACAGGCGGGAACTGTAGTGATAATGGGAGATTTTAATTTCCGGGATATTAATTGGTGTCATGGTTCAGCTTCAACTGCAAAGGGGAAACATTTCCTCAACCTGTTGCAGGAAAATTTTATGGGCCAGTTTGTGGAAGACCCGACTAGAGGTGAAGCTCTGTTGGATCTGGTCATTTCTAATAATGCAGATCTTGTTGGGAATGTCAATGTTCGTGAAAACCTCGGTAACAGTGATCATAATATAGTTACATTTTACCTATACTGTAAAAAACAAACGCAGGCTGGGAGGGCAAAAACATTTAATTTTAAGAAAGCCAATTTCCCCAGGATGAGGGCTGCAATTCAGGATATAGACTGGGAAGAACTAATGTCAAATAATGGAACAAATGATAAATGGGAGATTTTCAAATCTACTTTGAGTTATTATAGTGCAAAATTTATTCCTATAGGTAACAAGTATAAACGACTCAAATTAAACCCCACATGGCTTACACCTTCTGTGAAAGGGGCAATACATGACAAAAAAAGGGCATTTAAAAAATACAAATCCGAGGGTACAGCTGTAGCCTTTGTAAAATATAAAGAGCTTAATAAAATCTGTAAAAATGTAATAAAATTAGCAAAAATACAAAATGAAAGGCAGGTGGCCAAGGATAGTAAAACAAATCCCCAAAAATTCTTCAAGTATATAAATGCTAAAAAGCCAAGGTCTGAACATGTAGGACCCCTAGATAATGGTAATGGGGAGTTGATCACAGGGGATCAAGAGAAGGCAGAGTTACTAAATGGGTTCTTTAGCTCTGTATATACAACAGAAGAAAGAGCAGCTGATGTAGGCGGTGCCAGTGCTGTTAATATATCAGTTGATATACTGAATTGGATGAATGTAGAGATGGTCCAAGCTAAATTAAATAAAATAAATGTGCACAAGGCCCCGGGACCAGATGGGTTACACCCTAGAATTCTTAAAGAGCTTAGTTCAGTTATTTCTGTCCCCCTTTTCATAATATTCAGAGAATCTCTAGTGACTGGTATAGTGCCAAGGGACTGGCGCAGCGCAAATGTGGTGCCTATTTTCAAAAAGGGCTCTAGGTCTTCCCCGGGTAATTATAGACCAGTAAGCTTAACATCCATCATGGGGAAAATGTTTGAGGGGCTATTGAGGGACTATATACAGGATTATGTGACAATAAATAGCATTATAAGTGACAGACAGCACGGTTTTACTAAGGACAGAAGTTGTCAAACTAACCTAATCTGTTTTTATGAAGAGGTGAGCAGAAGTCTAGACAGAGGGGCCACTGTGGATTTAGTGTTTTTGGACTTTGCAAAGGCATTTGACACTGTCCCCCATAGACGCCTAATGGGTAAATTAAGGACTATAGGTTTAGAAAATATAGTTTGTAATTGGATTGAGAATTGGCTCAAGGACCGTATCCAGAGAGTTGTGGTCAATGATTCCTACTCTGAATGGTCCCCAGTTATAAGTGGTGTACCCCAGGGTTCAGTGCTGGGACCACTATTATTCAACTTATTTATTAATGATATAGAGGATGGGATTAATAGCACTATTTCTATTTTTGCAGATGACACCAAGCTATGTAATATAGTTCAGTCTATGGAAGATGTTCATGAATTGCAGGCAGATTTAAACAAACTAAGTGTTTGGGCGTCCACTTGGCAGATGAAGTTTAATGTAGATAAATGTAAAGTTATGCATCTGGGTACCAACAACCTGCATGCATCATATGTCCTAGGGGGAGCTACACTGGCGGATTCACTTGTTGAGAAGGATCTGGGTGTACTTGTAAATCATAAACTCAATAACAGCATGCAATGTCAATCAGCTGCTTCAAAGGCCAGCAGGATATTGTCGTGTATTAAAAGAGGCATGGACTTGCGGGACAGGGATGTAATATTACCACTTTACAAAGCATTAGTGAGGCCTCATCTAGAATATGCAGTTCAGTTCTGGGCTCCAGTTCATAGAAAGGATGCCCTGGAGTTGGAAAAAATACAAAGAAGAGCAACAAAGCTAATTAGGGGCATGGAGAATTTAAGTTATGAGGAAAGATTGAAAGAATTAAACCTATTTAGCCTTGAAAAAAGACGACTAAGGGGGGACATGATTAACTTATATAAATATATTAATGGCACATACAAAAAATATGGTGAAATCCTGTTCCTTGTAAAACCCCCTCAAAAAACAAGGGGGCACTCCCTCCGTCTGGAGAAAAAAAGGTTCAAGCTTCAGGGGCGACAAGCCTTCTTTACAGTGAGAACTGTGAATCTATGGAATAGCCTACCGCAGGAGCTGGTCACAGCAGGGACAGTAGATGGCTTTAAAAAAGGGTTAGATAATTTCCTAGAACAAAAAAATATTAGCTCCTATGTGTAGAAATTTTTCCTTCCCTTTTCCCTTCCCTTGGTTGAACTTGATGGACATGTGTCTTTTTTCAGCCGTACTATGTAACTATGTAACTATGTAACATGCAGTCAGGCAATGCTGCCATAGAAGTAAAGCTAACATTAGTCAGATATACATTCTGCATTTAGATCTATGACTGTCAATAGGTTGTCCCCATTTTTCAAACATGATGGAGCAGAGGTGCAGAAAGTGTGGATAGGGCCATAAACAGGAACATCTATGTTTTTATGAGTCAAAGAATGATTCATTTAGGCTAGTATTGTACATTAGTAAGTTTATCTTATTTTACACATGGAAATCAATATCTCTGGTAAGTACAGTATATGTAGGTGGAAAAGGCCATTAACCGGTTATGGACTATGCGGTTTTACAGCTAAAAGACCAGAGAAAATGTCACAATTTTGTTAAGCGCTTCTTTAGATTATAACTCTGCAGGTGAATAAAGTTCGTCTTTGAATTTTACAAATTTTTTAAAGGACAGATAGGGCTTTGTTTTAATGGCATTTGTCAGTATACATCATTTTTATTTTTTCTCTAAAGTGGGCAAAAATAATGCAAGAATTTTACAAATGCGTCAGTTTATGCTAGCATTTTGCTTCTAGCTGGTGTTGGGGGAATGCGAGTGATAAAATGTCTTTCAGTCAGTTGTTTGACATCCTCAGACTGGGGGCATTCTCTGGTGTCCTGAACGTCAAATATGAGGCCTACAATAATTTTCTCGTGGAAATCCAAGTATGTGTCTCTGCCTCTGTTTTTTTTATAGAGCACAAATGAATTGTGGATTGCCACCTGTAGAAGATAAATGGCCACTTTTTTGTACTAGGCTTTTGTTTTGCGTTTCACTAAGTAGGGCTGTAAAACCTGGTCGCTCAAATCCACCCCCCCCATGTGCTTGTCAGATGTTGCCCCCCTTTCCCTCACTGCCACTGTTCCTGCGGTATGAATCGTGCTTAGCACATATATGCCTTTGCGATCCCTTTACTTGACCGCCAGAAATTCTTCAGATGCATAAGCACAGAAATTGTCGCAGTACAGATGATACCCCTGGTGAAGCAGAGGCTGCATTTTCTCCCACACTATCTTACTGCTGGTGGAAAGATCAGGGGGGCATCCAGGAACATTTATTGAGCGGTCCCACCCTTCATAAATTCTGAAGGCGGTGGTATATCCTGACCCGCTTTCACACAATTTATAAAGCTTGACGACATATCTTGCCCTTTGTAAGGTAGATATTGGCGAAAGCTAAGTCTTCCATGGAAGTTGAGGAGGGATTTGTCCACGCTTACTTACTGCTCAGGGGTGTAGAGTTGAAGAAATAAATTATTAAGGGAATTTATCAGTGGTCTCTTTTTGAATAACCGATCACGGTTTGCATCGGTATTTGTTGGGGCCTGTGCATTGTCGTTGAAGTGGAGGAACCTCATTATTGTTTTATAACGAGACCTGGGCATTACTGCAGAATACACTGGGATGGCATGGGCGGGTCTTGTTTACAAGTCATGTGTACTCAGAATCCTGACACTTCTGAATCTTTTCTCTAAGATTGCAGCAAGAGAAACGAAATCTCGCGAGATTACGGAGCTAAACGAGATTTCGTTTCTCTTGCGAGTCAGAAGTGTCAGGATTCTCAATACACATGACGTCCAGGCTGGATGGTCATGTGTATTCATTATCAGGACACTAGATTAACGTTAATCAAGTGTCCTGATAATGAATACACATGACCATCCAGCCTGGACGTCATGTGTATTGAGAATCCTGACACTTCTGACTCTTTTCTCTGAGATTTCCAGCGATTACGAGTGGCTTGCTGGATTTCATGTTTATTCATTATCAGGACACTTGTGTATATGGCTGCCCATCGTTCTAGCAAGAACGCTGTGCTGCTTGTAAATGAATGGAGATGAGTGTATGATGCTGACTGGTCACTGATTGGTCAGCATCATACACATAAACACGCCCAGTTAAAAACACAATACACGCCCAGTTGGACATATTGAAATAAAAACGCCCAGTTGTCCATTTCAAAGCTCATTTGCATATATATAAAATAGCTCATAACTTGGCAAAAAATGAAAGTTTAAAAAAAACAAAAAACGTTACTGTTATCTACATTGCAGCGCCGATCACATGCAATAGGAGATAGGGGTTTGAGAATCTGGTGACAGAGTCTCTTTAAAGATGGATACATCCGTACCATCCTCCTAGTTTTTATTTGTATTATTGCTTTGCCCTTTGGTTATAAAACAATTATATATTGTGTATTGATATATACTTTGACATGTTTGATACATTTTATACCTTTCTATTTATTGCTTATTATTTATATAAATTTTGGTGTATTACTGCCTAACGCACATCATGTAGATTCTTTCTATATATTATGAGGAGTTGCTAACTATAATAAAGAGGCATCCCGAAAAAAGACATTGATGGTATACCGCTAGTATGAGCTATTAATGTCACTTAGAGGTTTGTACACTGATTCCTATGATGAAGTTGTGCTGCGCAGGAACTGCAACTCAGCACCATTCACTGGTTTGGTGATATGTCAGAGGACAGCCAAATGGGCTGCAGTCCCTTTTATTTTTGTAATTAGTGTGAGTCATGGGTATCATATTCCATGATCAGACTTTGATTGCATATCCTTGTAATATACACGACCGTACAAAAGTTTGGGGTCACCCAGACAATTTTGTGTTTTTCATGAAAACTCACACTTATATTCATCAAATGAGTTGCAAAATGACTAGAAAATATAGTCAAGACATTGACAAGGTTAGAAATAATGATTTTTATTTGAAATAATAATTTTCTCCTTCAAACTTTGCTTTCGTCAAAGAATGCTCCATTTGCAGCAATTACAGCATTGCAGACCTTTGGCATTCTAGCTGTTAATTTGCTGAGGTAATCGGGAGAAATTTCACCCCATGCTTCCAGAAGCCCTTCCCACAAGTTAGATTGGCTTGATGGGCACTTCTTGCGTACCATACGGTCAAGCTGCTCCCACAACAGCTCTATGGGGTTGAGATCTGGTGACTGCGCTGGCCACTCCATTACAGATAGAATACCAGCTGCCTGCTTCTTCCCTAAATAGTTCTTGCATAATTTGGAGGTGTGCTTTGGGTCATTGTCCTGTTGTAGGATGAAATTGGCTCCAATCAAGTGCTGTCCACAGGGTATGGCATGGCGTTGCAAAATGGAGTGATAGCCTTCCTTATTCAAAATCCCTTTTACCTTGTACAAATCTCCCACTTTACCAGCACCAAAGCAACCCCATACCATCACATTAGCTCTACCATGCTTGACAGATGGCGTCCAATGTCTGTGTGCTTTTGCCCATATTAATCTTTTCCTTTTATTAGCCAGTCTCAGATATTGCTTTTTTCTTTGCCACTCTGCCCTGAAGGCCAGCATCCCGGAGTCGCCTCTTCACTGTAGACGTTGACACTGGCGTTTTGCGGGTACTATTTAATGAAGCTGCCAGTTGAGGACCTGTGAGGCGTCTATTTCTCAAACTAGAGACTCTAATGTACTTGTCTTGTTGCTCAGTTGTGCAGCGGGGCCTCCCACTTCTCTTTCTACTCTGGTTAGAGCCTGTGTATGCTGTCCTCTGAAGGGAGTAGTACACACCGTTGTAGGAAATCTTCAGTTTCCTGGCAATTTCTCGCACGGAATAGCCTTCATTTCTAAGAACAAGAATAGACTGTCGAGTTTCACATGAAAGCTCTCTTTTTCTAGCCATTTTGAGAGTTTAATCGAACCCACAAATGTAATGCTCCAGATTCTCAGGAAGGAAGGTCAGTTTTATAGCTCCTCTAAACAGCAAAACTGTTTACAGCGGTGCTAACATAATTGCACAATTTTGTGAGGTGACCGACCGGCGGTCATGTCACTCACAGGGGGGTGGCTACAGCAGCGCTTCTAATGCTGAGTGTAAGACACGCCCTCTGTTCATGGATTGTACAGAACTGCTCACATGAGCAGCTGTAGCCAATCCAAGAACAGCAGGAATGTCTCAGACTCAGGGCTGGCCTATCACAGAGGAGACAGGAGCAGAGGCAGCGAGAGGAGAGAAGGAAGCTCCACCCACGGCCTGCCCCTGCATGAAGCCTGGGAGCTTGTGCTCCAAGAGAGGAGGTAAGTACCTAAAGGAAAATCTGTCTGCTGTTTGTGCCTCCATATGTACTTGTGTGTTTCTTTGTGTCTCTGTGTTTCTGAATGTCTCTGTGTGTGTATATTTGTGTATATATGTATATGTCTGTGTGTGTATATGTTCCAAAATGTGGGTATTTGTGTCTCTGTGCCTGTATTTGTGTGCCTAACTGCCTATATATGTGTCTGTATATATGTCTTTGTGTATGTGTAAATGTTTCTCTGTGTGTGCATCTACTACATTATCTGTACTCAGAGAGTTATCATTGTGTTATCTGTGGTGTTACATAGGACTGTAAGTAACATCTGCTACATTATCTGTACTAAGTTATCACTGTGTTATCTGCATACCTCCCAACTTTCAAGTATCTCAAAGAAGGACACATTTTTATTATTTTAACCCCGCCCAAACACCGCCCATACACACATGGTTCTACCCACATATTATTATGCACCCATAGTGCCTCCCCACAGTATAATGCCCCCATAGAACCCCACACAGTATAATACACCATAGTGCCTCCCACACAGTATAATGCCAAATAGCTGCCCCCAAACAGTATAATTCCCCCATAGATGCAGCCATACAGTATAAAGCCAACACAAATGCATCAGCAATGCTCTGGCCGGGGATTCTGCTTGAAGAAAAGCCCCTGACGTCACTGTCCATATATGGATAGTGACGCCAGAGGCTTCTCCAGCAGAATTGCTTTACAAATGTTGGGGTGCTTTTTCCCATTTATTCCTTGTCAAAATGAAATATGTGTACCTTTTATTGCAAAAATTTGTTTTTCAATTGCACAGCCTAATTCTACAAAATGCAGCAAAAAACCTGTGGGGTCTAAATGCTCACTATACCCCTAGATAAGTTCCTTGAGGGGTGTAGTTTGCCAAATACGGTCACTTTTTGGGCGTTTGCACTGTTTTGGCACAACAAGACCTCTTCAAACAGGACATGGTGCCTAATAAAAAGGAGGCCCCAAAATCCTCTAGGTGCTCCTTTGCTTTTGAGGCCGGTGCTTCAGTCCATTACCGCACTAGGGCCACATGAGGGATATTTCTAAAAACTGCAGAATCTGGGCAATAAGTATTGAGTTGCATTTCCCTGGTAAAACCTTCTATTTTACAGAAAGAAAATTAATAAAAAGGATTTTCTGACAAAAAAAAAGACATTTGTAAATTTCACCTCTACTTTGCTTTAAATTCCTGTGAAACACCTAAAGGATTAATAAACTTTCTAAATGCTGTTTTGAATACTTTGAGAAGTTTAGTTTCTAAAATGGGGTGTTTTATGGGAGTTTCTAATACATAGGCCCCTCAAAGCCACTTCAGAACTGAACTGGTACCTAAAAAAAAGAGGCTTTTGAAATTTTATTAAAAACATGAGATATTGCTGCTTATGTTCTAAGCCTTGTAACGTCCTAGAAAAATAAAAGAATGTTCAAAAAATTATGCCAACATATAGTAGACATATTGGAAATGTGAACTAGTAACTATTTTGGGTGGTATCTTACAAGCAGATACATTTAAATTCAGAAAAATTGTATTTACCAATTTTTTTCTACATTTTGCTATTTTTCACAAATAAACACTGAATATATAGGCCAAATTTTACCACTAACATAAAGCCCAATGGCTCACGAGAAAACAGTCTTAGAATCGCTTGGATAGGTATAAGCATTCTGAAGTTATTACCACATAAAGTGAAATATGTCAGATTTGAAAAATGGGCTCTGAGCCTTAAGGCCAAAACCAGGCCTTAAGGGGTTAATGCAGAGAATTGAATATACTAATATTATGGCCCATATTCTGCAATTTGGTGTCATTATGAAAAATAATATAAGGGCTACATTCACTAAGTTGTGGCATATACCAGTACCAAGTATACTGTAGTGTGCAGGTAATGATGCCCACTTGAAGATAAAGTGGCACTAAGCTGACTCAGTAAAAGCTATGGCATAGCAATAACAATGGTCTCCAGACTGTTGTATACAGTAACTGCGCTAACAAAGATAGAATTTATCAGTAGTAGCTTATAATGGAAATACTAGATCTATTAGTCTATTAGTCTATAGAGAGTGCCTGAGAAAGCGTTGTACGCAAAGCGGCTGTTGCCTGACACGGTCTTCGTCTCCCCCCCCCACCTTTTTTACAAGCATTAAAGATTTTTTTCTTTCTACTTGCATTGTGTTAGTCTATAGGAAAAAAAATCACACCCATGATTACACCATTGATAATGACTAAAGTGAGAACGTATACACAAACTTTGCTCTGCTCTGTTAAACAGGATGGCAGAAGAAGGTGAAGAGCAGTACTACTATACTAAGCCTATAGGACCATGGCATATTCTAGGTGTATGTGGGCCCTTGGGTAAAAGAGTTACAGTGTGCCTGAGTCTACCACACCATTTCGCTTGACAAGAATAATGCATGTTTACACCGATTGCAGTGGGTCCTATCATCTACCTAGATTTGCCTGTTTAGAACCTTTGCAGCCTCCTAAGGGTATGTTCACACGATGAGAGGCAGTTACGTGTGAAAAGACAGACTGTTAACAGCTGCCTCGTTTCACACGTAAATGCTCCTCCTCGTAATTTACGAGGCGTCTGAGACGCTCTGAGACGCTCGTAAATCTTGAGCTGTGCTTCATTGAGTTCAATGAAGAACAGCTCAAATTACGTGGCAAAGAAGTGCCCTGCACTTCTTTGCCGAGGCAGTCCATTTACGCGTCGTCGTTTGACAGCTGTCAAACGACGACGCGTAAATTACAGGTCGTCTGCACAATACGTCGGCAAACCCATTCAAATGAATGGGCAGATGTTTGCCGACGTATTGTAGCCCTATTTTCAGGCGTAAAACGAGGCATAATACGCCTCGTTTACGCCTGAAAATAGGTCATGTGAACCCAGCCTTAGGTGCATTTCCTGCCATAAAGCATACACATCCTGCCATAAAGCATACACGTTCTGGTGCATTCTAGTTTATGCATACAAATACATTGTTAAAACATAGAAAAAATAATAGATAGAGCAGTATCCTACCACATACTTTATGTGCATCTCCGGTTTTAGATAAAAAAAATAAAAATCAATGGTTATTAATACGAGTCTATTCAGTATATTAGTTTGCCTAACAGGTAATAAGCATTCCTAGGAGAGAGAGGGAGAGAGAGCAGACGGTCTCTGAAGATTTACACACACTGCCACATGATGCGAGAGGATCTGCCTGCTCTGCATAAACAACTGGGAGCAAAAGGTTAATAAAGTATATGACAAATTTACAGCGTTAAGCAGCTGTGAGTATTAAGATCTCCGAACCTTCAAATTGTATCTGAAGTAATAGGTACACTTAATTATTACAACTAAAATTAAACACTATGTTCATTATGGATTGGCTTTAATATTTTTGGAAATTGACCCATTGATCCACATTTATTCATAATGGCATATTTTGCGCCAGTATATTTTGAGAGGGAAGATGGCGAGAATTTCCCAAAATGTAATAATAGTTGCAGACCCCTTAATAAAAGTAGGGAATTTGGAAACGTCTGCATGGTTGAACTTCTTTTTATGCCAGTATATTTCTTCTAAAATTTGCTTTCTTTGACTGATAAGTCTGGCATGAACTACATCTCATACAAGAGAAATTTCATCAAAAACTGCCGTAAACTAAACAATAAATGTCTGCCACTCAATACACCTTAGTTACTCATTAGTTGCCCCATACATCATCATTAATTTTATCAAGGATAATGTTTAAGGGGGCTATTAGAAAATAATAATAATAACAATAATAATAATAATAATAATAATAATAATAATAATAATAATAATAATAATAATTACTATTTCATAATTGGTTTATCATTTTTTTTTCTTCATTCACTTTACTAAATTAAATTGAATAGATTTCAGAAAATAAATAAGAGCTCCTCTATTAATATTCCTCTGAATGAATGAATTAATGAATGAATGAATAAATAAAGGAACATTTTATCTTTTGCATCTAAAACTAGTCAAGCTACAGAACAGCATGTTCTGATGAACATTACGAGAAGTATATTTAAAAAAAATGCATCATACCTGGTACTGTCTATTTAAACTGTGGATGTAGCAGATGTTTTTACTATAAGGACTCATGAACACAGTTTTGTTAGAGATCCAAACTATACCTCTATGTGCTTCCAGGTGTTATATGGAGGCAGACAGAAGTACTATATGAATCCATGAGAAAAATATTGCTGCATGTTCCAAAGCATGGTGTAATACATCAGAATTCTACGCTTGAAGGAATGCTTCTAGGGTGGAAAATGGTGCCTTACAGATACATCTGATGATGGCACATGGAACGTTCACAGGTCTGAAAGTAAGAAATCGTAGGGGCTCCTTGAGCCACCGGGGAGTTTCAGCTATGGCGGCATTGGCATATAAATAGACCCTGAGGCCCCTTGCACATGACCGTGGTCCATGATTATGGGCACAGATGGCCGCGGACACTCTAAAATACTCTTAGACACTCTTATAAAGTATGGGAGCATGGTTCATAAAATAAAAAAAATAGGACAGCTTTCTACGGCCCGGACACCTTCCCGTAAATATAAGGGAAGGTGTCCGTCAGCCATAGAAATGAATGGGTTCGTAATTACAGTCCATAATTACGGATAAAATCTATGGTCATGTGCATGGGGCCTAACTCATAATGCCAAGATAAATCATTCATATTTAAAATTGCTCATGTATTTCTATTAAATAATAAAAACTATATTTAATAGCCAGAAAGTCTATAGATCATAACATTTATTAAAATTAGCATAAGAACATGGAACACTATAGAATGTCTTTCAAGATTGAAAATAAAATAAAAAATATTTATGAAGGCCGATTACAGAGCACCATATTTTTACTGTATCGTTGTGTTGTCATTGTTTTGTGTCATATGTATTAAAGTATAAAATGAAATATGTACTCACCCCTGCATTGCAGCTTTTAGTGATGCAGAGTAACGCCAGTCTGGGTTAGGATGTTTTGGCTGAAGAAGCAAATAAGAACAAATGTTTAGTTCCAGTCAGAAATTCTTTAATTTATGCAATCATTGTCAACATAAAGGATCAAACATTTGCACTGTTTGCCAGTTAAAAAAAAAAAATATCTAACAATTAAAGACAATACTTAATTTACCATTCTGCAGACTTTGAATTTTCAAAAATTTCATAAAAATAGATTTGTAAATAATTACTAAGAAAATAAAAATGTTGGAATATATAACCAACAATTCCAATCATCCAATGAATCGATTTGAATATATAAAAATAAATTGAATGAGAACTGGACCCTAATCATAATATAAATCATGATTAGATGGGTTTTTTTTCCAGTGAAAGATAGTTTAAGCAATTAGAGAAAACAGGACCCCATATGTTTTGGGAGTCATCTGAAAAAATTTGAGTTATCTGAAAGGCATAACACTACAATGGATTTCTTGTATGACAAACCTGGAGTTCTTCTGCACCACTCTTGCCAATGTGTAAAAAAACTTTTCCAACAATTATGTTCTGTGTGTCAAATAATTCATATCGCTACAATCTAAGAGCGCATTAGATTTCTGCTAACGAAATTTACAGGTTTTTGAAATTCATCTTAATTATATTCTTATTTTGTACTGTTAAATAACGGCAGGAACCTAAAAACAATTGAAATACAGGGCTCATGAGAGAAGAGCCCCATCTAAGATTTGTCCCATACCATTATTCAAAAGGCTGGTATAAACCCGTGGAGTTTTTCCTTATCCACAAGCATGGCAATGTAAGCCAAAAAAGGAGAAGGGAACCAGCTTCAGGGAAAGATCTCTTTTCACTTCTAGAAAGGAGAAAAACTGTGGAAAGGCTCGGATGACCAAGCGCCAAGATCTTGATTTCTAGGATGGAGTTGTTGAATAAGCACAAGAAAGGGGTTCTATTATGATATTTGATATGGGAAAACTCTTTTATTGGTATGCCCACGACTAAATGGGCCTGTTGAGGAAGATTTGTACATGAGCCTGTGCCTATCTTTATTATTTGTACATGTTTTTCATGAAAGCTCAAAAATGAATATGTAAAAGTGAGATATGTACAATAATAATAGTGTAACAATAAAAGTAACTGTATAACAGGTGTAAGAATGCTTAAACTGCTTCTACAACCAAATAACAAAACTTACACATGTTTATGAATGCTCTGCTTCTCATTGCCTGCAGAGAGCAGCAGTTTTTTTTTCTCCACAGCTGGACTTCCTGCTGTAAATGGTAGAAAGTTGCAACCATAGACAGTTGTGGAGGCTATGGTGAATTGTCTTTTGGTCACCGCATCACCCACATACATAAAAAAAAAAAATCCAGACTATTCTCTGCCCTCTCCCTCTCATTTATCACCTTCTCAACCTACTTTGTGCATGATTTAACCATTGTCCAGACCGCTGTGGAGAAGAAACTTGTACTTGGAGAAGAAACTTGTATGATAATAGAATTCAATTTTAAAATCTTTATTAATAACCTTTATTTTTTTTATATTTTTTGGATACCAATTTTCTTGCCAGTGCACTCGACGTCCTGTACATTCTCTCATTCAGACACCGTTCATTGCCTGATTGTGTAGTTTATGCTGCAAGAAATATTATCATTGTCAGCAGCACATATGTAAATAGGGAGATTTGCTGCCGAAATGATAGTAATGCATGGGGATGAGTGATCGTAGTAAGAATTGCTCATCCCCACACATAGCTCCTTGTGAAAGGAACAAACGAGAGCCGATCAACGAGCTGTCTCGTTGATCGGCGTTTGTTTACACGGCCCATGTGGGGGTATGCAAGAGGACCCTTACATCTTAACAATTAGTGCTAGGGACATAACTTATGGGGTGATTTACATAGAATTAATCAGAATTTGTTAAGGATATGACATTTGCACAATAATGCCCTTATAGTTTAGGATGTATTAAAAAGTGGACAGTCACAAGTTCTGTATAGATTGATAGAAGACCATCAGAATAATTTCCTCTTGAGGGCCAAAGACATGCTTGTATAACACTGGATCCATCTTTCTTCTTGTCTGATTGAGGCATACTCAATGTAATCCAGTAATGAGCTTTAAATTATCCCAAAGAAAGATAAAGATAATTGAATGGCTTACTAATTTTTTTTTGTCATCTCCCATGGTATATGTAAAGGATCTGCCAGACACAGCATCTGTGTCGACGCCCGTGGTTAATCAGTCTGCACCTGCTCCTAGGTCTAATAGAGTGACTCGATCTGCTACCACTCAGGCTGGTAGGCTGAGGAGTGGGAGAACCTATCACAGCCTGGCCAGACGGAGCTAGCTCCCGCCCTCGGTCTATTTATACCTTCATTTCCTGCTCTTCCTTTGCCTGTGATTCTGTCTGGTTTCCTGGCTCTGCTGTTCCTGCTAGTTCTATTGACCTCTGCTTAATTTTGAACCTGGCTTTACTGACTACGCTCCTGCTCTGCGTTTGGTACCTCGTACACTCCCAGGTTTGACTACTCTTGTTGCTCACGGTGTTGCCGTGGGCAACTGCCCCATTTCCCTTAGCTTCTGTGTACCCTTGTCTGCTTGTCTGTCATGCACATATTGAGCGTAGGGACCGTCGCCCAGTTGTACGCCGTCGCCTAGGACGGGCCGTGCAAGTAGGCAGGGACTGAGTGGCGGGTAGATTAGGGCTCACCTGTCTGTCTCCCTACCCCGTCATTACAGTATATGTTTGATGTTCCAAATTTGAATCTATTTAATAAAAGTTATGCTGTAAACTATGTTTATGGACTGTAATATTCGTTTTTCCTGGGTCATATTTACTCACTTTGGTATTTGTTCAGTGTTTAGTCATTGTGCAATGCGCTGTCACAAGAGTCAATAACACATCTTGCTTCCCATTCAGGTCTCTTTTGAGGGTAGGTCTGCTACCGGCAGTGCCTTTGTGGATTCAGGGTCTTCTGCTAATATTATGTCTGTGGAATTTGCTATGTCTCTAGCTATGCCATTGATTGATTTGCCTAAACCTGTCCCGGTAGTGGGTATCGACTCCACTCCACTTGCTAATGTTTATTTTATGCAGCATACCCCTGTTTTTGAACTCATTGTTGGCTGCATGCATTTGGAGCAGTGCTCTGTACTGGTGATACAGGGATTATCATCCGATTTGGTTTTAGGCCTTCCCTGGTTGCAGATGCATAATCCCACGTTTAACTGGAATACTGGGGATCTTACAAAATGGGGTAATGAATGCATGACGTCATGTTTTTCTGTTAATTTTATTTCTCTCCCTGAGGAGGTGAACACTCTACCTGAGTTTATTCAGGACTTCGCTGATGTTTTTTCTAAAAAGGCCTCCGAAGTGTTACTTCCTCATAGAGAATACGATTGCGCTATCGATTTGGTACCAGGAGCTAAGCTCCTTAAGGGTAGGATATTTAATCCCTCTTGTCCCGAACGTGAAGCCATGAGAGAGTATATCCAGGAATGCCTGGCCAAGGGTTACACTCGCCCCTCTACTTCTCCGGTAGGTGCTGGCTTCTTCTTTATAGGGAAGAAGGATGGTGGTCTTAGGCCGTGCATTGATTACCGAAACTTGAATAAGGTCACTGTAAGGAACTAGTATCCCCTTCCTTTGATTCCTGATCTCTTCAATCAGGTTCAGGGCCAGGGGCCCAATGGTTCTCTAAGTTTGATCTTCGGGGGGCTTATAACCTTATCCGCATCAGAGAGGGGGATGAGTGGAAGACTGCGTTTAACACACCCGAAGGTCATTTCGAATACCTCGTCATGCCCTTTGGGTTGTGTAATGCTCCTGCGGTCTTCCAGAATTTCATAAATGAGATTTTAAGAGACTACTTACTTGGAGGTATTTCTTGTAGTGTACCTTGATGACCTACTTGTGTTTTCCAAGGACTGGTCCTCCTACATTAAGCATGTCAGGAAAGGTGTCGACGCCCGTGGTTAATCAGGCTGCACCTGCTCCTAGGTCTGATAGAGTGACTCGATCTGCTACCACTCAGGCTGGTAGGCTGAGGAGTGGGAGAACCTATCACAGCTTGGCCAGACGGTTCTAGCTCCCGCCCTTGGCCTATTTACACCTTCATTTCATGCTTGTCTTCGCCTGTGATTCTTTCCTGTTTCCTGGCTCTGCTGCTCCTGCTATTATTATTGACCTTGCTTCATTTTGACCCTGGCTTTACTGACTACGCTCCTGCTCTGTGTTTGGTACCTCGTACACTCCTGGCTTGACTCGGCTCATTCACTACTCCTGTTGCTCATGGTGTTGCCGTGGGCAACTGCCCCATTTCCCTTAGCTTCTGTATACCCTTGTCTGTTTGTCTGTCGTACACATATTGAGCGTAGGGACCGTCGCCCAGTTGTACGCTTTCGCCTAGGACGGGCCATGCAAGTAGGCAGGGACTGAGTGGCGGGTAGATTAGGGCTCACCTGTCTGTCTCCCTACCCCGTCATTACAGTATATGTTTGATGTTCCAAATTTGAATGTATTTAATAAAAGTTATGCTGTAAACTATGTTTATGGACTGTAATATTCGTTTTTCCTGGGTCATATTTACTCACTTTGGTATTTGTTCAGTGTTTAGTCATTGCGCAATGCGCTGTCACAAGAGTCAATAACACACGGTAATTTCTAACACAAAGCAAATTAAATGTCTTTCCTGTAAAATTGAAAGACATTTGAAGGGTGTTCCATTTTAAGATTTGCTATGAACCCCCCCCCCCCCTATGAGTTTTATCATCACATCTTTGCCTTAAATTGATAAGTTAACAAATGCAATGACTGAGCCATGTATGAAAATAACTGGACCATTGATGCTCATTATCTTAATCCAACGCAACTAACAAAAGTCTTTATTGTTGGAGGGTTTGTCAAGTATGCTTAGCACAACTCTCACTCTATGTCCTTCATAGATAAGGTCATGCTGTTTTTTTTTATTTTGCTCTTCCTCAAAATTCAAATCAAACTTGTCAAATTGTAGATACGTATCACTAAAAAGAGATTTCTACTGCATTTTCCATGCCGTGTTAATTCATGAACAAACTCCAGGGCATAAATAAATGCCTTTAAATTATTTATATTAAATAAATATAAATGAATTCACTTAGGCAGCTGCATTTAGTCCAAGTGCATTCACAAAAATATTCTTCTGTATTTCTACTCCATTGGTATTCCTAAATATAGATGCACCTAAGGCCATGTCTGTGCACTGTAACATTTCTGTCACATGTCTAGTTGGAAGAAGGGCATAATCCAGAAACATTGCTTAAGACTGTCTGTCTGCTGTTTTCTAAAGCGAATTAAGTTTTCTTTTGCCTTTATGTACAGTCCAAAGAACAGATATTCTCAGAAAGGCTGCTAATAGAATTATCATTTTAACTCTTCAACTGTTTTATGGTCTGGAAAACAATCATTTTAGTTTGCTACAAAGAGCATGTAAAATAAACTGTATATTTGAGTAGTATGGTTTTCAATAGATACATTTTTATGTGAAATCATGGACTTTATATATCTGTATTATAATCCAACCCCCATAATGGACTCCGAAGGTGTGAGGATTGTGCATCATGTCATGGTATGTCTAGGGTATTTCTTTCAAAAAAGCAAGTAATATGGGAAATTGTCTTGAGAGTTGATAACCAATCTTTTGTTGAGAACCAACCATAGCTTAGCCCTATAACCTGTCTGACAAAAGAAAAATATTGGATAAGTTATTCAAGTTAATTTATATAGTTATGTCAAACTGTGGATCCCAGGGTTGTAAACGGTCCATAAATTTATGGACATTTTACAAAATAGGATACTTTTGTCCAGTGTCCATAATGAAAATAAGATGCATCTGTAATTTTAACAAGGATTTTACAGTTTACAGTATGTTGAGAATGTGTTCATATTAATATTTTGAGCTATAGACAAACTGACCATTCGGCCACTATTGTAGTGAACAGGGACCAGGGCAAAATGGGGCCCACATCTCAATGGTCAGGCACAGCACTCCTTTAAAATTCAATGATGGGCCTGAAAAGAAAAATCTAATGATAAGGGTTCCCAAACCAAGTGTATCATGGCTACAGAAATTAGTAAGAGGCCCATGAGATTTAATCTCCATTGACGCATATCCCCCGTAGTCCAAATTGTAAATTTCAGGCATGAACGTTTCAAGGAATTGATACTTTAAATGGTCACTAACCTTTCAACAAACTTTGCATAAGTCAATAGTACAAGCGCATGTAAGAAGCTTTGTAATATAACTTAGAGAAAAATGCCTTTTTCTCCACTTATGAGCCACTTTTGCCCCCTCCCCCCTGCCTCCTGCACTGATCATTTATTTTCAATTCGCTGCTAAAATTGACTTGAGACGAGAAAGATTATCAGCTCACTGAGAGATGAGTTTACATGCTGCCTATAGAATTATTCTTGAGAGGCGAGGAAGAGGGGGCTGCTTGAGGGCGAAAGAGGAAAACACCCACAGAGACGCTATTACAGCTTCTAGAAGTGTTCTATCTCACCCCAGTGCTGGATTCACAGCTACATTGCTGAGTACTGCTGTATAATGTCCTCCATGCTGCTGCTTCTGAGCGTGTGCTACAAAGAGACAGAAGAGCAAGATTCTCCTCTTCTATGTGTGCTGTGTATAGAGGACATCATAGCAGTTAGACTCCAGCCACTAGTTCAGGGAAACTGACTATTAGGGTATGTTCACACGCTTAGCAAAAAACGTCTGAAAATACGGAGCTGTTTTCAAGGGAAAACATCTCCTGATTTTCAGACATTTTTTGAGCCACTCGTGATTTTCGCTGTGTTTTTCGCAGCGTTTTTTACAGCCGTTTTTGGAGCTGTTTTCTATAGAGTCTATGAAAAACGGCTCCAAAAACATCCCAAGAAGTGGCCTGCACTCCTTTTTCGTGAAAAAAACGGCCCGTTGGAACAGAAAGCCGTTTTTCCCATTGAAATCAATAGGCAGATGTTTGGAGGAGTTCTGCTTTTGATTTTTCGTCCGTTTTTCGGCCGTTTACGGCCCGAAAAACAGCCGAAAATAGGCTGTGTGAACATACCTTCAGAGATAGGGCACACAGAGGGGAAACATCATGAAAAATGCCATAAATAAGTCATATAATGGCCAGAAATAGCATTATTTCTAATATACACAGGACAGCTTATTCTAAAAGTCGCCTGAAACTACAGGTACACCTTAAGCAATGCAAATATTCCAATAAGCTTCATAAGGATATAAGTATTATTTGCATCAGTGTCATACAGGAGTATAATAATAGCAAATATTCTTATCCAGTCTACTGTTAGGATTGCTCCTTGACTCTGCGGCTTTCTTATTGATATGTCATGTCCTCCTAATTTAAACAATATGAAAGAAAACACTACAATGGTTTATAGCAAATACATCACAAGATTCGCACATTAGTTTTGCTGTACAACTAGCCTTCTACCATGAGGCCCTGCTTAGTCACAAACTGTTTTGAGTAATAAAACATGACATTTGGAGCCAGAGACATTGTCATCTGTTAAGTAATTCTCCACATCAGAATGAAGATAAAAATAAAAACGACAGATTGGAAAACAGACACCGGCAACTTTCAGCAGAACACATGCATCTTAATTTGGCGTGCCACACATAGCGGTGGACCGAGTGAAAGCACAGAATTCCTATTTTCTGGCACCATCTTATTCCAGGAAACAAAGAAAAACAAGAAAATGTTAATAATTTGACTGAATAGTGAGTAGAATTATTTCCAGCCATAGAGCATACATGATGGACAGTGCAGCTGGATCTGTTTTTTTAATTATTATTTTTCCCCACCATTGACAATTTGTACTTGTTTTTTGTTCGCTTTTTTTTTTTTTTTACTAAAACTCCAATTGCGGAGTAAATAGAGCAGATACCTTCCAAGGTGCGGTTCAGATCCTTAAGAGCCTTATTGGGTTTGTCTCATGACAGACAACTCCTCTAATATGAGAGCTAGCTCCAAAGACTACTGGCTATAGATTTTAATGTAGTATTACATAGCAAGACATTCGGATGAGTCCACGAGAGCCACTGCTTGATCTGGCTCGTAAAGGTTGATGCTGAGTGGCCGGCCCACATTTATAATGTCAATATGCCATAATAAAGCATTGGAGAAGGGTCGTTCTGATGGGTAAAACGTTTGAAAGCACAGTTCGGCATGTGCGGAACCAGAAAGAGGAGGCTGGTAATTATATACAATATTTTTCTATTCACATTTACTTTTTTGTAACATTTATTTTTGCAATATTGTCTTATAAACCATCACTGTTGTACTGAGAAATGGCTTCAAATTCTGTTCAAGGCTCAGCTGCATATTCAAGGCAAAGTTTGCTGCCCCAAAAAAACAGCAATTCTGTTTTAAAAAAAAATTCATGCTGTTCACCGTGCGAGTTAAATAATTTTGTATTGTAATAGTTTAGACTTTTATGGACGCGTTGATACCAATTTTGTTTGATTTTTCATTGTTTACATTACTTTAGTGGGAAAAAGAGGAAACATTGTTTTTTTTAACTTTTAATATTTAATTTTTTTGTACACTACTGAAAACATTATTTTTTATTAGTCCCCCTAGGGGATTTGATCCAGCAATTGTCGGATTGCGGATACAATACACTGCAATATTAATGTATCGCAGTGTATTGTCATTTCTACCGGCTCCTGTTAAGACCTGCCAGAGGCAAGGCTTAACAAGAGCAGAAAGAAGGCAGACCTAGCCACCTGTACCTTTACTTCCATCTGTCTTTGATTAATACTATCATAGGTCTAATCTCCTTTAGATCCTGCGGGAACTGCATGGACCTGCTCTATACAACTCTATGGGACTTACAGAAACAGCCAAGTGCTCTCACTATCGTGTTGTGTGGAATTGCAGTGTGCATGTCGACCGTCTCTTTATACAAATACTTCCTCACTGCGGATGTGCTAGTGAGAAGAAACTGGTAACTTGGGTCCCCTATACTAGTGATTGTGATGGTTTTAGTAGTGGGACTCCCAGCAATCTAAGATTTATAACCTATTTTATAGATGTTCTGTGTGTAATATACAACTTATTCTAATAATCAAAAAGCAATGGAAACCTGACATAAACTATCAAGTGTGAACAAAGCCTTAGTTATAGCTGAAGCTTTTAAGAAAGGTACAGCATACTCAAAATTTCATTTTCTGGAATTATTTAGCAAGTTAAAAAATAAAATAAAATAAAGAATAATGAAACAACGGTACTCCTGTTTTCATATATGAATGCAATCTATATGTAAACTGTAATTTATGTATCTGCCAATATGCATTAAGATGATAAGAGATCATAAAAAACTAAATGACCTAAACTTTTTCCAGCGGACATTAGACTAATGAGACATTTAATTCAATTACGGCGAGTTCTGAATGAGACCTGAAGATTAGAGATTGTGATATGTTACACATGATGAAGGAAAACCTGACATAGCGAGAACCGCTGTAAGCAGTTCTCCACACTGGCTCATGGATTTCTCTATAACACCCATATGCCCTAATGGGGCATACGGGCAGGGCATGTATTTGTCAGACAACTCTTTAACTGTAACTTTCTCTTATTTCCTTGTTTTACCATCATAATGGAATTGTATATAGTACATCCTGCCAGGGAAAATGAAAATGTCATAAAAAGTGACTTTCCTTTGAGCCATACGCATCTGGGAAACTTGAAGAACAGAACATTTAAAATAATTCTTACAATGTCATCTCTGGTGCAATAATAAAATCAAAATCTTGTAAAAAATATGTCTGTTGGCTCAGAGATGCCACGCACAATCGTGAATGCCCTTAGAGTCACTCTGTCTGTACTCACTGTATCGCTGGAATATTAATTTGTCCCTTGTAGAAATGTCTTTATTTTATTACCTAGACCCAGAATGTTAATATGTACATTGGTTACCCTGCTCTATTTTATTGCTATGATGCATATGTTTATTATTACTCAGTGTTTGTCAATCCTAAACTCTTATTTACTTTGAATACCAATACATAGATTAGCACAACAACAATATATCTAGCAAACAGGCCACTGTGAGCTAAGAATCCTTGAGACCTGTTATTTACTTGATATTGCATGTATAATAAGAAATCCATATACTGCTGATGGAACATGTGGATCTGTTCCAGGAATTAAGGCCACACATTAGTAAAGTATACCAGTACTGCCAGTGGTACACTTACACTACCCATTTGTCTTCTATTTTGCACGTATATAAGAATCTAGGGGCAATTATAACAAACATTAAAAGCATTCTTGCTTTTACCATAAAATATTATTAGCTTGACATTTTATACCTTTTTTCCCCATTAGCAATAAGAATTCCACTATGGATCCTCTTGTGGTATCCTCTATGTCTGCTGCTAAGTGGGTGCAATACATTCTACATCCAATTTATTTACAATTCTACAGTTCTGACCAAATGAATGCATGAATCTTAGTCCTCATGCCCACTCCAGGGTGCTATCCGTTTTTTTTAACTGATAGCACCCTGACACATTCATTTCTATGGGGCCACGCACACTTCTGTTGTTTTGATGTTTCCGTTCATCCGTTCCGTCAAATGTAGTGCTTGTCCTACTTTTGACCATCGTTCAGTGACACATTAAGGTCTATGGGTCCATCAAAAAAACAGACGGCACACAGAAGGCATCCACGTGCCGTCCGTTTTTCACGGATCCGTTCCTAAGCAACAACAGGGCATGCCAACGTTCCCTGCATTCAACACACAAGATGGAATTTAATGGACCGTTTAAAACGGTAGACAAACACGGAAGAACAGCGTCCGTTCAAAATGGAACAACGGAACGGACGCAGAGTAACAACGGATGTCACAACGGACACACAAATCTGTTTTAAACGGACGTGAAAACGGTGAAGGATGTATGCATGAGGCCTTAGGCTGGATTCACACGAGCGTGTTAGGTCCGTGATATACGGTCCGTATGTCGGCCTTATTTCCCGGACCATACACACTGAAGGGAACCGGGCTCCTAGCATCATAGTTATCTGCCTCTCCGCGGAACTGCTGTCCCATACTGAAAACATGATTACAGTACGGGACAGTTGTCCCACAGCGAGGCAGGGACTCCTAGTGTCATAGATAACTATGATGCAAGGAGCCCGGCTCCCTGCAGTGTGTTCGGTCCGGGAAATGCTGACGACTTACGGACCGTATATCACGGACCAACCACACCCATGTGTGGGAGGCCTTAGTGAATGTCGGCCACTTATTCATTCAAAGCAATGATGCTTATATTTTTCTTTTGCTATATCAGTTCTCATGTCTCATCTATTTTTCAGTAAATCTAGGCTTGACAGTAAAGTTGTTAATTTTCCTATGGGCTCAATTATAGACCTGTGCTTAAAAAGATTGCTTCACTAAAATAACCCATCCATATGCTGTATTATAGCATATGGATATCATAGAGCGAGGACCTCTTAGTGGCTCATGCTGTGCTGTACCTGGCCCATCCATGTATTACATAAATAGACATTCATTTGAATGGTCTCCATGTAATGCTACATTTCCCCTGTTGTGGGTGATATGGTGGAAATGAATGCCTGACAGCTACTTCCCCCAATTGATTGCCAGGAGTAAAGAAGCGGTAGCAGTGGCAATCAACTGATCACCTGGTCGGTTTTTTTTCAAGCAGGGGTTGATATTATGAGACTACACCTTTAAGAGAGGTTGTCTGAGGTTGGAAAACAAAGTGCATATTTTTTTCAAGAACAGTGCCACTCATGTCTATTGGCTGTGCCTGGTATTGCAATAGCAAGCACAACCCATGCACAAGAGTGTTGATTTTTCTGGAAGTAGACTCATTTTTTCTAATCGAATAAACCCCTTTAAATAATCGAATGCAGCATAGATGGAATGATAATGATCCTTTTCAGAGCAGTTGACTGGCTGAGAGGTTTCATTGGCACCATCATCTGACTCCACAGAACCAAGAATTAATTTTCAACCCCCTTTTTACACCCACTAGTGTAGCTCTAGATTATCATACTGATAAGCCTTATTATACAGGTCTGTCACAGGGACAGCTTTTACTTTTTTTTTACTTTATCTTTTTTTTTTAAATGCAATATTAATAATAATAAACCAGGGAACAGCAAAGTCTTGTGATGTGGAAATCATAAATGTGAATATAACATGTGCAAATGTTCTCCCGTTCTAAGCCACGGGAGAGAAACAGGGTTAAGCGATAAACCAGCAGGCTGCGTGTTACACTAAACTAAGTGGATAAAACACAGGAGCTGAAAAACTGTCTCATATACAAAATAAACTATTGATTTGTCCTTTCATATGATTTATACAGAAACTGACAGCGAATTGGTGCACAGACGACTAACTAAAGACAAAGCTATAAAGTGCTGTCCTCTAGAATAGGAAGCACAGATGTAAGATCATTAATAGTCTGCTGCCAAGACCTCAAAGATGGCTGGCAAACTCCAAGAATAACACATTTCGCTGCACATGTTCCACAAGTCATTTACATATTTTTTGTATTTATTCTCTTTCCTCACCCTACAATTAACCTTTATAAGTAATTTGCATGTACAGTAAACATTCTATAAAGCAAACAAATGAAAGTATATTCAAGGAAATTCTGGAAAGGAATATAAGGTTTGAGATCTGGTGAATTGACTCTATCATTTCAGGTAACACACAGACACACTATATATATATATATATATATATATATATATATATATATATATATATATATATATATATATATATAGCAGAAAGAGATGAGGCAGCACACCAAAGTAGCAAGTGAAAATAAGAAGTATGTTTATTCACCCCACAGGCAATGTTTCGGTCCTGCTTACTGGGATCTTTCTCAAGCTTGCTGTTCATTATAGGGCCCGTAGCCTGAGACTAGGAGGCGTTGCATCCGCTACTGGAGCTGCTTTCTTTTTTGTCTATATATATATATACATATATATATATACATGTATATATATATATATATATATATATATATATATAGATTTATATATATATATATATATATATATATATATATATAGACAAAAAAGAAAGCAGCTCCAGTAGCGGATGCAACTCCTCCTAGGCTCAGGCTACGGGCCCTATATACATTACATGTATACATTATTATATGTTGTAGTAGAATAAAAACTTTTTTAAATTGTATACAATGATGCAGGTACTGTATTTTATACGCAGCCCTTCTAGTTGCTATGAGGTCTGAATAAAACCGATACCTTCAAGGGGTTGTCCAGGCTCGGGGTGGTTTTTCATACTGATGACTTATCCATAGGACAGATCATCCGTATATGATCGGTGGGGGTCTGACATCCGGACCCCACACTAATCAGCTGTTCCGGCTGCCTCCTGTACCATAAGTTTTGCAGTGGTCGGTGCCGGAAGAAGATTACTCCGTACACTGCATAGTGGCCGTACTGCAACACTGCAGCTCTGCTCCTATTCAAGTGAATAGGAGCAGAGCTGCATTACTGTAGCATAGCCGCTATACAGTGCGAAGTCCCGGTGTCGGCCCCACCAATCATATACTGATGACGTATCCTGTGGATAGGTCATCAGAATAAAAAACCACCCCATGCCCAGAAAACTGCTTTAAGGTATCCCATTTATCCAGACCTCATAGCAACTAGAAGGGCCCTGTTAGTGCATAGAGGAGTGTCCCATCTTCATAGCGGATTTCTGGAGCTCTGTCAGAGGGACCATCAGGTTTTTGGTCACCTCCCTGATTATGACCCTTCTCCTCCATGTACTTAGTTTAGCCAGGCAGCTTTAGGAAGAGTCATGGTGATTCCAAACTTCTTCCATTTAAGAGTCGTGGAGTCCACTGTATTTTGCAGAACATTCAATGCTGTAGAATTTTTTTTGAACCCTTCCACACATCTGTGCCTTGACACAATTCTATTTCCGAGGTCTACAGACATTCACTTCTGCAGGAATAGATGAGCAGTGTCTATGTAACGCCCCTCGGCCTCTGTATAATCATCAGACTCTGACATAAGAAGTCGATATTTATACAAAACTTATTTACAGATGTGTCAATATAAAATTTACATTCAAATTAACTGTATCTAAAATGATTACCTGTTTTAAATCGATTGCTATTACCATATTTAATAACTTTATTTTTGTTGTTATTATAATTTATACATATACTATTTATAGTAAAAATTAATAGAAAAACAAAAATAGAAAATACCACAGATCATCTTTCTATATAGTAAGAAACATAAAAGGATTAGTCTCACCTCGACAGGAGTAGTTGTTTCACTTTTTAAGATGATTAAGTTTTGAAAACTTTGTCCACTCTGTCTTTTGAGATGTCTGTCTGCGATCACAGCCTGTGGACCTGTCCCTACTGGAATCCCAGTGTTATAAAACATAAATGTGTCACTTCCAGATCCCGCAGTCATACAGGCCTTGTAGCAGTAAGTCTTAGTAAGTGATCCATTTCCTCTAACTTCAATGAAATGAGGTTGCACTTTTAATCCGGGTGGCAGCCTAGTTTCAACGTTATTGTTTGCTTGTTTGTACATCTCTGCAGGGTTTGGATTGGGAACGGCACAGCAACATGCACAACAGGGATCAGCATTGCCATTACACTTGCAGCATTTTAGAATTAAAATTATTATTAGAGTTAAAAGGAATACAAAGGAAATAGAACATAAAGCAATAATCAAATAAATAGTAATTTCGGAATAGTTGGTGTTGTTTTTTACATGCCGTTGGGGGTCAGGAACAAGTTTTGAAATCCTATCCACCACAGCTATGCTTATTGTGGTAGATGAAGAAAGAGGTGGCTCCCCATTGTCTTTTACAATAACAGTCACATTGTAGCTGCTAATACTGTCATCTGCAACTTTCCTTGTAGTCCTTATTTCCCCTGTATGTAAAGCCACCTTAAAAAGTTTTGGATCGGTGGATTTGCCCAAATTGTAAAACAACCAAGCATTTTGTCCCGAATCAGCATCAACTGCAATGACTTTTGTGACAAGATAGTCAACACCTGCTGCACGAGGAATCATCTCAATGGATTTTGTACTATTAGTAGGAGCTGGATACAGAATTGTTGGGGCATGATCATTTTGATCTAAAATAAAAATATTTACAGTAGCAGAACTGCTAAGTGTAGGATTCCCAGCATCTTGTGCCTGAACGACAAAGCGAAATTCTCTAAGTTTTTCATAGTCAAATGACTGAACAGCATATATAGTGCCATTGTCAGATTTAATGGAGACATAGGAGGAAACAGGAATGCCTTGAACATCACCTTGGAGAAGTATATATGATACAAATGCATTCTCATTGACATCTGGATCTATGGCTTTTACTGAGAAAAGTGTGACTCCTGGAGCATTGTTTTCCAGCACATACACAGAGTAGACGGACTCCTCAAATACTGGAGGGTTGTCATTCACATCTGAGATTTGCACATATAGTGTTTTCTGAGATGACAGAGGTGGGACTCCGGAATCTGTCGCAGTTATTGTGATATTATAAGAAGGGCACTTTTCACGATCTAGTTTACCATCAGTTAATAGTTTGTAGGTATTTTTGAATGAGTTGAGTTTAAATGGCAGGTTTGGCTGTATGGTTAGGCTAACCTGTTTATTGATCCCTGAATCCTTATCTGTTACACTCATCAAAGCCACAACTGTGTCTACTTGTGAGTTCTCAGCAATTGGAGAATAATTAGAAGTCACCACTATCTCTGGGGCATTATCATTGGCATCAATGATCTCAACCAGCACTTTGCAATGCCCTGTCATAGGAACTGGGCCTTTGTCAGTGGCTTGGATATAAATCTCATAGGATGATGATTTTTCATAGTCTAAAACACCACTCACCCTCACTTCTCCAGTCCTTGGTTCAATACTAAATAACTGTCCTACTTTCTGTGGTGTATAACTACTAAATGAATATGTCACTTCACCATTAGACCCTTCATCTGGATCTGTTGCATTTAACTTAACCACCAAGGAACCAGCTGGTGAATTCTCAAGCAGACTGGCTTTGTATGTAGACTTATCAAAGAATGGAGTATTGTCATTTGTGTCCATCACCCGTATAGAAATTTGGGCTGTCCCAGACTTCGCAGGGCTCCCTCCATCTATAGCTGTGAGAACCAGCTGATGAAGAGTATTTTGTTCCCTGTCTAGTGATTTCTTCAACACTATTTCAATAAGCTTACTATTGCCATTGAAAGTCTTTAAATCCAGTGCAAAGTAATCATTGTCACTTAACTTGTAGGTCTGTATTGAATTGGTGCCTATATCAGGGTCTTGTGCACTCTCAATAGGAAACCTTGCACCAGGGACAGCTGACTCACTAATCTCTAGATAGTAATCATTTCTAGGAAATGTAGGAGCGTGATCATTAATATCTAGGATCTCTACCTCTATATTGTGCACCTCTACTGGGTTTCCTATGACCACCTCCAGGTTTATCACACATGGGGTAGTGGGCTCACACAGACTTTCACGATCTATTGTTCTATTTACAAATAACACTCCATTTCCCAGGTTCACATCAAAATACTGCTTACTGTTACCAGATGTGATACGAAAGCCCCGAGAGGGTAATTGTTTGAGGTCCAGACCCAGGTCATTGACCACATTCCCTACAAACGCCCCATGATTTAACTCCTCCCTCACCGAGTATCTAAGCTGCCCTGTAACCAAGCTCAGGACCACTAACATAACAAGCCCCCGGGCCCACAGCCCTATACACCTCTGGCTACAAGACATTTTAGTGCTCATCTGACCCCTCCCCAACCAGCCTGACACATCCTCTTCCCTATATGCTCTAAGCTATAAACCGCATGAGGTTACCATGTGTGGCCAGCGATCAGTGCTGGGTGGGATTCGGGTGTCTTTGCAGGCGGCTGTTTTCCCAGTAAATCCATTGCTTTGTTGTGTTGGATGCTGTGTGGGAGGAAGATGAAGCTGGGCCTGTTCGGAGAGCGCAGGGTTTCAGCTCAGCTGCTTCTTTTGCTGTAGGTGCTCCCGTCGCCCTTGTGCTGGGGGCGGGGCACTAGCCTGGCATGGGTTCAGCACCTGGGACGTGGACAGAGCTATCGACGCATCCAGCGCTGATCAGCAGCGGGTGATCTTCAGCACCTGGAGAGTGGACAGCGCCCGTCAGCACCAGCGCCCGTTATGCGGGGAAACATCATCAACACGAGGGCAGTGCCAGTCATCCAGGGAGCACATCACAGCAGAGGGCTTGGCTTCAGCACCTGGTTCATGGGCATCACTATTAATGAATCCAGCACTTAGATCGGGATCAGCGCCAGCCATGCATGCAGCACGGAGCAGCAGAGGGGCTTGGTCTCAGCACGATCGCTATATCCAGCATTGCTTATGAACTGCTCCAGGAATCACTGCACGAGAAAGACAATGTGGAAATGCCGTGTGAGCTCCAAACCCTGCCCCTCAGAGCTGGCACACTGTCTTCTTCCTGTAACATGCAGATGTAGCAATGCATAAAGCAACATGTCAGCAATACACTGGCTGCCGAAGGCTCAGCAGCTCAGGTGCTTCCGACAGCCTCCTTCCGGTACTACGTACCCATCAGCCACACGCATCATAACATGTTAACTAATCGTTGCATCAGATTTGAGTGAAACGCCTTCATCCTAAAGAAGCAAGAAGCTCGACAAGAAATAATGTGTCATGGCGATTGCTGAATAATGTGATCCTAATTCTAGCGATGCGGGTATAAAAGGGTAACTGAAGGGTGCAGAAGATCTCTGCCATACACAGTCTCCCTGGAAGAGGACGCAGCTTCATTATTTCTGCTTTTCAGGAAACAGAAAATGACAGAAAGGAGCTGGACTAAAAAAATTAACTGCTGTTCTACACCGTCATGTATAGTTCTATTAATATATCAATAAAAAACACAATAATGTATAAAAATAATTGTTATATAATATCTTGGCATTTGTTTATCATTAGAATATAAAATAATAATAATAATAATAATAATAATAATAATAATAATAATAATAATAATAATAATAATAATAATAATGACAATCTATTATTAACTTAGACAAGTCCAGATGAAATGTATGTGGATAGGATGCATACAGTGGATACAATATATATATATATATATACCTCTATGTAAATCATTCAATCTAACCACACAATCCCTGCAGCCACAACCCCCAACATCTATGCCTGCTTCTGCATCTAAACACATTACAATGTGTGCATTATACAGATATACTATAGAAGTCAATTTCATTTAAGCTATTTAACCTATCCATATGTTTTTGAATTATGTGACCATATCAGAGCTTCCAATCAATATTCCAGCCACTATTCATAGTGAAAAATAAAAATAAAAAAAACAAAAATAAAAAACAAAAATTAGCATGTTACTTACCACTAGCCACATTATTTAAAGAGGACCTGTCACTAGCTCCTATAAAGTGAGTTATTAGACTCACGTGTTTCAGCTGTGTCTGCGACACCAGCGGTGGTGGTTGCTTAATTCTGTGCCCCCCCCGTTGATGAGATATTGCCCCCTCTTTATTTATTAAGCAATATGTAAATGAGCCACTGGCTAGCCAAGTGTTATGGCCGCCAGCGATTCTTAATGGGCGGAGCTAGCAGAGAGCCTCTGATGCTGACCTATTAGCGTGAGGCTGTTTGCTTCAGACATTCCGAGGCCAGCGTCATCACGAGAGCCTCTGATGCTGACCTATCAGTGTAAGGGCTTATTCACACGAGCGTATTCCGTGTTACGCGGGTTAAAAAAACGAACATCACACGGACCTATGCAATTCAATGGGGGCATTCAGACATAGTGTTTTTCACGCAGCGTGTGTCCGCTGCGTGAAACTCACTTCATGTCCTATACTTGTGCGTTAAGTAGGCTTAATTCACACAGTGCGGACAAATCACGTTATTTGTTTAGATTTTGGAAAAACCGTGGCAGAATACACAGGTATGATAAGCACTGCAGGATGAAGCCAGTTGTTCTTTAAATGATTTGTTTATTGATAAAGACTAAGCGTTGCAGCACCAAACGTGTGCCTTCATCAGGTTTATGATTACAGACCAGTGCCTTTATCGGGTATATGATTACAGACCGGTGCCTTCATCAGGTTTATGATTACAGACCAGTGCCTTTATAGGGTATATGATTACAGACCGGTGCCTTCATCAGGTAAATTATTACAGACCGGTGCCTTCATCAGGTATATGATTATGGTCCGGTGCCTTCATCAGGTAAATGATTACAGACCGATGCCTTCATCAAGTATATAATTACAGACCGGTGCCTTCGTCAGGTATATGATTACGGGCCAGTGCCTTTATCGGGTATATGTTTACAGACCGGTGGCTTCATCAGGTATATGATTACAAACTGGTGCCTTCATTGGGTATATGATTACAGACCAGTGCCTTTATCGGGTATATGATTACAGACCGGTGGCCTCATCAGGTATATGATTACAGACCGGTGCCTTCATCAGGTACATGATTACAGACCGGTGCCTTCATCAGGTACATGATTACAGAGCGGTGCCTTCATCAGGTATATGATTAAAGACCGGTGCCTTCATCAGGTGTATGACTACGGTCCGGTGCCTTCATCAGGTAAATGATTACAGACCGGTGGCTTTATCAGGTATATGATTACAGACCGGTGCCTTCGTCAGGTATATGATTACGGACCAGTGCCTTTATCGGGTATATGATTAAAGACCGGTGGCTTCATCAGGTATATGATTACAAACTGGTGCCTTCATTGGGTATATGATTAGGGTCTGGTGCCTTCATCAGGTATATGATTACAGACCGGTGGCTTTATCAGGTATATGATTACAGACCGGTGGCTTCATCAGGTATATGATTACAAACTGGTGCCTTCATTGGGTATATGATTACGGTCCGGTGCCTTCATCAGGTATATGATTACAGACCGGTGGCTTTATCAGGTATATGATTAGAGACCGGTGCCTTCATCAGGTACATGATTACAGACCGGTGCCTTCATCAGGTATATGATTACAGAGCGGTGCCTTCATCAGGTATATGATTACAGACCGGTGCCTTCATCAGGTGTATGACTACGGTCCGATGCCTTCATCAGGTAAATGATTACAGACCGGTGGCTTTATCAGGTATATGATTACAGACCAGTGGCTTCATCAGGTATATGATTACAGACCGATGCCTTCATCAGGTATATGATTACGGTCCGGTGCCTTCAACAAGTAAATGATTACAGACCGGTGGCATTATCAGATATATGATTACAGACCGGTGGCTTCATCAGGTATATGATTACAGACCGGTGCCTTCATCAGGTATATGATTACGGTCCGGTGCCTTCATCAGGTAAATGATTACAGACCGGTGGCTTTATCAGGTATATGATTACAAACCGGTGGCTTCATCAGGTATATGATTACAGACTGGTGCCTTCATCAGGTGTATGATTACGGTCCGGTGCCTTCATCAGGGAAATGATTACAGACCGGTGCCTTCATCAGGTGTATGATTACAGACCGGTGCCTTCATCAGGTATATGATTACAGAACAGTGCCTTCATCAGGTATATGATTACAGACCGGTGCCTTCATCAGGTATATGACTACAGACCGGTGCCTTCATCAGGTATATGACTACAGACCGGTGCCTTCATCAGGCAATGTTTACAGACAGTTGCCTTCATCAGGTATATGATTACAGACAGTTGCCTTCATCAGGTATATGATTACAGACCAGTGCCTTCATCAGGTATATGATTACGGTCCGGTGGCTTCATCAGGTATATGATTACAGACCGGTGCCTTCATCAGGTATATGATTACGGTCCGGTGCCTTCATCAGGTAAATGATTACAGACCGGTGCCTTCATCAGGTATATGATTATAGACCGGTGCCTTCATCAGGTATATGATTACAGACCAGTTCCTTCATCAGGTATATGATTACAGACTGGTGCCTTCATCAAGGTATATGATTACGGTCCGATGCCGTAACACTTAGTATTCATCAATAAAGAAATCATTTAAATGACTACTGGTTTCATCCTGCGGTGCTCATCATACCTGTGTTTTCTTGCTACTTCTGATATTACCATATGGATTTACACAGCTTACATAGAATATTTTTAAAAATTCTTATAATTAATATAATATAAATAATTATTTGGGGCATAGACTTCCCCACTGTCCAACGCTTTTCTTACATAGTTATACACTATGAATCGCCGTGTTTTTTTCCTCTTTTGTAGTTTGAATAAATGGTATATTCTTTAAACAAGTTCAAGAAGAGCCTTGATGCCTTTCTTTAAAATATAATTTAAAAATATAATAAATTTAAAAATATAATATTACAGGTTATTAGAGTACTACAATCTAAAAGAAGAGGCAGCACTCCACTGGTATAAGCTTGAAAATGCCTACAATCGGAAGGTGAAACATTGCCTGTATGCTGGGTGAATACATTTTGGATTTTTATACCACTGGAGTGCTGCCTCTTCTTTTGGATTGTGGTTGAACTTGTTTGGGGTCTCATGTCAAGTTTCCCCTGAGGATAGCACCCACATTTTTACGCTACAGTGCAGCTCCTACACTTTGTTTGTTCCAGGTTATTAGAGTACCAGATTCTGGAAATGGGACGTTGATCCAGGGATTTATTCGGATTTTTGGATCCATATTTGGATTCAGGGAGGAATTTTTCCCCTAAATGAGGGAATTGGCATCAACCTCACGGGGGTTTTGCCTTCCTCTGGATCAACATGGTAGGATTATAGATTAGACTTTATGGACCTGTGTCTATTTTCAACCTTATCAACTATATAACTATATAATCATATATTCAGACATGGCAGATTTGTCTCAGATTTTTAGTTCCGATTGCTCGCCAAAAATACACTACAACTTACAATACATTTGAATGGGGTTTTCAAAACCAAATACACACGCAACAGAAAAAACCTGCATGGGTGTGCTGGGTATCATGTTGAAGAATTGCCACGCACTTCACCATTTACAATGCATAGGGTAAAATCCACTGCAAAACACCTGCAGGAGCAGGAACTCAACCTAAAGCCCTATTCACACATTTCAGATTGGCGCGGATTTCGGCCCGGATTCCTTGTTGAAATACGCATAGAATCCGGCGGCAATCCGCATCCCATACATGTGAATGGGGTTCCTGTAACCCGGTTAGCATGCTAGGAAATATTTCTGTGCATATTTATGTCTAATACGAGATTTTGGTTTTATCAAAGGGCGCAAGGGCGGGAGCGGAAGGGGGCCCCAAGTTAAACTTTTTCACCAGGGCCCATGAACCTTTAACTGCGCCTCTGCCCTTTTCCCACTGCGATCTAGCCCTACGTTTAACGTGTACGCCAAGAAAGCTCCTGGCGTACACGTTAATTGTTTCTATAGGGCTCTTTTAGCCTGACAGAGTTTAAAAGAGTGTCCTTTTGGCCTCCATCATGCTGGTATATATCGGTATACTTTTTTTTAAAGAATGGAATAGCGTAATAATTTTCCATCTCGCCGGATGCCGCAAAAAAAATAAAATACTGCGCAGTATACATTTTGTAACATAGAGCCCGTGGGTGACGGATGAAGTCAGGGGTTTCACCAGATCCGTAATTCCATATATGGACAGTAACGTCAGGAGCTTCCCTTGTCACAGCACTTCAGCAGCGCACCCCCCTGGGAGTTCGGGTGAGCTATCCCACTCTATGCTTATACAGTGGGATACGTTGCAGCCTTCTGTCAGAGGCATATGGATGAGTCCTCCGCACGTGAACCAAGATGCAAAATTGCAGATAATTTAATGTCCCACATATTTCAGCAGACTATAGGCTGATGTTTACCCAAGACTTTAGTCTGTAAATAAAACAGAAACTACAAGATCTTGCAAAATAGCCTGTAGTCTGCTACTGGACTCAGCCAAAGAGAAAACATATTTTGTAATGTCAGCCTCCCACATAGATGTAAAAAACCATGGATCCCCATTCTCTGCAGAAAGCGGATACACTTGTGTGTAATTAAGGCTATCCATTCCCCGAACCCTGATGGTTATGGCCAGATCTGATAAACAGACACATCCCTGGGGGTTAGCTCTTGGGTAGGTCTCTTTTAGACTCTGAATTTTACAATACTTATCAAATGAATTGCTTAAGCAGATACTTTTTGCATCTAGTATCCCAACCTAGACCACCACCTAATTGACATATAAGAAGTAATAGTGAGAAAACCCCTTAGGGTATGTTCACACAGCATATTTTCTGCCATTTTTAGGGTCGTAAACACCCGAAAAATGGCCGAAAAATCAGCGTTTTTTACGGCCTTTTTTCAAAACGGCCACGTAAAAAAAACGGCCGCGAAAAAGAAGTGCAGGCTCACTTCTTGGGACCTTTTTAAAGCCGTTTTTCATTGCCTTTATCGAAAAAAGCTCCAAAAACGGCCGTAAAAAACGCTGGGAAAAACGCAGCGAAAATCGCGAGTGGCTTAAAAAACGTCTGAAAATCAGGAGCTGTTTTCCCTTGAAAACTGCTCCGTATTTTGAGACGGTTATGAGTTTGTGTGTGAACATGCCCTAATATATTTGGGCCCTATGTGGACAACAGGGGTCACCTAACCTCTGCTTATAAGTGCAAAGCAGCCGCCAGTGGCCACCTGTTGCATCGTCTTCAATGGAGAGGTTGTGGCACTAGTGATAGGCTCTCTCCACAAAATTCTAGTGGAATTACAGAATAAGCCGAACTAGCAGCACTCAGCTGGGAATTATTGCCGATTAATCCAGAAAAGCATTTGTCAGGTCAGACAACGATGTTGGAGGAGAGGGTTTGGCTTGCAATTTCGATTCTAGTTCATCCCAAAGGTAATCTATGGGGTTGAGGTCAGGGCTCTGTCAAGTTCTTCCACACCAAACTCACCCAATGTAACGTCTGTGGTCGCTGACCACGAACTCCTTCCATCTGGTCGATGCCCTTCTTTCCAGAGATGTCTGCACATGCGGCTGTCCTGTTCCACAGTGACCACCAGGGTGCGCTTGCGAGCTCAGTCCAGCCTTGGAGCCATAGAGCACACAGGTGTGATTGCTCGCAGAGCACCCTGGATTATAAAAAGGGCTCTGCCCCTTTCTGCCTTGCCTGAGCCTGGTTGTCGTTATCCTAGTATGTCTATGCAAATGGTCTCCTGAGTGTTTTCCAGTTCCCAGTGTTCCCCGTTCCTGCTACCTGTAACCTGTGCTATCCTGGTCAAGTGCTGTGTTGAGATGAAGTCGTGCTGTGCTGTATTCCACACCTGTCCTGCTAGACCACGCCTGGCGCCTGCCTGCTGCCTAGTCTCAGCCGAGCCTGTCTTGCTACTGTCTGAGCTATGACAGGTACACTATACGAACTATAGACTGTGATCTGTGTCATGTTGGCCAGCTGCCATACCGCCAAGGCAGGATAGCCCAGTGGGTCCACATACCCAACGTGATAGTAGACTCAGGCCATGAACCCCACTGGTCAATCCAAGACCATGACGATGTCGCAGGAGTTGCGGGCGGACATACTAGAGCTCCAGTATCGACAGGACCAACTCCTCCAGGCATTAAACATTATTGCACGTCGGCTGGAGGTGCAAGCTACCGTTCCTCCTACTACACCTCCTGGCAGTACTGATACTCCAACTACACCTCCTGGCAATGCTGATCCCCGATTTTATTTGCCGCTTCCTGGCCGCTATGATGGAGACGCGAGGACCTGCCGTGGATTTTTGAACCAGTGCCAGATCCACTTTAGCCTGTATGCAAGGACATTCTCGTCTGATGGTGCAAGGGTCGCGTTCATCATCTCTCTCCTCACTGGCAGGGCCCTTGCATGGGCGTACCCTATCTGGGAGAGACAAGGACCAGAAACCCTTGACTTCCAGTGCTTCCTCCAGACATTTCGCACAGTGTTTGAGGAACCTGGATGAGTCTTGACTGCAGCCGCCTCCTTGCTGAACCTACGCCAGGGAGACACATCCATGGGCGAGTACGCCATCCACTTCCGCACCCTGGCGGGAGAACTGTTGTGGAACAATGGGGCCCTGGTGGCTACATTCTGGCAGGGACTGTCTCCTAGGATTTAGGACGAGCTTGCCGCCCGAGATCTACCGTCTACCTTGGATGTCCTCATCCTCTGGCCGCCCACATTGATATAAGGATCCAAGAACGGTTCCAAGAAGCTCGTCAGGAGGGAGGACTCCCTAGTCCGGTTTCTACTTTGCAGCAACCCTTGCTGTCCTCAGATGCTGATCCTCCTAAAGAGTCTGTGAGGACGGACCAGTTTAAGCTGTCTACCCAGGAGAGACAACGCAGATGCACCTCGGGACTCAGTCTATATTGCGGCCTCGGAGGCCAACTTGTGCGTCTGTGTCCCCAAAAGCCACAGAGCCTAGGGTTGGTGGGAGAGACAATCCTGGGTAAAGAAAGACTTTCGTCTAAATTGTCTATTCCGGTGACCATAGTGTCCGGCAAGAAAACGCATCGGGTCTCTGTGTATCTGGACTCTGGATCCGCTGCTAATTTCATTCGTAGAGACCTGGTGGATCTACTCCAATTGTCCACAACCCCTCTGGAGAGGCCATTGATTGTTGCAGCTGTGAATGGACTACCTCTGCCACACCCAATTGTAGCTGTGACCAAGCCGCTGTGGCTCCAAGTGGGAGCCCTCCATTCTGAGTTCCTCTCATTCTTTGTCCTGGCTAAAGCTGTCAATCCTGTTCTGCTGGGTCTGCCTTGGCTCCGACTTCATGCCCCAGTCCTGGACTGGAGTTCTGGAGAGGTTCTCCAGTGGGGTCCCGAATGTCTCAACCGTTGCCTGGTACAGATTAGTTTAGCTCAGCCTCCTCTGCCTCAGTCCTTGGCAGGATTGCCTGGTCATTATTCTGCATTCTCGGATGTCTTCAGCAAGAAAGAGGTGGAGTCGCCTCCCCCAGATCGGGTATATGACTGTCCTATCGACCTAGTTCCTGGTGCATCCCTTCCCTGTGGTAGGGTATATTCTCTCTCCGTGCCACAGACTCTGTCAATGTCCGCCTATGTTAAGGAGAACTTGGAGAGGGGCTTCATACGGAAGTCTTCCACCCCAGCAGGAGCTGGTTTCTTCTTTGTCAAGAAAAAGGATGGTTCTCTGCGTCCTTGCATTGAGTACCAGGGTCTCAACCAGATCACAGTAAAAAATAGGTATCCATTGCCATCGATTTCTGAACTGTTTGATCGTATACGTGGAGCCAAGATTTTTTCAAAACTAGACCTGCGTGGGGCTTACAACCTAATCCGTATTCGCCGGGGTGATGAATGGAAGATGGCATTTAACACCCGTGACGGATACTATGAATATCTAGTAATGCCCTTCGGTCTGGGTAATACCCTTCGGTCTGTGTAATACTCCCGCGGTCTTCCAGGAGTTTGTTAATGATATCTTCCGTGACCTCTTCTATGTTTGTGTTTGGTCTATCTTGATGACATGTTGATCAAGTTTTGCTACGGTTAAGGGAGAATCATCTGTACGCCAAGTTGGAGAATGTCATGTTTATGTGAGAAGCTCTACCCTTCCTGGGCTACATCATCTCGAATCAAAGTCTCAAGATGGATCCTGAAAAAGGTAAAGGCCGTCCTGGAATGGCCACGCCCTCAAGGCTTGAGGGCCATACAGCGCTTCCTGGGATTCGCCAATTTCTACAGACAGTTCATTCCAAACTTTTCCTCACTGACATCTCCTATCTCTAACCTCACCAAGAAAGGCATGAATGCCAAGGTGTGGACTCCAGAGGCGGAATACACATTTTATAGCCTGAAGAGTGCCTTAAGGTCAGCCTCTATCCTCCATCATCCAGATGTTTCTCGACAGTTCTTGTTGGAGGTGGACACCTCCTCGGTCGGTGTTTGTGCACTACTGTTCCAGAGAGGTTCCAAGGGCAAGTCAATGGTATGTGGCTATTACTCCAAGCACTTCTCTTCCGCAGAACGCAACTACTCGATTGGGGATCGGGAGTTACTGGCCATCAAATTGGCTCTGGAGGAGTGGAGACATCTATTAGAGGATGCAGTTCATCCCATCTAGATATTTACATACCACAAGAACCTCACTTATCTC
This sequence comes from Rhinoderma darwinii, assembly GCF_050947455.1. Classification (NCBI taxonomy): domain Eukaryota; kingdom Metazoa; phylum Chordata; class Amphibia; order Anura; family Rhinodermatidae; genus Rhinoderma; species Rhinoderma darwinii. The sequence continues at coordinate 36,776,256 of NC_134689.1, forward strand.
CAGACGGCTCAACGACTGAATCCCCATCTGGCCAGGTGGTCGCTGTTCTTTGCCCGGTTTCAGTTTGAGCTCCACTACCGTCCGGCCAACAAGAATGTGAGGGCCGATGCCCTGTACAGGTCGTTAGAGACAGAGGACACTATGGAGTCTCCACAGAATATCATTAATCCATCCTGCCTCATCCCTGTCAACCCTCTGCAAGTTAGAGACATTCCCCCGGGGAGGACTTTTGTGCGTCTGGCAGACAGAAAAAGAATCAGCCGCTGGTGACACAGTTCCAAACCGACAGGGCACGCGGGTGTCCGTAAGACCCGAGACTTGATCGCTCGTCAGTTCTGGTGGCCCACACTGCCCAAAGACATCACAGACTTTGTCTCCTCCTGTGTGTGCAGAAAATAAGGTTGCCCACTCCAAACCAGCAGGGCCTGCTTCAGACGCTGCCTGTGCCCGATGCCCCCTGGCAGCATATTGCTATGGACTTTGTCACGGACCTGCCTCTCTCTGCTGGCTGCAGTACGGTCTGGGTGGTGGTGGACCGATTCTCCAAGATGGCTCATTTTGTTCCACTGACCGGTCTACCGTCCGCTTCTTGACTGACCAATCTCTTCGTCCAACACATCTTCCGTCTGCACGGCTTGCCTATGCATATTGTGTCGGATCGGGGGATTCAGTTCACTTCGAAGTTCTGGAGAGCCCTCTGCGTACTCCTCGATGTGAAGTTGGACTTTTCCTCTGCCTACCATCCCCAGTCCGTGGCGGGATTTAGTCGCTCACGGGGGAAAAAAAGCAGCATATTCTTTCTTGCCGTGGTTACTGAAGGAATTTTGAGGCAGATTTTTTCTGCCTGCAAAATATTCTGTGTGAACAGGGCCTTAGAACGGCCCATTCTTTCACAGATATCTGTAACGGCAGACTGCATGGCTAGGTCCTGGATTTTATACACTGGTCTCAATGGGACTGAATGAAACACCTGAATACAATGATTAAGTGGTGTGTCCAAATACCCAATACTTTTGTCCACATAGTGTATATAAATAAATAAATCAAAGGCAAATATGTAAAAATATTATCATTCTTTCACCCATTATGCTTTTCTAACAACAAAAATGTTGACTACTAAAAAACAGCATTGAGCAAGGTAAAATGACCTGAATGAATTACTATACTATAATCAAAGCAGGAATTACCACTAACACAAACAGGAAACGTTGCTAGGAAACAATTGCTTCAGTTACCATGGTAACTGTCTCCGCTAGTAGGATCGTAATCATTGATAGTTTCATAGATTCCACTCATGAGGTGATACAATATTACAATCTGATTTTCATTGAGAAGAATGTTACATTATTAGTTCACAGGTCACATTAGTTTTATTTCCTGTTATTCATATATTGTCTCCATATTCAACAGACTAGTCCCTAGAATGTATTTACAGAATGTATATACTCAACTCACATCAGTTAAAATAAATTTGCATGAAAATACATTTGAGAGGGGGACTAAAGAGAACATACATTACAATGCTTCATTTTTTTAACTGGTGTGGTCAGAATTTTTACCCTGATAGCATTCTCTCTGCTAAGCAGTGCCGGCCTTTAGGATAGATGGCGCCCCATGCAAAATTATCTTTTGGTGCCCCACTCCATTTTAAAAAAAATGCCCCATAAAAAAGTATAATTCCCCCCACAGTATAATGCCCTATATAGTGCCCCCACATAGTATAATGCCCCTTTTGTGCCCCCATACAGTATTAGAATAATAATAATAATGTTTAATAATATAATATATTATAACCCATTCAAGGACACAGTATTTTGTCCTCTAATTGTGCCCTTGTAGATAGTGCCCCCCTGTGGATTGTGCCAAACAGCCTCTCTGTAGACAGTGCCATAATCCCCCGCCTCCTCCTTGTAGATCGTGCCATACAGCCCCCACCTCCCCCTTGTAGACAGTACCCCCAAACAGATTTTTTTTTTTACTCACCTAGCCTCCGTTCCCACGATGAACTGAGCTGCTCCACGATGGGATCCTTGCATAGGCCGGCGTGATCCTGTAGCCTAGCACAGAGTTTCCCAACATTTTCGGACTCGAGGCACCACTGGAAAAATAAAATTTCCTCAGGGTACCCCTACCAAAAATTGTTTTGAGAAAGACAGAAAACGGCTAAAAACAAGCACTACACTCTTAGGGCTTATTCAGACGAATGTGATATACGTCCGTGCAACGCGATTTTCACGCGCCTCGCACGGACCTATGTTAGTGTATGGGGCCGTGCAGACAGTCTGTGATTTTTGCGCAGCGTGAGTCCGCTGCGTAAAACTCACGACATGTCCGTTCTTTGTGCGTATTTCACGCATCACGCAACCATTAAAGTCGATGGGTGTGTGAAAATCACGTGCACCACACGGAAGCACTTCCGTGGGACGCGCGTGATTCGCGCAACAGCAGTAAAAAGTATGAATGAAAACAGAAAAGCACCACGTGCTTTTCTGTTTACAAACATACAAACAGAGTGTCATAATGATGGCGGCTGCGCAAAAATCACGCAGCCGCGCACCATATGATCATGACACACGGAGCTGTTAAGTGCCTTTTGCGCACACAAAACACAGCGTTTTTTGCGTGCGCAAAACACACACGCTCGTTTGAATCCGGCCTAAGGGTATGTTCACACAGCGTGTTTTGTAAGCCAAAAAAAATCTGCCTCAAAATTACTTCAGCAATTTTGAAGCAGATTTTGTATTGACAGCGTTGTTTGACCTTTTTTCTGCGTGTTTTTTTAAGCCATTGAAGCTAATGCAAAAGCCCCTGTTGTCTGTGTCCATTTATGGACATTGACGCCACTGGCTTCTCCTGGAGTGGAATCCCCGGTCACAGAGTCATCAACGGTGTGGACCGGGATTCCGCTTCATGAGTTGCCCCTGATGTTACTGTCCAATCACAGGCTGCAGCAGTCACATGGGATAAATCGTCATCCCAGGGCTGCAGAATGTCATGACGTCAGGACATCAGAGGGACATGGTAAGTATCCATTTTGTTTTCAGTGCAGTTTTCCGCAGCGGACATTCTGGCCGAAAAACTGAGCCACAATTTGGTGCGTTTTTTTGGCCGGAATTCCCTGCAATTTACAGGGGCTGTGTGCTTTTACGTAGTGTATCCACCCTGTGTGAACATACCTGTACAGTATATGGAGGCATTAGGGTACAGAAACATATAGTAGCTGCTGTCTTACAACAATACAGCTGCAAACCGCATGCTGTAATTCCACAAGTCAGCGCAGTTTTCCCAATAATTGTTAATGTCCATGCAGTGTTTTGTTTGCAGACATTAACAATCATTTGAAAACCGCACCAACTTTTGGTTAAACTGCATGTGCTACGTGTTGTACTGGACAATGGTTGTTACGATCTGATTGTTTGCATTAAAGGCCACTTATGTAAACCAAACTACAAACGAAAAGAAGATGCAAAACTCAATTGTAATGTATCAAATATAAAATGTATACATTTTATTGAAAAATACTAAAATAAAGCATACAAAAAGGTCCGCAGACACACAAAAGGAAAGGCGCACATCAAAATCCTGCACATGGAGTAATAAACAATATCTGCATGGGTCAGAAGATGGGATATAACATACAAATGCAGACAAAAAAATTACAAAATAGTATATGAATACATGTTCAATAATAGTCTGTATTAGAAGATAATTAGAGAGACAAACTGACCATACTGACCCATAAGGTGCTGGAGCAATTGATAGACGTCCACCCCGACGCAAATTTTGGCGCATTTGCCTTTGTCTGGGGGTGATATGTAACCTTTGAAAGGGAATATTTTCTTTTTTTTAATAAAAACGTCTATCAGTGTATTTGGTGCAACTTTATAGTTAGATTTTATTAACAAATCTTTTCACTTTCTGAGATTCAGCTTCTTTGTATCCTGTATACAGAGTAGCTGTATTGTGCGCTAAGACCTGAATCCGTCAAGTCCACGGGACTCAGTGGCGTAGCTATAGGGGTCGCAGCGGTCGCAATTGCGACCGGGCCCCGAAGCCAGGGGGTCCCGCGGCCCCCCGCAGGCCCCCAAATAAAAAAGTTACTATAGTAACTGGGGCCGCGGGCCCCTGTTACTATAGTAACTACAGTACTTACCTTCCTGCTTCCGGAGCGCAGCGGAGGTCCTGACGTCACAGCGCTGTGCACAGTGCATGACGTCACAACGCTATGCGCCGCGTACAGCATCCTAATATTGGATAGAGTCAGGAGCTCCGCTGCGGCTGAAGAGGAGGGAAAGTTTAATAGCTCTGTCTGCTGAAGCTGATTGGCGGGATCCGACTCCAGGGACCGGCCAATCAGCTGTTTTGAAGGGGCCGCAGCGCTCGTACGACAGCTGCTTCCCCTTCATTCCGGTCACTTGCTCACATTGTAAATCCGTGTCAGCAATTCACAGTGTGAGCGAGTAAGGGAAATGAAGGGGAAGCAGCTGTCGTACGAGCGCCGCGGCCCCTTCAAAACAGCTGATTGACGTGATAGGATAGGCCATCAATGTTTAGGGACTGGACAACCCCTTTAAGCCCACGATGTAGCAGGCTTAGAGGGTCCATGAGACAGGATCACAGATTGTGTGATGCTATCTGTTGGACCCTGTATCTAAGCCAATCACATGGTAGGCTTAGATACATGGCCCATGTGTGATCCTGTCTAATGGGCCCTGTATATAAGCCTACCACACGGTAGGTTTAGATACAGGGCCCCAGCAGACAGTAATCTTATACTGTATAAGATTACTGTCTGCTGGGGCCCCGTATCTAATCATCTTACCATAACCACATGGTAAGCTTAGATACAGGGCCCATGTGTGATACTGTCTGATAGACCCTGTATCTAAGCCTACCTTGACAGACAGTATCACACATGGGCCCTGTATATAAGCCTACCACATGTGTTACTAATAGTTTTTTTTTGTTTGTGTTTTCTTACAGTTTCGGTTGTTGGACTATGTTGGATTCGAGGACTACTTCGATGACGGCTTTTTTTATTATCAATAAAATGGTTAATGAGGGATGTGTGTTTTTTTTTTATTTCAATAAAATATTTTTTCTATGTCTTTGTGTTTTTTTTTAAACTATATTACTACCACCTTAGTAATGGCCACTGGCTGATTGACAGCGTCCATTACTAAGGCGGGGCTTATTGTTAGCCGGTGCAGAGGCTAACACTAACCCCCATTATTACCCACCAGGGGTGCTGGGAAGAGCCGGGTACGATCCAGTACCCGACCATCTGTAGTGATGGTCGGGCACCGTGGCGGCCGCAGGCTGGTATTATCAGGCTGGGAACAGCCAGAAACAGTGACCCTTCCCACCCTGGTAATGCTAGGCTTCTGCTCCTATGTTGTGTCTGGTTGGTTATGAAAAACGGGGGGGGGGGGGGGGGGGGCCCAAGTCATTTAAAAAATAATTAAAAAATATTGGAAAGAACGATTAATTAAAAAAACGTTTCAAAGGTTTACATAGCCTTTAAACCAGGGTTTCTCAAGGTGCTGTACCCACAGCCAGTACATGTTTAGCACAAACAATAAAAAAGTTGCCCTACTGTTCAAGACTGATTTTTTATTGGTTGGCAGATGATTGATGTGTGAGCAGACATGCTTACAGAGTAAGGGTAAGGACACACGTAGCGGATAAGCTGCGTAAAAGTACACACCACATCCATCCTGGAAACTGCAGGGAATTCTGCCCGAAAAACGGTACCAAATTGTGGTGCAGTTTTTCAGGTGGAACCTTTACTGCAGAAATACTGCAGAGAAAAGAAAAAATTATACTTACCACCCGGGCGTTGTCATGGCGAAGCTTCCCTCTGCTCTGAATACAGCCTGGCCTCCTGGGATGATGTTGCAGCCCATTTGACCACTGCAGCATTTGATTGGCTGCAGCAATCACATGGGATGAAACGTCATCCCAGGAGGCTGAGCTGCACTCAGAACAGAGGATCGCGTTGCTATGACAATGGCTGAGGGTAAGTATGAACCTTCTTATTATTTTTTCAACCCATTTTTTTCTGATTGGAATCACAGCTTTTCCGCAAAAAAAAAAAATCACAACATTTGCTTTTTGTTATGGGTCAAACCTCCCCTTTAATTTCAATGAGGAAAACCTGCAACCGAAGAGCCACGATTGTGCAGCATAAATTGACATGCTGCAGATTAAAAAACAGCACCGGAGGTCAATGTATGAACGGTTTCTTGGTGGATTTTTTCCCGTTTTGTAAGGAGGATATTTCTTTAAATCTTATCCACTCTGCTGCTCCTGTAAAACGTTGAAGATTTCCGCAATTAAATCAGTTGTAGAAAATCTGCAGTATTTATGCTGTATGTGTGTGTTCCTGCACTGAGGATACATTTACATGTGCAGAATGGCACCATCTTTTTGCAGTATGGCCAATTACCGCACAGTATAACTGTGCACTATTTTTCCATAAGTTATGGTTCTTGACACATGGTTCCACAGGGGAAAAAATGTTTTGTTTTCTGTGTAGAAGCCATGCGGTCCAAAAAAATGTATAGAATAATCACAGCAGTTCGTGGTAATAACGTGTGTGGTTTTGCTGTGCAGTAATTGACCAAACATCAAAATGCCGGCATTTGGCAAATGTGAAAGTACCCTAAGCAAAAAGTTCATAAACAGGGTCTCAGGCCGCCTACAATGTCTCTGAGGGTCCTCCCTGGATTCCAGGTCACAGCATGTAATGTACTATTTTCAGGAGCACAGTGTGTGATACGGTTGTATTCAGGAGCACAGTGTGTGGCAGTATATTTATGGCCACAGTATAGGGTGTTGTTATATTCAGGGGAGCAGTGTGTGGCACCAAGACTTTGTGTTAGTATAGGGGGTGTGGATATGTTGGATAACTGAAGACATCTGAGCTAGAGAAGTCATCATGGTGGTCTGGACTGGATGGAGAAGAAAAGGAAAGAGAACGACTCTAATCACCTGTGAATCTCTGAATAATAAATGTTTATTCTGCATCTTACTACTTATTGCTGTATTCACTACAGTAAAGAAGGGAGGGAACCTCCAGCTCACCAGTTTGATGCGTCTCCAGACTCTCCGCTCGGATCCCCGCTATGGCTGGTGGTATATAATGGAAGAAATAGAATAAATGATCCAGCGCTGAGTCGTGCTTTGAGTTTTAAAAAGGAAACGATATTCCCACCTTTATTGGGGTGTAGAAGATTAAAATTGTAGGGAGACGCAGTCCCGAGACAAGTATGAGTAGTAGGCGATATTGCCTTGGCCTATACCCCAATAAAGGTGGGAATATCGTTTCCTTTTTAAAACTCAAAGCACGACTCAGCGCTGGATCATTTATTCTATTTCTTGCTGTATTCACTGCATGATCTGTACAGATGATGGAGGGTATCACTTTTTGGGGTGTAAGCAACTCCCAGTATATCATTACCATTGTTCAGGTCATACTGAAAGCTGCTAACCTCACTTTGCAAATGTTCTCTGTACTGAAATGTATTTGTGCTAAGCTTGGAACTGATGCTGTATATATTTACTGAGCTTTGTTCTGGTACTGTATATATGTACTGAGCTTTGTTCTGGTGCTGTATTTATGTACTGAGCTTTGTTCTGGTGCTGTATATATGTACTGAGCTTGGTTCTGGTGTTGAATTTATGTACAGAGCTTTGTTCTTGTGCTGTATATATGTACTGAGCTTTGCTCTGGTATTGTATTAATGTACTGAGCTTTGTTCTGGTGCTGTATATATGTACTGATCTGTGTTCTGGTGCTGTAGATATGTACTGAGCTTTGTTCTGGTGCTGTATATATGTACTGAGCTTGGTTCTGGTGCAGTATATATATGCACTGAGCTTGGCTCTGGTATTGTATTTATGTACTGAGCTTGGTTCTGGTGTTGTGTATTTATGTACTGAGTTTGGTTCTGGTACTTTATTTATGTATCGAGCTTGGTTCTTGTGCTGTATTTATGTATTTACCTTGGTTCTGGTGTTGTATTCATGTACTGAGCTTTGTTCTGGTGCTGTATTTATGTACTGAGCTTGGTTCTGGAGCTGTATATATGTACTGAGCTTGGTTCTGGTAGCATATTTATGTACCAAGCTTGGTTCTGGTATTGTATTTATGAACTGAGCTTCATTCTAGTGCTGTATTTATGTACTGAGCTTGGTTTTGGTTTTGTACTAATGTACTAAGCTCGGTTCTGGTACTGTATTTATGTACTGAGCTTGGTTCTAGTGATGTATCTATGTACTGAGCTTGGTTCTGGTGCTGTATATATGTCAGTGCTTGGTTCTGGAGCTGTAATTATATAGGATATATTTAAAATACAAAATTGCAGATGGAGTTGTTGCAATTCATTGTATATTTAATGGCAACCTGTCTGTAATGGCAGGAAGGGGGTGAAGGGAACAAGTGAGCCCTAATCTACCCACCGCCCTGTCCCTGCCTACTTGCAATGACCCGCCCTAGGTGACGGGGTACAACTTGGCGGCGGTCCCTACGCTGTCTAAGTGCAAGGAAGTACAAACAGGGAACACGCAAGGGAAGGGGCAGTAGCCCACGGAACGCCGCGAGGAAACGGAGCGGTGAATGAGTCAGTCAGGATCAGGATGTAGTGGAGTATACCAACGAGAGCACGGAGCAGGAAGCAAGCCAGGGGCAAAGCGAAGCAGGATAAGCGGAACTGAAGCAAGGCAGAAGCACGGCAGAAGCAGGCTGGAGCAAGGCAGCAGTGGGGCCAGGAATCCAAGAAGAATAACAAGCACTGAGGAAGAGAACACGGCAAGTATAAATGGACAGGGGGCGGAGCTAACTCCGACTGACCAGGCCGCGATAGGCTCTCCCACTCCTGAGCCTGCCACCCTGGTTGGTGGGAGCCGGTGTCAGTCTAAGAGGTCTGGCCTCAGGTGTCGACTGATTAATCCCGGGAGTATACACAGACGTAGTACCTGGAAGATCCTTTACAGTACTCCCCCTATTATGAGGGGCCACCGGAACCTTACTAAGAGGACCCGGTTTAGTGGGGAAGAGAAGGTGGAACCTCCTGATCAATACCCCAGCGTGAACATCACGAGCAGGTACCCAAGTCCTCTCCTCCGGCCCGTATCCTCTCCAATGGACCAGGTACTGGAGGGAGCCCTGGATCATCCTACTGTCCATAATCTTGGCCACCTCGAATTCCACCCCCTCAGGGGTGAGAACGGGAACAGGAGGTTTCCTCGAGGGGGACCAGGACGGGGAGCAGCGTTTAAGAAGGGAGGCATGGAAGACGTCATGTATGCGAAAGGATGGGGGCAGCTCCAGACGGAAGGATACAGGGTTGAGGACTTCAATGATCTTATAAGGTCCAACAAATCGGGGAGCAAACTTCCTGGACGTGACCTTAAGGCGCAAGTTCCTGGACGACAACCAGATCAGATCCCCGACGACAAACCGGGGGTTAGCAGAACGTCTACTATCAGCCTGAATCTTTTGTACGCTCTGGGACGACTCTAGGTTCTTCTGAACCTGGGCCCAGACTGTGCACAGTTCCCGATGAACATCCTCTACCTCAGGATTATTGGAACAACCAGGAGAAACGGAGGAGAACCTTGGGTTAAACCCGAAATTACAGAAAAACGGGGAGACCCCTGACGAGTTACTGACCCGGTTATTCAGGGAAAATTCGGCGAGGGGAAGGAATGAGACCCAATCAAATTGACAGTCAGAGATGAAACACCTTAAATATTGTTCCAGGGATTGGTTAGTCCTTTCCGTTTGGCCATTAGTTTCGGGATGGAAGGCGGAGGAGAAGGACAGATCAATCTCCAACTTTTTACAAAAAGCTCTCCAAAATAAGGAAACAAATTGTACCACTCTGTCAGAAACTATATTGACTGGGGCCCCATGGAGACGCAGAATGTGTTTAACAAACAAAGAAGCTAACGTCTTGGCGTTAGGTAGTTTCTTAAGGGGCACAAAGTGGCACATCTTGCTGAAGCGGTCTACAACCACCCACACCACCGACTTGCCCTGAGATGGAGGCAAATCGGTGATAAAATCCATGGAGATATGGGTCCAAGGTCTCTGGGGAATGGGCAAGGAACGTAGTAAGCACGCAGGTCGGGACCTAGGGGTCTTGGACCTAGCACAAACCTCACAAGCGGCAAAGTAAGCCCTAACGTCTTTAGGCAACCCAGGCCACCAATAGTTTCTGGTAATGAGGTGTTTGGTACCCAAGATGCCAGGATGACCAGATAGTGCGGAGTCATGGTTTTCCCTGAGTACCCTCAGCCGGTATTGCAGGGGGACAAACAGTTTGTCCCCAGGGAGGTTCCCGGGAGCTGAACCTTGATCAGCCGCGATGTCAGAAGCTAAATCAGAATCAGTGGCAGAAACGATTATACCAGGGGGTAAAATACAAGCAGGATCCTTCTCAGAAGGAGGATTGGCCATGAAACTACGTGACAGTGCATCAGCCTTAATATTTTTGGACCCAGCCCTATAGGTAACCAAGAAATTAAATCTGGTAAAGAATAGTGCCCAACGAGCTTGTCTAGGATTAAGCCTCCGGGCAGATTCTAGGAAAACCAGATTCTTGTGGTCAGTAAGGACCGTTACCTGGTATCTGGCCCCCTCCAGGAAGTGACGCCACTCTTCAAAAGCCCATTTAATGGCTAAAAGTTCGCGGTTGCCAATATCATAGTTACTCTCCGTGGGCGAAAACTTCCTAGAGAAGTAAGCACAGGGGCGGAGATGGGTGAGGGAGCTGGTACCCTGGGACAAGACGGCCCCCACTCCCACCTCGGATGCGTCAACCTCCACAATAAATGGCTCCCTTTGGTTGGGCTGAACCAGCACGGGGGCCGAGATAAAGCACTTCTTGAGGGTCTCAAAAGCCTGGACGGCCTCAGGGGGCCAATAAGGACATCAGTAAGGTCCGTAAGAGGCTTAGCGACGACCGAGAAGTTGGCAATAAATCTCCTGTAATAGTTAGCGAACCCCAAAAAACACTGTAGCGCCTTCAGGGAGGCAGGTTGGACCCATTCCGCCACAGCCTGAACCTTGGCAGGGTCCATGCGGAATTCATGAGGAGTGAGGATTTGACCTAAAAATGGTATCTCCTGTACCCCAAACACACATTTTTCGGTCTTCGCAAACAGATTATTTTCCCGGAGGACCTGGAGGACCTTCCTGACATGCTCCACGTGGGAGGACCAGTCCTTGGAAAACACCAGTATGTCATCAAGGTACACTACAAGAAAATTACCCAGGTAATCTCTCAGAATTTCATTAATAAAATTCTGGAAGACGGCAGGGGCATTACACAACCCAAAGGGCATGACCAGGTATTCGAAATGACCTTCGGGTGTGTTGAACGCAGTTTTCCACTCATCCCCCTCTTTGATGCGGATAAGGTTATATGCCCCCCGTAGATCGAACTTAGAAAACCATTGGGCCCCCTGAACCTGATTAAAAAGATCCGGAATCAAAGGAAGGGGATACTGGTTCCTTACGGTGACCTTATTCAGGTTCCGATAATCAATGCACGGCCTAAGACCACCATCCTTCTTCCCCACGAAGAAGAAGCCAGCACCTACAGGAGAAGTCGAGGGGCGAATGAAACCCTTGGCCAGGCATTCTTGGATATACTCCCTCATAGCTTCACGTTCAGGACATGAAAGATTAAATATCCTACCCTTAGGAAGCTTAGCACCAGGCACCAAATTGATGGCGCAATCGTAATCTCTATGAGGGGGCAACACCTCGGAGGCCTCCTTAGAAAACACATCAGCGAAGTCCTGAACAAACTCAGGAAGCGTGTTTACCTCCTCCCGGGGAGAAGTAGAGTTAACCGAAAGAAATGACATCAGGCATTCACTACCCCATTTGGTGAGATCCCCAGTATTCCAATCAAACGTGGGATTATGCAGCTGCAACCAGGGAAGACCTAATACCAGATCGAACGATAGTCCCTGCATCACCAGTACAGAGCACTGCTCCAAATGCATGGAGCCAACAAGGAGTTCAAAAACGGGAGTATGCTGAGTAAAATAACCATTAGCAAGAGGGGTGGAGTCGATACCCACTACCGGGATAGGATAAGGCAAATCAATAAAAGGCATTTTTAGAGACATAGCAAATTCCACAGACATGATATTAGCAGATGAGCCAGAATCCACGAAGGCACTGCCAGTGGCAGACCGGCCAGCAAACGAGACCTGAAAGGGAAGCAAAATTTTATTGCGTTTCATATTAACGGGAAATACCTGTGCGCCCAAGTGACCTCCCCGATGATCACTTAGGCGCGGAAGTTTTCCGGCTGTTTATTCTTGCGCCTGGGACAGGTGTTCAGTAGATGCTTGTCGTCCCCACAATAGAAGCAGAGACCATTCTTCCTGCGAAACTCTCCGTGGAAGAGCGAGGAGACGGGACCTCGGGGGGAATCGCAGGAAGTCAGAGGGGAACACATTGAAACGTTCAAGCTGACGTTACCTGAGACGTCGGTCAAGTCGTACTGCTAGGGCCATAACCTGGTCAAGGGAGTCAGAAGAGGGGTAGCTAACCAGCAGATCCTTCAGGGCGTCAGATAACCCTAACCTAAACTGGCACCTTAGGGCCGGGTCGTTCCACCGAGAAGCTACGCACTACTTTCTAAAATCAGAACAGTATTCCTCAACAGGTCTCCTACCCTGACGTAAGGTCACCAGCTGACTCTCGGCTAAGGCAGTCCTGTCAGTCTCGTCGTAAATGAGTCCGAGGGCAGAGAAAAAACGATCAACGGAGGAAAGTTCAGGGGCGTCAGGAGCCAAGGAGAAGGCCCACTCTTGGGGCCCTTCCTGGAGTCGGGATATAATGATACCCACCCGCTGGTTCTCGGAACCTGAGGAGTGAGGTTTTAGGCGGAAATAAAGTCTGCAACTCTCCCGGAAGGAGAGAAAAGTCTTACGGTCCCCTGAGAACCGGTCAGGTAACTTGAGGTCGGGTTCTAGAGGTGAGGTGAGGGGTACTACTAAGGCAGCGTCACCCTGGTTGACCCTCTGAGCCAGGGCCTGGACCTGTAGGGAGAGGCCCTGCATCTGCTGGGTCAGGGTCTCAAGGGGGTCCATGATAGCGTCAGCGTAGGAGAAATGGTAGACTAGGTATGGGCTTGTTATTATGTAATGGCAGGAAGGGGGTGAAGGGAACAAGTGAGCCCTAATCTACCCACCGCCCTGTCCCTGCCTACTTGCAACGACCCGCCCTAGGCGACGGGGTACAACTTGGCGGCGGTCCCTGCGCTGTCTAAGTGCAAGGGAGTACAAACAGGGAACACGCAAGGGAAGGGGCAGTAGCCCACGGAACGCCGCGAGGAAACGGAGCGGTGAATGAGTCAGTCAGGATCAGGATGTAGTGGAGTATACCAACGAGAGCACCGAGCAGGAAGCAAGCCAGGGGCAAAGCGAAGCAGGATAAGCGGAACTGAAGCAAGGCAGAAGCCCGGCAGAAGCAGGCTGGAGCAAGGCAGCAGTGGGGTCAGGAATCCAAGAAGAATAACAAGCACTGAGGAAGAGAACACGGCAGGTATAAATGGACAGGGGGCAGAGCTAACTCCGACTGACCAGGCCGCGATAGGCTCTCCCACTCCTGAGCCTGCCACCCTGGTTGGTGGGAGCCGGTGTCAGTCTAAGAGGTCTGGCCTCAGGTGTCGACTGATTAATCCCGGGAGTATACACAGACGTAGTACCTTGAAGATCCTTTACAGTACTCCCCCTATTATGAGGGGCCACCGGAACCTTACTAAGAGGACCCGGTTTAGTGGGGAAGAGAAGGTGGAACCTCCTGATCAATACCCCAGCGTGAACATCACGAGCAGGTACCCAAGTCCTCTCCTCCGGCCCGTATCCTCTCCAATGGACCAGGTACTGGAGGGAGCCCTGGATCATCCTACTGTCCATAATCTTGGCCACCTCGAATTCCACCCCCTCAGGGGTGAGAACGGGAACAGGAGGTTTCCTCGAGGGGGACCAGGACGGGGAGCAGCGTTTAAGAAGGGAGGCATGGAAGACGTCATGTATGCGAAAGGATGGGGGCAGCTCCAGACGGAAGGATACAGGGTTGAGGACTTCAATGATCTTATAAGGTCCAATAAATCGGGGAGCAAACTTCCTGGACGTGACCTTAAGGCGCAAGTTCCTGGACGACAACCAGACCAGATCCCCGACGACAAACCGGGGGTTAGCAGAACGTCTACTATCAGCCTGAATCTTTTGTACGCTCTGGGACGACTCTAGGTTCTTCTGAACCTGGGCCCAGACTGTGCACAGTTCCCGATGAACGTCCTCTACCTCGGGATTATTGGAACAACCAGGAGAAACGGAGGAGAACCTTGGGTTAAACCCGAAATTACAGAAAAACGGGGAGACCCCTGACGAGTTACTGACCCGGTTATTCAGGGAAAATTCGGCGAGGGGAAGGAATGAGACCCAATCAAATTGACAGTCAGAGATGAAACACCTTAAATATTGTTCCAGGGATTGGTTAGTCCTTTCCGTTTGGCCATTAGTTTCGGAATGGAAGGCGGAGGAGAAGGACAGATCAATCTCCAACTTTTTACAAAAAGCTCTCCAAAATAAGGAAACAAATTGTACCCCTCTGTCAGAAACTATATTGACTGGTGCCCCATGGAGACGCAGAATGTGTTTAACAAACAAAGAAGCTAACGTCTTGGCGTTAGGTAGTTTCTTAAGGGGCACAAAGTGGCACATCTTGCTGAAGCGGTCTACAACCACCCACACCACCGACTTGCCCTGAGATGGAGGCAAATCGGTGATAAAATCCATGGAGATATGGGTCCAAGGTCTCTGGGGAATGGGCAAGGAACGTAGTAAGCCCGCAGGTCGGGACCTAGGGGTCTTGGACCTAGCACAAACCTCACAAGCGGCGAAGTAAGCCCTAACGTCTTTAGGCAACCCAGGCCACCAATAGTTTCTGGTAATGAGGTGTTTGGTACCCAAGATGCCAGGATGACCAGATAGTGCAGAGTCATGGTTTTCCCTGAGTACCCTCAGCCGGTATTGCAGGGGGACAAACAGTTTGTCCCCAGGGAGGTTCCCGGGAGCTGAACCTTGATCAGCCGCGATGTCAGAAGCTAAATCAGAATCAGTGGCAGAAACGATTATACCAGGGGGTAAAATACAAGCAGGATCCTTCTCGGAAGGAGGATTGGCCATGAAACTACGTGACAGTGCATCAGCCTTAATATTTTTGGACCCAGCCCTATAGGTAACCAAGAAATTAAATCTGGTAAAGAATAGTGCCCAACGAGCTTGTCTAGGATTAAGCCTCCGGGCAGATTCTAGGAAAACCAGATTCTTGTGGTCAGTAAGGACCGTTACCTGGTGTCTGGCCCCCTCCAGGAAGTGACGCCACTCTTCAAAAGCCCATTTAATGGCTAAAAGTTTGCGGTTGCCAATATCATAGTTACTCTCCGTGGGAGAAAACTTCCTAGAGAAGTAAGCACAGGGGCGGAGATGGGTGAGGGAGCTGGTACCCTGGGACAAGACGGCCCCCACTCCCACCTCGGATGCGTCAACCTCCACAATAAATGGCTCCCTTTGGTTGGGCTGAACCAGCACGGGGGCCGAGATAAAGCACTTCTTGAGGGTCTCAAAAGCCTGGACGGCCTCAGGGGGCCAATAAGGACATCAGTAAGGTCCGTAAGAGGCTTAGCGACGACCGAGAAGTTGGCAATAAATCTCCTGTAATAGTTAGCGAACCCCAAAAAACACTGTAGCGCCTTCAGGGAGGCAGGTTGGACCCATTCCGCCACAGCCTGAACCTTGGCAGGGTCCATGCGGAATTCATGAGGAGTGAGGATTTGACCTAAAAATGGTATCTCCTGTACCCCAAACACACATTTTTCGGTCTTCGCAAACAGATTATTTTCCCGGAGGACCTGGAGGACCTTCCTGACATGCTCCACGTGGGAGGACCAGTCCTTGGAAAACACCAGTATGTCATCAAGGTACACTACAAGAAAATTACCCAGGTAATCTCTCAGAATTTCATTAATAAAATTCTGGAAGACGGCAGGGGCATTACACAACCCAAAGGGCATGACCAGGTATTCGAAATGACCTTCGGGTGTGTTGAACGCAGTTTTCCACTCATCCCCCTCTTTGATGCGGATAAGGTTATATGCCCCCCGTAGATCGAACTTAGAAAACTATTGGGCCCCCTGAACCTGATTAAAAAGATCCGGAATCAAAGGAAGGGGATACTGGTTCCTTACGGTGACCTTATTCAGGTTCCGATAATCAATGCACGGCCTAAGACCACCATCCTTCTTCCCCACGAAGAAGAAGCCAGCACCTACAGGAGAAGTCGAGGGGCGAATGAAACCCTTGGCCAGGCATTCTTGGATATACTCCCTCATAGCTTCACGTTCAGGACATGAAAGATTAAATATCCTACCCTTAGGAAGCTTAGCACCAGGCACCAAATTGATGGCGCAATCGTAATCTCTATGAGGGGGCAACACCTCGGAGGCCTCCTTAGAAAACACATCAGCGAAGTCCTGAACAAACTCAGGAAGCATGTTTACCTCCTCCCGGGGAGAAGTAGAGTTAACCGAAAGAAATGACATCAGGCATTCACTACCCCATTTGGTGAGATCCCCAGTATTCCAATCAAACGTGGGATTATGCAGCTGCAACCAGGGAAGACCTAATACCAGATCGGACGATAGTCCCTGCATCACCAGTACAGAGCACTGCTCCAAATGCATGGAGCCAACAAGGAGTTCAAAAACGGGAGTATGCTGAGTAAAATAACCATTAGCAAGAGGGGTGGAGTCGATACCCACTACCGGGATAGGATAAGGCAAATCAATAAAAGGCATTTTTAGAGACATAGCAAATTCCACAGACATGATATTAGCAGATGAGCCAGAATCCACGAAGGCACTGCCAGTGGCAGACCGGCCAGCAAACGAGACCTGAAAGGGAAGCAAAATTTTATTGCGTTTCATATTAACGGGAAATACCTGTGCGCCCAAGTGACCTCCCCGATGATCACTTAGGCGCGGAAGTTTTCCGGCTGTTTATTCTTGCGCCTGGGACAGGTGTTCAGTAGATGCTTGTCGTCCCCACAATAGAAGCAGAGACCATTCTTCCTGCGAAACTCTCCGTGGAAGAGCGAGGAGACGGGACCTCGGGGGGAATCGCAGGAAGTCAGAGGGGAACACATTGAAATGTTCAAGCTGACGTTACCTGAGACGTCGGTCAAGTCGTACTGCTAGGGCCATAACCTGGTCAAGGGAGTCAGAAGAGGGGTAGCTAACCAGCAGATCCTTCAGGGCGTCAGATAACCCTAACCTAAACTGGCACCTTAGGGCCGGGTCGTTCCACCGAGAAGCTACGCACTACTTTCTAAAATCAGAACAGTATTCCTCAACAGGTCTCCTACCCTGACGTAAGGTCACCAGCTGACTCTCGGCTAAGGCAGTCCTGTCAGTCTCGTCGTAAATGAGTCCGAGGGCAGAGAAAAAACGATCAACGGAGGAAAGTTCAGGGGCGTCAGGAGCCAAGGAGAAGGCCCACTCTTGGGGCCCTTCCTGGAGTCGGGATATAATGATACCCACCCGCTGGTTCTCGGAACCTGAGGAGTGAGGTTTTAGGCGGAAATAAAGTCTGCAACTCTCCCGGAAGGAGAGAAAAGTCTTACGGTCCCCTGAGAACCGGTCAGGTAACTTGAGGTCGGGTTCTAGAGGTGAGGTGAGGGGTACTACTAAGGCAGCGTCACCCTGGTTGACCCTCTGAGCCAGGGCCTGGACCTGTAGGGAGAGGCCCTGCATCTGCTGGGTCAGGGTCTCAAGGGGGTCCATGATAGCGTCAGCGTAGGAGAAATGGTAGACTAGGTATGGGCTTGTTATTATGTAATGGCAGGAAGGGGGTGAAGGGAACAAGTGAGCCCTAATCTACCCACCGCCCTGTCCCTGCCTACTTGCAACGACCCGCCCTAGGCGACGGGGTACAACTTGGCGGCGGTCCCTGCGCTGTCTAAGTGCAAGGGAGTACAAACAGGGAACACGCAAGGGAAGGGGCAGTAGCCCACGGAACGCCGCGAGGAAACGGAGCGGTGAATGAGTCAGTCAGGATCAGGATGTAGTGGAGTATACCAACGAGAGCACCGAGCAGGAAGCAAGCCAGGGGCAAAGCGAAGCAGGATAAGCGGAACTGAAGCAAGGCAGAAGCCCGGCAGAAGCAGGCTGGAGCAAGGCAGCAGTGGGGTCAGGAATCCAAGAAGAATAACAAGCACTGAGGAAGAGAACACGGCAGGTATAAATGGACAGGGGGCGGAGCTAACTCCGACTGACCAGGCTGCGATAGGCTCTCCCACTCCTGAGCCTGCCACCCTGGTTGGTGGGAGCCGGTGTCAGTCTAAGAGGTCTGGCCTAAGGTGTCGACTGATTAATCCCGGGAGTATACACAGACGTAGTACCTGGCAGATCCTTTACGCTGTCAGGTAGTTTTAATACATTGAGTTGCCACCATGCAGTAATACATGACCAGACAATATCTCCAAACATTTCCTTGTATGTTTTTTTCAGATACAGCAAAATCTATAAAATCAACTTCTAAAACGTTGCACGCTGTATTCTAATTACTGTATAAAGGGTCATGGGGCGGTGCCGCTATCCCGAAGAGTCACATAATCCTGCCTTCAAACCCACCTTTCCATGCTTGATTGACATCCCCTTGGATGTTATACATCACTAGCAGCCTTCTTCAACTTTCTCGGATGCGTCATTGCCTTGTACTCTATGGGCACGCACCGTGCAGAGAAGTCAGAGAGGTGTACTCTGCCCGGCCTCATCGCTGCACCGCGCATCCCAGGAGAGTACAAGGCAATAGTGGAGGCTGGTAGTGATGAAGAACAGTCAGGGGGATGTCAATCAAGATCTGGGGGGTGCCATTTTAATTTTTGCCTCAGGTAGCAGAAAAGCTAGAATCGGCCCTGCCTCAGGGATAATATCCTCATTTTATGATTTTTTTATATTATTATAGTTTAATGTTACAGTTGACAAAACAAACACAGATATGACAATACAAAATTATTGGACCTCTGATTTTGCTTAATAATAAACATGAATATACACAAAACTAAATCATGTTCATAATACCAAAATAAGAGGAGAGTTGTGAAATAGCAAATCACACGTTCTATTAAGTTGACAGTATTAAAAAGTATATGACAGGGGAAGAATTTACCCTCATGTTGCATTTTGTGCCATAAGGATATAATACATACCTAAGTTGTTTTTTCTATAGCTTAACCCCTTAGTGACCAGCCTATTTTAGGCACTAATGACCAAGCAATTTTTTTTCGTTTTTCTATAGTCGCATTCAAAGAGCTATAACTTTTTTATTTTTTCGTCGACATAGCTGTATGAGGACTTGTTTTTTGCAGGATTAGTTGTACTTTTTAACGGAACCATTTTGGGATACATATCATTTTTTGATTAACTTTTAACTTTTTTAGCGGGGAATAGAAAAAACCTCTGAAATTCCAACATGGTTCTATGCGTTTTAAATTGTGCGGTGTAAATAACACATTACCTTTATTCTATGGGTCAGTACGATTATGACGATACCACTTATGTATTGGTTTTTCACTTTTGCACAATAAAAACCCATTTGAATTAAAATAATTTGTTTTTGCAACACTTTCCAAGGGCCGTAACTTTTTTATTTTTCCGTCAATGTAGTGATATGAGGGCTTGTTTATTGCAGGAGAAGACGTTATTTTGATTGGTACTGTTTTGGGGTACATGGAACTTATTGACTAAATTTTATTATGACTTTTTTGCCATGTTTTTTTTGCGTTTTTTTTTATGGTGTTCACCTTGTTGTTTAAATTAGATATTAACTTTATTGTTTGGGTCATTACGGTCGCAGCAATACCATATATGTGTACTTTTATTTATTTTTTACACTTTTACTAAATAAAACCACATTTTATGGGAAAAAATGGTTTTATTTATTTCTTTACTGTCATTTTCATTAATAATTTTAATTTCATATTACTTACTTATTTTTTTAGTCCCACTATGGGACTTTACTATGCGATCTTTAGATCGCTGCTATAATGCTTTGGTATAATTAGTATACCAAAGCATTATTGCCTGTAAGTGTAAATCTAATAGGCATATGCCCAGGGCAGACCTGTGGGCTTTTATCAGGCCCCCGTCTGCCATGGCACCCCATCGGAGGCCCGCGATTGCATTTGCGGGCCGCTGATGGGTGACAAAGAGAGCTCCCTCCATTTGTAAACCAGTTAAATGCCGTGGTCGCTATTGACCGCAGCATTTAACGGGTTAAACGGCCGTGATCGAAGGAAACTTTGATCGCGGCCATTGGAGCAGGAGCCCAGCTGTCATCAGATAGCCGAGCCACGGCTCCAGCCTGCATGGGACACCCGTGCAGGACTTAGTCTGGGCCACTGTGAAAAGGCGACGGCCTAGCCTAAGGCCCCTTAGTGACCGCCGTGAAAAGGCATATTGGTGGTCACTAAGGGGTTAACAAAGAGCATTTCAGATTTGAAAAGAATAGAAAAACATAGGGGAAAAATAGACAAGTGCTATATCTATCCTGTGCATAGGTCATCAGTTTTCCAGTCGCGGAAAACCCCTTTAAATAATTATACATCGAGGAGTGGCCTGGTGAGCAATGTAAGAGGATGCTAATGCTATGACCTCCTGCAGAACCTCCTATTATTATCCTATCCTGGGATCCACTTTTGGACATTACTCAAACCTATAGTCTTGCTCTTTGTTTCCCGATCCCCTGCCACACCAACTGACAACTCCTGCAGCCTGCCTGTGATGACCTGATGCAATAAAGAAGAGCAGAAGAGCGAGACTCTCAAGATGGCACCACTATCCGTAATGTGGCAGCATGGGCCTCTAAAACAATTGACCGCCAGGAAAAATGCTGTGGCTAAGCTGGAGAGCTTTGCTTGAGGGCTGTAGAAGACGGTTTTACCGGTGTGGAGCCAACTACTAATGTGCAGGAGACCGCTAGAGGGGATGCACAAGCAGATGTCAGTGATGGGGAAGATGGAGAAGAGGCGACGGTGATGTGGCCTAATGATGAACAGCACACTTTCATAGAGGAGCTACAGCTCCACAAACTTCCTCAGGTGAACCCAGTATTGAGCATGGTGTGTTGTTGTTTGGCGTAGCAAGCAGGGTAGCCCGCTCTATGAACTATCAAGGCGTCACAGATAGGCTTCTACCTGGCTATACACGTTGTACCTCATGACGTACACACTATCCCTCCATGTTTCACACACTTGCACCCCATTATTCATTTATTTCTATTGAGGCACTTCACTCATTACTGCCCCCTATATTTCACTTATAGTATTACACTTGCACATACACTATTCATTTATTATTTATTACTACACATCCTATGCACCACACACCCCTCCCCACAATACTAGTGGGAGTGGCTATTATTATTTAAAGCACCTGCTCACTCTCCTTCATCAGCGTTTCTGACCTGGCTGTGTCCATTTGTAAGTATGGCCTTTTTCTGTGTTTTTATATATGTCCACTTGTTTTTATCTGTTTTGTCTGTGCATCAGGAACATTCAGTTCCAGTTAAGGAGTTAGGGACTCGCAAGTCTGGGGATCCTTGTCGTGGATTGCGAGCTTGCGTCCTTTTGGCCAAAATGATCACTAATACCCCAGGTACTTTTCATTATTACGTATATTCGCTTCTCTTGGACACAGCCGGGTCTTTGATGCTGGCTGAGCATGGTGTATTGTTGTTTGGTGTAGCAAGCAGGGTAGCCCGCTCTATGAACTATCAAGGCGTCACAAATAAGCTTCTACCTGGCTATACACGTTGTGCCTCATGACGTACACACTATCCCTCCATGTTTCACACACTTGCACCCCATTATTCATTTATTTCTATTGAGGCGCTTCACTCATTACTGCCCCCTATATTTCACTTATAGTATTACACTTGCACATACACTATTCATTTATTATTTTTTACTACACATCCCATGCACCACACACCCCTCCCCTCAAGACTAGTGGGAGTGGCTATTATTATTCAAAGCACCTGCTCACTCTCCTTCATCAGCGTTTCTGACCTGGCTGTGTCCATTTGTAAGTATGGCCTTTTTCGGTGTTTTTGTATATGTCCCCTTGTTTTTATCAGTATTAAAGTTGTTTAAATAGCAGTGAACTAGTATGGCTCTGCTCTCACTTCACTTACTTAAGGCCTCATGCACACAACCTTATTTTTTCCCTCCCGTAAATACTGGCGTATATACGGGTCCGGTGTCACACGTATTTGACCCGTTTTGCACCAGTATTTACGGACCCGTGCCTGTAAATACGGGCCCGGTGTCACCCGTATTCCACCCGTATTTACGGGCTCGTATTCTCTGCAAATATGCACTGCACTATTCGGCAGCCCCTTCTCTCTATCAGTGCAGGATAGACAGAAGGGGCAGGTCTTTCCGAGGTAAAAGTAAAAGAAATTCATACTTACCCGGCCGTTGCCTTGGTGACGCGTCCCTCTCTTGACATCCAGCCCGACATCCCTGGATGACGCGACAGTCCATGTGACCGCTGCAGCATGTGATTGGCTGCAGCGGTCACATGGGCTGAAACGTCATCCAGGGATGTCGGGCCGGATGTCGAGAGGGACGCGTCACCAAGGCAACGGCCGGGAGGCCGGACTGGAGGAAGAAGAAGGAAGTTCTCGGTAAGTATGAACGTCTTTTCTTTTTTTTTACAGGTTGCTCTATATTGTGATCGGAATTCACTGTCTAGGGTGCTGAAAGAGTTACTGCCGATCAGTTAACTCTTTCAGCACCCTGGACAGTGACTATTTACTGACGTCACCTAGCAACGCTGCCATAATTACGGGTGCACACACGTAGCCACACGTCATTACGGGAGCTCCATAGACTTCTATGGGCTGCCCGTGCCATTATTACGGCCTCAAATAGGACATGTTCTATCTTTTTCAACGGCACGGGCAACTTCCCATAAGAAAACGGGAAGGTACCCATGGCCAATAGAAGTCTATGAGCCCGTTATTACGGGTCGTAATTACGATCCGTAATAACGGGAGTTTTTACGGCCGTGTGCATGAGGCCTTACAAATGGGGGCTAAAAGTGTTTAAATGCATGACTGCAGTTGTGTGTAGAGTCAGTACTGTGGAGGATCAGTTAGTGCTCCTGCAGCATGATGTTCATCGACATAGTCAATCTGTAAATGCATTACTAGTCAAAACAGATGATTAAAAGAACCGCCTGCGCAGAGATAATGTCTGCATTATCAGTCTGCCTGAAAAGATTGAGGCTAACCCATCTGACTACTTTGAAGCCTGGCTCCTGAATACCTTTGGTAAGGACTCCCTCACCCCTCTGTTTGCGGTGGTGAGGGCACACTGTGTCCCTAAGTGGCCCCTTCTTCCTGGAATTCCCCCTAGGTCAGTCCTAGTTGGGATAGTATCCTTCGTAAAGCACGGGATATGAAGGACTTCTGGTGGATGGCTCTAAAGTGCGTTCTCTACTGACTACTCAGCATAGGTACAACAAAAGACGGCTCAATTCCAAAACGTCAAGTGGCAACTTAAAAATTTACATATTTCATATGGCATACTATATCCAATATACTATAACAGATATTCAGAATAGGTGCGTTGGATGCAATTTTTGATTCTCCTAAACATGTTGACTATTGACTGGTTTAGAACGAGCGTCGCCTTGGAAGTCCAAAAGTATGTTTGCTTTTTATGGAACATCGCGGCTGAGTTAAGGGTAAGAAACTAATTTTGTTTTCCAGGAATTTGAACCTTGCTGTCCACACATGTGGACCATGTGGAGGAGCGATATAATTCTGTACAGTATGTTGGATGATATGTTATCTTCTCATGTTAAGCTTCATGAACGACTGGTCCTCCAAATTTTGCACTAAGATGCAGTATTGGGATGGTTAGTCAACTTATCTATGCTATGTGGGTATCAATATTATTTTATTATTAAATGGATGTTGATTTCTGTAGTTCCACAAGACTATGATTTATCATTTCATGAATATGACATGGAATGTAAGAGGCTTATGAGACTCGACCAAACGAAGCGCTGTATTTAATTACTTTAAACCATTTTTGACTGGTATTACCTGTCTCCAAGAGACTTAAAGGGAACCTGTCACCAGCATTTTAGCTATAAAGCCAGCAATACCTGGTGAAAGCGGGTGAAAAATCATTGTCATCTAAGCTATAAATATGTTCTAAGTAAGCTCTGTAGCTTTAGTATTCCGTTTTTCAGTGGTCCCACGCCGTATGCAAATGAGCAGAAAAGAGTCAAATCTTCATCTGAAAAGAGTCAGATTTTCATTCCTCCAGCGTCTCAGAGTGGACTCCACCTCCTTCTTTTTGATTGACAGCTTCTTAGCCAGTCAGGGCCAGACAGGTGGCAACGGTGGGCGGGGTTAAGAAGCTGCATCCCAGAGGGAAAAATAATTACCATAAAAGGCGGGAAGAGTTTAAACGACGATATTTACAGACAGAGGAGGACTTCAGGAAAGAAGAGAACAGGAACGAACTCTGGACAGCTGCGGCCATTGAGGGGTCAGGCGAGTTTAACAGGTAAGATGTTGATGACAGGATCCCTTTAACTTACTAGTAATAAATTACAAACTGTACATAGAGGATGGATGGGGCATTGTTTCCACTCCACATATGGGCTACTGAAGGGGAGTAAGCATTCTTGTCATGAAGCACTTCCTTTCGAATGTCTTGATAAAAGTATAGATCCTGAAGGGAGACATGTTGGTTTGTAATCGCAAGATATACAATTTCTTCTGTATTATAATTGTCATGTATATTCCACCACCCTTTACTAGTATGGTACTCTGTGTCATATTAGAATACACGACTTGTGCACCTGATGTGCCTCTCCTGTTTTTTAATAATTTTGCACATCCCTATCGGAGAAGACCAGAGTTTACATGGAAATTCTTGACTCTCCGATCGCCCAGTATGGTGCGCTGATTCAGAAGTTGGTACTTGCTTCATGGTGCCTTAAACACCCCATTGAAAGACAATTTTCATGTCAATATGGTGTACATTAGTTATTATCAAGAATTGATCTTGCACTGGGCAATGAATGCTCTGCCTCAGTTGTCAACCACATACAGTCCTTGGTGCGTTCATTGTCTGAGCATTCACTGTTATTATTGCAAATTTTGTGGACATGTTTGGGAGTAATTCGTCGTATTTCCTGAACTACATCCATTTTGGCTAGAGCTGATAGAAGGGGGAACCCTTCTATATGAGTTAATGGATATGTGACTGACTTCTTTGCTCTGCATAGGGGAACTAGTCAAGGGTGCCCTCTATCATCCCTGCTTTTTATCCGGGCGAATAAAGCCACTGGCAGGGGCGCTCTGATCGTTAGTAGATGTAGTGAGTTTTAAATATGGCAGCTTGGAGAAAAAAGTTGCATTATATGCAGCTGACATGCTCTGGTTTTTAGACAATGAC
Organism: Rhinoderma darwinii; assembly: GCF_050947455.1. Taxonomy (NCBI): domain Eukaryota; kingdom Metazoa; phylum Chordata; class Amphibia; order Anura; family Rhinodermatidae; genus Rhinoderma; species Rhinoderma darwinii. The sequence goes on from NC_134689.1 coordinate 36,801,832, forward strand.
CAAACCTCTCTTCCTGTGGCCATGTGGGTGATTGAGCAATTTGGTAGCTATTCTGGTCTGACTATAAGTTGGTCCAAGTAGATCTCCAATCTGCGGATATGGATATAGGGAATTTACTTAATTGCAATGTGTCACCTCCTTTAATTATTTGGGCATTGTTATTTTTATGTCCTTTAGAAATTATGATAAATTGAATCTTGCTCCTATTTGGCTTGACTGCAGCTGCCTGACACTGGTTGCTACAATTAAGTTTACTGTTAAATAATATTCCTAAATGAAGTTTTTCCATTTAGTAAGTAATATTAGCATGCATTTCCCTTCCCAAGTGCATATCTTTTTATTTATCAATGATAAACCTCTTTTGCCATCCCTATTCCCAAGCCTCCAACTTATAGAAATCAATTTGCAACATAATACTTTAATCCTTTGTGTTAATTACTTTCCACAATTTACAGTTTATTTATAGTTTATTGAAGAATGACTCTACATTAATATATATATATATATATATATATATATATATATATTTACATATATATATATATATATATATATATACATGTATATATATATATATATATATATATATATATAAAGTGAGCTTTGAGGTGAATAAATCCACCCTGTTTCATCTATTCTGAGGTCCTGGGGCTGTTACTATTGTTCTACGGTTATTTTATATTGAATTTTGGGAACTGATTCATACCCTGAAAACGAGAACATGGCCTAATTTATGGTATGTTGGAGTGCTGTGTTTATATGCTTCCGGACTGTGTATGTATATACACAGTCCTGGTCTTGGGCTGTCTAGCTATTAATCAGGGGTCAGGTGTGATAGCCCTTTAAAAAGGCTGCAGTTCGGTCACACTCTCTCTCAGCCTTGGGAGAGGAGCTTGTGAGAGCAAAACCGACTGCATTCATAACAGGTTGTATGGTCTGCATGGTTTATGGTGCCACGCATTAGGCCTGCACTGTGTTAGTTAGGATACCTACTGTATAGTTAGTGCCGGACAGGCATAGAGTTTTCTTTTATTTGTTTCTTTTTTATTTCATGTACAACCTCTAAATAAAACTGGCTGAAGCCAGTAGTACCACATCTTTGCTGTGTGGACTGAAATTTACTGGTGTGTTTGATACCGAGTGCCCGTCTACCCCAGGAAATGACTGTCCCGCTACCTAATTCCCTTACAATATATATATATATATATATATATATATATATATATATGCACTACCGTTCAAAAGTTTAGGGTCACTTAGAAGTTTCCTTATTTTTGAAAGAAAAGCACAGTTTTTTAAAATGAAGATAACATTATATTAATCAGAAATACACTGTATGCATTGTTAATGTGCTAAATGGCTATTCTAGTTGCAAACGTCTGGTTTTTAATGCAATATCTACATAGGTGTATAGAGGCCCATTTCCAGCAACCATCACTCCAGTGTTCTAATGGTACATTGTGTTTGCTAACTGTGTTAGAAGGCTAATGGATGATTAGAAAACACTTGAAAACCCTTGTGCAATTATGTTAGCACCGCTGTAAACAGTTTTGCTGTTTAGAGGAGCTATAAAACTGACCTTCCTTTGAGCTAGTTGAGAATCTGGAGCATTACATTTGTGGGTTCGATTAAACTCTCAAAATGGCTAGAAAAAGAGAGCTTTCATGTGAAACTCGCCAGTCTATTCTTGTTCTTAGAAATGAAGGCTATTCTATGCGAGAAATTGCCAAGAAACTGAAGATTTCCTACAACGGTGTGTACTACTCCCTTCAGAGGACAGCACACACAGGCTCTAACCAGAGTAGAAAGAGTAGTGGGTGGCCCCGCTGCACAACTGAGCAACAAGACAAGTACATTAGAGTCTGTAGTTTGATAAATAGACGCCTCACAGGTCCTCAACTGGCAGCTTCATTAAATAGTACCCGCAAACGCCAGTGTCAACGTCTACAGTGAAGAGGCGACTTCGGGATGCTGGCCTTCAGAGCAGAGTGGCAAAGAAAAAGCCATATCTGAGACTGGCTAATAAAAGGGAAAAGATTAATATGGGCAAAAGCACACAGACATTGGACAGAGGAAGATTGGAAAAAAGTGTTATGGACAGACGAATCTAAGTTTGAGGTGTTTGGATCACACAGAAGAACATTTGTGAGATGCAGAACTGAAAAGATGCTGGAAGAGTGCCTTACGCCATCTGTCAAGCATGGTGGAGGTAATGTGATGGTCTGGGGTTGCTTTGGTGCTGGTAAAGTGGGAGATTTGTACAAGGTAAAAGGGATTTTGAATAAGGAAGGCTATCACTCCATTTTGCAACGCCATGCCATACCCTGTGGACAGCGTTTGATTGGAGCCAATTTCATCCTACAACAGGACAATGGCCCAAAGCACACCTCCAAATTATGCAAGAACTATTTAGGGAAGAAGCAGGCAGCAGGTATTCTATCTGTAATGGAGTGGCCAGCGCAGTCACCAGATCTCAACCCCATAGAGCTGTTGTGGGAGCAGCTTGACCGTATGCAGTGGCGTAGCTATAGGGGTCGCAGCGGTCGCAGTTGCGACCGGGCCCCTAAGCCTGGGGGGCCCACGGGCCCCCGTTGCCATACAGCATGTTTTCTAACTAAATCTTCTGTGCCGTGAAGCCGGCACTTCCGGGTTACGGTCACATGGTACACTTAGTGTACCATGTGACCGTGTTGTCACGTGACACGGCTTCCAGACAGAGCAGAAGAGTCGGTACGGAGGACTCCAGGTAAGCTGCAGTGTAATGTAATGTATTGTGTTGTAACGTTATGTATTGTAATGTAATGTATGTGATGCCTTGTAATGTATTGTGTTGTATGCGGTGGAGAGGGGGGGGAGCGTTAAATCACAGCCCCCCTCTCCTCCACCGCAAACTGCACAATACAGTATAATACACATGAGTGTATGAGAGCGGGGCTGCGGCTGTGTAATACAGTCACTGCCCCGCTCCTGAGTCCTGATAACAAGTGCGCGCTGTCAGGATGATGTGATGCAGCCGGCGCTGCACTAATGAGCGTCGGCACTGAAGACAGAACATGGTGGGCGCGCTACAAAACACCCCCATGTTCTGTCCTCAATGCCTGAACTGCCGCTCATTAGTGCAGCGCCGGCCGCATCTCCTCATGCTGACCGCGCGCGCACTTATATCAGGAGCGGGGCAATGGCTGTATTACACAGCTGCAGCCCCGCTCTATAACGGCGGAGATCAGAGAAACCGCTCATCTCCGCCGCTATTCTCCTGAATGCTGCGATCAAAGCTGACTGCAGCATTCAGGGGAAAATGAGAAGGGGGGATGCCCCTGGATCGCGTCACAGGGAATTCCTGTGACGCGATTAAGGGACATACCATATATGGGCAGACAGCCCAGGGTCTGTTGAAGGACCCCAGGGCTGTCCTACCATATTTCCTGTTGTTAGGGCATACTGAGGTATGTCCTAACAACTGCCTGTGTACTATCCGTACACAGGCTAATGTACTGGCATATAGCTATAGGCCAGTACATTGAAGTTTAAAAATAAAATAAAAGCAAAGTAATGTTAAATAAAAAAAATACTCATACACCTTTTTTATAATAAACTTTAAAATAAGTCTCAATACATAAAACATACACATAATCGGTATTGGCGCGCCCGTAATAACCTGCACAACAATTTTTTTGCATCATTTATGATGTGTACTCTAAAAAAATAAAATAAAAATTGCTTTCTATCACTTAGGCCCCATTCACACGACCGTGCCCGCAATCAGGGCCTGCGATTGCGGGCACGGCCGGCTGCCGACTGCCACCCGCATTTTCGGGCCGTGCTCCCATACAAAGTATGGGAGAACGGCCCGCAAAATGCAAAAGGACGGACATGTTCCATAATTTTCGGAACATTTCTACGGCACGGGCACCCATCCGTAGCGCTATGGAAATGTGTCCGCGCTCAATGAAAGTGAGTGGAGGTTATTTACGGTCGTGTGCATGGGGCCTAATTGTGAGGCACGAGGTGCGATGATGAATTTAACCTCCATGTGCCTCACATTAATAGTAATTAACCCCATCATGTACCTTACACATTAACCCATTATGACTGAGAAACATGATGAGGTTAATTACTATTAATGTGAGGCACATTAAAAATTCATCACACCTCGCGCCTCACATCAAAAAAGGGAAGAACTTTTTATTTTATTTTATTACTGTTGGCAAAGTAAACGAAGTATCGGTATCAAAGTCCAAATTTTGGTATCGTGACATCCCTACACTGTGGGTCGCGTCCCCCTGGGGGTTCGTGAGCCACTCACCGAGGTCCCGGTTCCAATCAATGCTGGAGCAAGGAGCTGACATCTCCTTGATCCAGCATTCCCTGTGCCGTGAGCGGCTCGACGCAGGCAGGCGGGATGTAGCGACATCATCGCGCCTTCCTGCGCTGAGTCACTCATAGTACACACCGGAGGAGGCGAAGGATCCTCCACTCGACGTGGGAACGGGGATAGGTAAGTAATTATGCACATATGGGGGCATTATACTGTATGGGGGGCTGATATTGCGGGGGGGGGCATTATACTATATGGGGGGCTGATATGGGGAGCATTATATGGTATGGGGCTATTATGGGGGGGCAGTATACGGTATGGGGCTATTATGGGGGGACAGTATACGTTATGGGGCATTATACTGTGTGGGGGCAGCTATGGGAGCATTAACTGTCTGGGGGCAGCTATGGGAGCATTAACTGTGTGGGGGCATTATACTATGGGGGCTGTTGGGCAAGGCGTCTGGGCATAGGAGCGCGCAGGGGTCTAATGATGATGGTGGTGCTGGGGAGGGGTAGGGGGGCCCAAGCTGAATTCTTGCACCCGGGCCCATGAGCCTTTAGCTACGCCCCTGACCGTATGGTACGCAAGAAGTGCCCATCAAGCCAATCCAACTTGTGGGAGGGACTTCTGGAAGCATGGGGTGAAATTTCTCCCGATTACCTCAGCAAATTAACAGCTAGAATGCCAAAGGCCGGCAATGCTGTAATTGCTGCAAATGGAGCATTCTTTGACGAAAGCAAAGTTTGAAGGAGAAAATTATTATTTAAAATAAAAATCATTATTTCTAACTTTGTCAATGTCTTGACTATATTTTCTAGTCATTTTGCAACTCATTTAATAAATATAAGTGTGAGGTTTCATGGAAAACACAAAATTGCCTGTGTGACCCCAAAGTTTTGAACGGTAGTGTATATATATATATATATATATATATATATATACACACATTTTATACACATTTTCTCATAGTCCTAGCATTTTCATTTTATATATATATATATATGAAATTTTTATGGGGAACAGATATATGACATCCAACGACTCATCCAGGTCCAGTTTCGAACTGAACTCCTTATAGAAGTTGAGCAGATTAGTTTGACAGGACCGATCTCTCATAAAACCAGGCTAATATTCAGTTAGAAGTTTATTTTCATTGAGATAGTAAAATGTTTTCATTTTTTTAAAACAAGCTAACAGTAGAGGTCGGGCCTTTAGTTTCCTAGTTTCATTTTGACACCTTTTTGTAGCTTGGCACCACAATTGCTATGCACTATTCGTTTGGTACAGACTCTGTCATAATAGAATTCTTAAATATGAGCAATAATGGTCTGTCACAGATTGTTGGTCTTTACATTTTTAGACCATATGCAAATGGATGGATGGATGGATAGATGATGATAGATAGATAGATAGATAGATAGATAGATAGATAGATAGATAGATAGATAGATAGATAGATAGATAGATAGATAGATAGATAGATAGATAGATAGATAGATAGATAGATAGATAGATAGATAGATAGATAGATAATAGATAGATGTTAACCTGGGGATAAACTTAACCTAACATTTTGTTAACAATATTTCAAACGTCTGATTTCGTTTGCAGTAAAAGTTATTCCTGTTTTTTTTTTTTTATAATTAGATGATTGTTGACAGTGAAATATGTATTGTGTCAACTTTTTTTCATGATTTTGTAAAAGGTCGGAGCTCTTTATGACCTTGGATGTGTGTTTTGTCTTGCTGCAAAATGATGTACAGGTGCCACCCTGGTGTTATTGGGTAATGGATCAGAACCAGTTTGTACTGCTCAGCATTAGAGCTCAAAGACATGGCAAGCTGTGTGCATACTGTACAGAAGAGAATGGAGGCAGTATGTCGCCCTAACAAGAAGCTGCACAGCCTCTATGTGCTGCCGTACAGCCTCCATCGTGTGCTGAACGTACAGAGATATTCTCTCCTAGATGCAATGCTGAGAATACCTCTGTACAATACAGCATCCCATGGACAATGCAACAATTATTTTTCTATTCACACAGAATACAACAGAAAAACTCTGCAATCCTCTTTATAAAATTGGAGGCATAAGGAGGTAAAGTACAGGCCTCATGCATCTTAATAGGAGCTCTATTATGACAACAGACATTCAATGATGTTTCACTCTTCTATGCAAAAACACTTTGTGCCGTCATTTAACGGCCCAGTGCATGGTTGGCTTTTATTTTTCCTTGATATTTAGAGAAATGGGTTTTTGGTTGAACTTCTTTTATGAAATCCACCCTGAAGAGAACTGTTCTTGGATTCAGATCAAGATATTCAATTTGCCCCAATATTTCTGCATGTCAACGTTTTATATTGTGTCTTTCAACTGTGTTCAAAGCAAAGTAATTCACCAAATTCTGATTGAAAACTTTTGAATACTTTATATAGTCCAAGGATCAGGACTACTTGCTGGGCACCCTGACATTATCCTGTTGTGTGTGCTACTCTGCTTTTTTTTACCTATATATATATATATATATATATATATATATATATATACACAGTATATATTGTGTATGGACCTGTGGCTTAATAGTATAAAGCTTAGTCTGTACTGTTTGCTATAAACAGCTAAAAAGAATGTTTTAATTCGGCCTTTGCTGGTTATCGCAGTCTGGCTAGGGCATAGGAAGCAGGAGGCAAGATATTAATCTTTAATAATTCTTACTGATATTGATCAGTCTGCTCAACGTTATTGCAATGTTTGTTAAAATACAGAACTATTAACTATCAAGTTACACTCTACAACAAGAACTGGCTGAATAGACAAAGCATTATCAGAACAATTGCAATTATGAGTAATACATTAATAGTAAGTAATATCGGTATAATATTGATTAAAGGGATTATCCCACAATAAGATTTTTTTTTAGAACTCCATGTAACATCTTTTTTTAATAATCATTTTTATTTGATTATTCCATTCTGCAATATTTTCCTTTATCATGGTTCAATCGTAAACAGAAAAAAATCAAGAAGGAATACAATCCCCACACGTCCCTTTCCTGACGACAAGGAAGATGAGGAACACACAAAAAAAAAAGATCAACTATCAAATATGGGGCCTTAGGGCAATAACTGTGTCCCTAATATCCAATTGGTCAATCCAACTTCTCCATCTATTGCAAAAATATTCTTACCTCCCTTTTGAGAGATAGTATGATCTTTCATAAAGCAGAACGCTAAACAGGGCCGGCCTTAGGATAGATGGCGTCCCGTGCGAAATGATCTTTTAGCGCCCCACCCCCATCATTAAAAAAAATGCTGAATCAAAAATTATAATGCCCCATTAGTGCCTCCATACAGTATAATAATAATATAATATATTACATCCCCTTCAAGGACACAGTAATTTGTCCTCTAATTGTGCCCAAAGTATTATGCCCCCTGTAGTACCCCTACACAGTATAATGTCCGCTTAGTGGATGAAAGTCAACAGGGAGACCCTGTGGTGGATTACTTTTCAATTGACAGGTAGCAGAGTTACAGGATGGGGATTTTTTTTCCAGTTGTGTAACTCTGCTACCGGTCAATGTAAAAATCATCCACCAGAGGGAAAAATGTTTCCCCATGGTGGAGTACCACAAAGAAACACCTGGGAATCAGACATGATGGGGAAAAATTTTTCCCTGTGGTGGATGACTTTTCCGCTGACAGTTAGCAGAGTTACATGAAGGGGAATTATTTTTCATTGACGTCTAGTTTCTATTGCAGCGCAGGGAAGACAGAAGTCGCTGAAGGTGAGAAGTCTCTTTATTCTTCATATTTCTAACTTTATTTTTTGGTTTTGCAGGTTCCACTGGACAGTTTGGACTATGTTGTAGATTCATTGGACTACTGCGATGATCTACAAGTTTTAAAAAAAAAAAAAATTGTGAAAGAGGGTTGTGTGGGGGAGTTCTTATTTCAATAAAAAATATTTTCTTATGTCTCTGTGTTTTTTGTAATACTTTATTAGCGCCTTGGTAATGGCAGTTGTCTGACAGCGTCCATTACTAAGGTGAGAAGGGCCATTGTTTCTGACCTCTCCCAGCCTAATAGTAAAAGCCAAAATAGACGAGGAGACAGCACTTCCAAAATATGTCAGCTTTTTAATCACCCGTGCGACGTTTCAGTCCAGCAGGACTTTTCTCAAGCATAGTGAACACAGCAGTACAGGAGTATTTAAGGACTCACAGAGTCAACAGTAATAAAAAATGTGATTAATACAAAAACAGTTTAAAAGGATCTGTGTATAATAAAGCAGTGTAATTTTAAATCACAATCAGACCACCTAGGTGCTTATGCATAGAACTATATAAGTTTTAAGGGACTGGTACATCAATAAGCAGTCCGAATAAACAAAAAATAATAATGAATAACAAACTCACCAAGTGTGTGTATAATCAAAAACGATTACAGGATATTGTATCAAGATGCCAGATGGAACTACTTCTAATGGATAACGGCGTCCTGGAAGTCCAGATATCCACGTGTATAGGTTGAATAACATTCTATACTTCCTGTATTCAAAATGTGCATACTCTCGCGAGACTATGCTAATTAGTTCCTGACATATTTTGGAAGTGCTGTCTCCTCGTCTATTTTGTCTATCTGATATTGGGGACCACGGATCCGGTCCTATTGAGGCGTGCACCCACTTGTGGTCCAGTGCTGTGGTAATTTTCTGCTTTTAATAGTAAAAGCCTGCGGCCGCCCCGCTGCTACTCCATCAATACAGATGGTCAGGTACTGGATCTTACCTGGCTCTTCCCAGCAGCCCTGGTGGCGGTGGGTACCGGGGTAATAATGGGGGGTTAGTTGCAGCCTTTTTACCAGCTAACACTAAGCCCCACCTTAGTAATGAACGTGGTAAGACAACTGTCATTACCAAGGCTCTACAAAAGTATTAAAAAAAACACAGATAAATAAAAAATATTTTTTTATTGAAATAAGAACTCCCCCCACACAACCCTCTTTATCCATTTTATTTAAATAAAAAAAAGTAGATCATCGCTGTAGTCCAATGAATCTACGATGTAGTCCAAACGGTCCAGCGGAAACTGCAAAACAAAAAAATAAAGTTAGTAATAATTACAAGAGGGGGGCTGTGTGTAGATAGCGCCACACATAGCCCCCTGTAAATAGCGCCACACACAGCCCCCTGTAGATAGCGCCACACACAGCCCCCTGCAGATAGCGCCACACACAGCCCCCTGCAGATAGCGCCACATACAGCCCCCTGTTGATAGCGCCACACACAGCCCCATGTCGATAGCGCCACATACAGCCCCTGTAGATAGCGCCAGACACAGCCCCCCTGTAGATAGCGCCACACACAGCCCCCTGTAGATAGCGCCACACACAGCCCCCTGCAGCTAGCGCCACACATAGCCCCCTGTAAATAGCGCCACACACAGCCCCCTGTAGATAGCGCCACACACAGCCCCCTGCAGATAGCGCCACACACAGCCCCCTGCAGATAGCGCCACATACAGCCCCCTGTTGATAGCGCCACACACAGCCCCCTGTCGATAGCGCCACATACAGCACCTGTAGATAGCGCCACACACAGCCCCCTGTAGATAGCGCCACACACAGCCCCCCTGTAGATAGCGCCACACACATCCCTCTGTAGATCGCTCCACACACAGAACCCCAGTAGATAGCTCCACGCAACAATCCCCTGTAGATAGCGCCACGCACAGCCCCCTCTTGTACATAGCGCCACACATAGCCCCCCTCTTGTACATAACACCACACAACGCCCTCCCCCTTGTACATAGTGCCACACAACCCCCCTCCCCCCTTGTACATAGTGCCACACAACCCCCCTCCCCCTTGTACATAGTGCCACAAAACCCCCCTCCCCCTTATACTTTGTGCCACACAACCCCCCTCTCCCTTATACTTTGTGCCAGAATGCCACCAGAGTGGAGAGCGGTAGAGGTAGCCTACTGCTACCACTCTCCACTCTGCCTTTACATCACTCACCGTTAGGAGAAGGCAGGAGGTCTTGCAGTGGCGTTCTGACTGGTGTCGATGTTCCAGAGTGAAAATGGGATTTTTTGCATAGATATGCCAATATGTGGTGCCCAGCTTGTGCCACCATAACAAGACAGCTCTCTAATTATTATGCTGTGTTTCCCAGTTTTAGAAGCACCTTACATGTGGCCCTAATCTTTTGCCTGGACATTCGAACAGGCTCAGGATTGAAAGAGTACCATGCGAAGTTGAGGCCTAATTTGGCGTTTTACAAAGTATTGGTTCACAATTGCAGAGGCTCTGATGTGAAATAATAAAAGAAACCCCTGGGAAGTCACCCCATTTTGCAAACTACACCCCTCAAGGCATTTATTAACCCCTTCTCGACCACCTTACGTAGATTAACGGGCTGCAGAGCTGGTCCTTGTGCCTGCAGCCTGTTAATCTACGTGTGCTCCTAAGGGCGGGTTCACACATGGCGGAATTTCACTTAAATTCCGCTGCGGACACTCCGCAGCGTTAATCCGCAGCGGAGCCGTTTCTCCATTGACTTTCACTTTAATTTAGCAGTGTTCGTTTACACGATGCGTACAATTCCGCTGCGGAGCATAGGCTGCGGAGCGGAATTTGGTGTCCGCAGCATGCTCTGTCTGTTGCGGAGCAGTGGCGGACTGGTTGCGGACTCATGGCGGAATTTCTCCATTGACTTCAATGGAGAGTCAAAATTCCGCAATGAAGTCCGCAGATCTTATGTGTGCTGCGGAGCGTATTGTTTTTACTACCATGACATTTCTTCATTCTGGCTGGACCTATGTATTTCTAGGTCTACAGCCAGACTGAGGAAGTCAATGGGGCTCCCGTAATGACGGGAGCGTTGCTAGGAGACGTCTGTAAATAGTCACTGTCCAGGGTGCTGAAAGAGTTACGCGATCGGCAGTAACTGTTTCTGCACCCGGGACAGTGACTACCGATCTCAATATACATGTATCTGTAAAAAAAAATATAAGTTCATACTTACCGAGAACTCCCTGCGTCTGTCTCCAGTCCGGCCTCCCAGGATGACGTTTCAGTGTAAGTGACGGCTGCAGCCAATCACAGGCCAAGCACAGGCTGCAGCGGTCACATGGACTGGAGCTTCATCCAGGGAGGTCGGGCCGGATGCCGAAAGAGGGACGCGTCACCAAGACAACGGGCGGTAAGTATGAATTTCTTTGACTTTCACTAGGGAAAGTGCTGTCCCTTCTCTCTATCCTGCACTGAATAGGGAGAAGAGAAGCACTTTTCCTGCAGTCCGCAGCGGCCAGTCCGCATCAATTTTCTGCACATTTTGTGCAGATCCGCTGCAGAATCTGCAACGCAGATTCTGTGCGGCATTGATGCGGACAGTTGCGGAGGAATTCCGCCATGTGTGGTCATGCCCTTACAGAGCACACAGACGCTCCCCGCAGCCCGGCATCTCCCAGTACGGGCTGCTACTAGCAGCCTTCGTACTGGGGGAAAACATCGGGTCGGATCACAGCGGTAATCCGAACGGATTAACCCCTTAATTGCAGCAGTCAATAGTGACCGCCGCATTTAAGTTGATATAGCAACATCGGCACCCCGCTACGCGAGTGTGGGGGCCGATTCTTGTGGGGGGGCGATTGCTATGGCAACCGGAAGCCTAAGAAAGGCTTCCGGTCTGCGATCTATTGAAGGCGATTACGTCATGAGGCAGGACCTAATATGCCTCCTATCAATGTGAAACTGCCAGGTATAATACCCTGCAATACATAAGAATTGCAGGGTATTATAAAAACGATCCAACAATTGAATCTTCATAGAAGAACTAAAAAAAAAAAAAGTCAAAAAAGTTACAGAAAATTTACAAAAGTAAAATGTCAAAATAATAAAAGGTAAAAATTGACTTTTTCCCCTTATAAAGTCCTTTATTAGAATTTTTTTTTAAAAATAAATAAACTATTCATAATTGGTATCGCTGCGTCCGTAACGGCCTGAACTATAAACATATAATGTAATTTATCCCGCACGGTGACCGCCATAAAAAAAAGAATTAAAAAACTATACCGGAATCGCTAGTTTTAGTCACTTCAGCTCCCAAATAATTTTCATAAATAGGGATCAAAAAGTTGCATGCACCCAAAAATTGTACCGATACAACCTACAGTTTGTTCCGCAAACAAAAAGCCCTCATACAGCTTTCCTGATAGAAAAATAAAAAAGTTGTGGCTCTTAGAATATGGCGACACCAAAACAAAATAATTTTTTTAAAACCGAGATTTTATCGTGCAAACACCATAAAACATAAAAAACCTATATACATATGCTATCGCCGTAATCGCATCAACCCACAGAATAAATTAAATATGTGATTTATGGCGCACAGTGAACGCGGTAAAAAAAAGAATAAAAAACAATAGAAGTTTTGACGGCCTAATTCAACTAAATTCAGCAAAAAACCTATGGAATCAAAATGCTCACTATACCCCTAGACAAATTCTTTTTAGGGCTGTAGTTTCCCAAATAGGGTCACTGCTGGGGGATGTCCACTGTTTTGGTCCCTCAGGGGCTTTGCAAATGCGACATGACACCCGAAAACCAATTGAGTAAACTTGATCTCCAACAGCCAAATAGCGCTCCTTCGCTTCTGAGCCCTGCTGTGCGTCCAAACAGCTGTTTATTACCACATATGGGGTATTGCCGTAATCAGGAGAAATTGCTTTACAAATCTTGGGGTGCTTTTTCTTCTTTATTGCTTGTAAAGAAGTCTTATTGAAAAAAATTTAGATTTTCATTTTTACGGACTAATTCCACAAAATTCAGCAAAAAACATGTGGGGTTATACAGATGTGCCCCTATACAATTATGGGTGTCATATCATTACTCTTTTTATGTGCATACGTGCTTAGGATGTTTATATTATTGCAAAAACTTTTTTGAGAAATATTTTTTAATGCTTTGTTGTTGAATTCTATTGTGTTGCTCTAATGTGAGAGCTGACATAGCTACATCCTTTACTTTGTAACCCGTAACAAGAGCATCATAAATACACAGCCCAATATATATGTATTTTAGCATTAAAAAAAAAAGGGAAACCCATGTTTGTCGTACAGGGCACAGGGCAAGTCAAATACTATTATACAAGAATACTCAGTATACAAGAAGTGTTTTATATTCAAAAGAAAACCTCGGGCAGAGCCGAGATTTATAACATTTAAAATGAGTAATTAGGAATAAAGAAGTACAAAGTTTTACTGTACATGACAGGTGAAAGGATGAAAAGGTCAGGCTCTTCACTTTGGTTTATTCCCTACATTTATTCATAAAACCAATGTCATGCAATATGTCAGTATAACGTAAGATGGAGGGAAGATTGATCATCTCAGTCTGTTTTCAATGTGACAACAAACATAGCACAGTACCTTGTCTGATGTAAGCAGGACATGCCCTTGAGAATCTCACCTCCAGTAAAATGCGACATAACATATACACACTATCATTCCAAGGTGTGTCCATTAAGAAATACAAGCATAGGACTTAAAGGGGTATACAACATGATAGTCCTACCTTTTGTGCCCTTACATAAAGGGGAACGGGGTTGTGAGACCCCATGTTTGCCAATTCTCTGTGACTGCTGTCCCCATAGCACCGTTTGTGCAACTTTTTCCCTAACTCCCATAGACTTCAATGGATGGGGCCTCACCACTATCATATTAATTAAATAATTAATTTTCTCTCAAACAAATGTAATATTAGTTGATTTCTTTTTATTGAGAAAAAAGTTTGACAATGAGAACGTACAGTTAACTCTCGAGCTATGCTGCCTGAAGGAAAAGGCTTAATAATCAATGAAGACAAGAATGGAAACATGGAGGACACTTAAGGGCATAGTGGTGAGAGCAAATTTCCTAAAATTAATTTTGGGTCCGATTCAATTCAGACCGAACAAATTTGCAGGGAATGGCATGTGACCCGATTGCCCTATCTAACTATCTAATGTTTTCTAGAACTGTGTCCAACTTGGATGCAGTACTAGAAGACATCATAGAGTCAGACACAAGTTTTCAGGGCAATCGGGGCACTTGTGATTCCACCCCTACAATGAATAAAATACCATTCTCACCTCCCCTGGTGTTCTGTAGTGACGCATCCCTGCCAGCGTCCTGTGATGACATTGTTTTTTCCCATGTCACCGCTGTAGCCTGTGATAGGCAGTAGCTGGTCACATGGGACATAAAAAGTAATCTCAGGAGGCCAGCAGGGTCGCGTCGCTACGGGACAACACCAGGGGAGTTGAATATGGTAGTTTTTTTATGTCCTCTTCTCTCCTCTTTCATTTTTAAATCTGTAAAATGGTGGCTGGCACTGCGGCCACAATTTTGCCAATTTATATGCCGAGGACCCCAAAAGTTTTGCATTTGGCAAAATCCACAAATATGGACTGAATTTGATTAGTTTAGAATTGATTTACTCATCTCTAATAGTGAGTATTGTGTACTGCTGCTGAAGATAGGCAGTAGTGACACAGGATCTGCTGACACTGAACTCATCAGTCCCGTGGAACTGATGGATTCAGGTCTCAGCGCATGATACAGCTGTTCTATATACAGAATACAAAGCAGCTGTATCTTGAAAAGTAAAAATTTATTTTAACCCCTATCCACACCACGACGTAATATACAACGCAAATGGTGGGGGAGATGTTTTTGAACCCGCTCTATACGAAGTGGGTGTCAGCTGTGTATTATAGCTGGCACCCGGGACTAAAGGCCAGGAACAGCGATTGTGCTGTTCCTGGTCATATAACCCCTGGATGCTGCGATCAATCATGATCGCAGCATCTAAGACATTAAAAATAGGGGGCCGCCCCCTCTGACAGCTCATCTCCCCCCTGCAACGTGATTGGGGGTGCCAATGGTTGTCATAGCAGCCCAAGGGCCTAATGAAGGCCCCCAGGGCTGCCTTTCTTCATCTCTTGTTAAAGTGTAGCTAAATGTTTAGCATACATCTGACATGTCATAGTGACATGTCAGAGGTTTTGATTGATGGGGGTCCGAGCACTGAGACCACCACCAATCGCTAAAATGAAGCAGCTGAAGCGCTCAGCCACTTTGTGTCTGTTCGGCTTTTTCCAGAAATAAATGTATCAGTGTAACGGCTCATAAACTTTCTACTGAGTCCGCACTCTGATACATTCCTTTCCTGAAAAAGCCGAACAGACACGATGCGGCTGAGCGCTCAGACGAGTACTTCAGCTGCTTCGTTTTAGCGATTGGTGGGGGTCTCAGTGCTCGGACCCCCACCAATCAAAACTTCTGACATGTCACTATGACATGTCAGAAGTTTGCTAAACATTTAGCTACAGTTTAAGTCCAGCCTCTTGGAGGGCTTAACAGGAGCCTGCAAAAATGACAATATACTCGCTGGTTCAAGTCCCCTAGGGGGACTTATAAAATGTGTAAAAAAAAGTTTAATAAAGTATTTAGTAATATTAAAAAAAAAAAACTGTTCCAATTTTTAAGTAATGTAAAAAACATGCCAAATTTGCATCATAAAAGTCTGAACTATTACAATATATCATTATTTAACCCGCAGAGTGAATGCCGTAAAAATTACAAAAATTGAAACGCCAGAATTGCTGTTTTTTGTTCACTTTATATCCCACTAAAAATTAAATCAAAAGCGTTCAACAAGTCTCATGTAGTACCAATAGAAACTATAGCTTGCTTGGCTCTCTGAATGTGGCAACAAAACACAAATTTTATTTTTAACAATAAGTTTCTTCCCTGTAAAACTAGTAAAACATATAAAGAACTATACAAATTTTGTATTGCCGTAATCGTATTGACCGGTAGAATAAAGTTAACATGCCATTTTTACTGTACAGTGAAAGCCAGAAAAAACTAAACCCCTCAAAAGATTGAGGAATCACAGTTTTTTTTCTATTCCACCCCACAAAGATTTTTTTTCCAGGTTCCAAATACATTATATGGTATGATACATGGTGTCAAGAAAAACTACAACTCGTCCTGCAAAAAACAAGCCCTGTGTGTATGTATATATATATATATATATATATATATAAAAATAAAAACTATTTAAAAAATGTATATAGCCATTAACTACCTGTATTACCGATTATGTAGCACCTAGAACTGCAATCCTGGCATGTTTTTTGTCTTTAAAACGACACCAGAACTATGTTTTTAGGTGCTATAGAGGTAGGTCTTCTGTAGTGCCTGCCGCTCTGTATATTCATCAGGTTATGACATCAGAATGTGATATTTATGCAAATTTCAGTAGAAAAATTATATTATACACTGTTATTTACATAGACATAGTTCAGTTTTTTTATATACTTCTACAAGTTTGCCATTATAAACGGTATCTCATCTTGTTTTTCATTAGCGCTGCTGTAGACACTGCTTGGCTCATATCAATGATCAATCTCATTTGGTGTTTATGAAGTGTCATCCATTCTCCCTTTCTGCGTGTGGTGGCTGCGACATGGGGAAATTGCTTCCCTAGTCATGGATGGAAATGTCAGCAGGCCGACTTTCAGGTATTCAGACAAGGGAAATATCTACAGTGATGAAGCTTTTAATATGCAGTGTATTAGGTGTGCTACAGTAAAGCTGTGCTGCCTGCTCCTGACCAGAATATGATATGATATTCTATTTTGCATGAGTGAATGACTTTTCTTATGCACATGAATAACAAAGTCTACACTAGACTTCCCGAACAAGGTGTTTTGGCACCTAAAGCAAAACTGCTAATTTGTCCATGTCAATCCCCCTCCCCCATGCCTCTTCTATAACTGCAGATATTTTACAGTGTGTTTCCACTGTTTCTGTGAGTCATGAGTGCAGGAGAAGCAGATAAAGATGTAAGTTTCATATATTAAACTGAACAAACATGTTATTTGCCCCACGTGGGGCCCGGAATGGATCGGCTGCCTGTGAAATATAGTACCAGGTAAGTTGATGCACAACATTACACTACATGTCACCACATATTAACACAGGTGGGCGGAAAAAAATACACCGGAGTGCTTTTTTAACTCTACAGCCATGTAATATTTAAACATAAGTCCAGCTGTGATGTGAACAGAGCCTTACTCAAACTCACTCGCTCACTTACCCACACTTACTCACCTAATAACAACACTACCAAAACAAGATGGCGGCATTAAGCCTCTGGTTCTAAACTGATCTATAGAAGGGTAATGTAGGACAGAACAATGACATGTCTGTGCTGAGTTCAGTGGTAAAGTGAGGGACTCGTTTTGTTAAAGAGGCTCTGTCACCACATTATAAGTGCCCTATCTCCTACATAAGGAGATGGGCGCTATAATGTAGTTGACAGTAATGCTTTTTATTTCTAAAAACAATCTATTTTAAACCAATCAGCGTCATGCACTTCTCTCCATTCATTTACACTGCACTAGCGATATAGTTATATAGTTATGTGCAGCCACAAACACTAACATTACTGCAGTGTCCTGATAATGAATATACATCACTACCAGCCTGGACATGATGTTTATTCAGAATCCTGACCACTTCTGAATCTTTTCTGTGAGATTCCAGCAAGGCAAGCATAATCTCGTTTGAAATGACAGGTTACATCGTAATCTCGTGAGATTACGCTTGCCTTGCTGGAATCTCACAGAAAAGATTCAGAATTGGTCAGGATTCTGAATACACATCACGTCCTGGCTGGAGGTAATGTATATTCATTATCAGGAGGACACTGCAGTATAAGTCAGTATTTGTGTATGTGGCTGTATGTGGCTGCACATAACGATATAACTATATCGCTAGTGCAGTGTAAATGAATGGAGAGTAGTGCATGACGCTGATTGGTCACTCATTGGTCAGCGTCATACACTCCTCTGTACAACGCCCACTTGCTCTAAAGTAAAACACGCCCACTTGGGCATTAAGAAACTCATTAGCATAAAGCTAAAAATCTATCATAAAGTGGTTTCAAATAGATCGTTTTTCTAAATAAAAAGCATTAATGTCACCTACATTATAGCGCTGATCTCCTTATATAGGAGATAGGGCACTTATAATGTGGTGACAGAGCCTCTTTAAAGGAAAGGTGTCATGAATTTTTTTTTAAATTAATTTATGTGTTTTTATTTAATACAATTTTATATGAACTTTATTTTTTCATATACATTTTTCTTTTTATTAACACTTTTTTAATGCCATGTTTTCTTTCATCTGTGTATGTGTCTCTTATTGACACATACACAGATGAAATATGGCAGCTACAGGGCATAGGACATAATGAACGGTACTCCGTTCGTTACATCCTCTGCCTCTGCCGTCTTGTTCTCTACTGCGCATGCGCTGTTCAGAGAGACCCAGTATAGAAGCTGGTTCATAGGGGGAAAGCCAGCACCATTTTGGAGAAGACCGGCTGCAGGTAGGATGCGTGCGGGGGGCGTTTGTGTATATTTGTGTGTTTGTTTGTGGCGCGGTTGCATGTTTGAGGGGTTTGTGTGTGGGGGTGCTTGCCAGAGTAGCAGTGCTCGCCGCTGTTCCTTCAAAATAGCTGATTGGCGGCTATGAAGGATCTGCGGCACAAGAGCACCGCTGATTGTCCACAGCCGCTTATTAGCTGTTTTGAAGGATCAGCGGCGAGCACCGCTGCTCCGTCGAGTGCCCCCCCTCACACACACACACGCAAACCCCCCCAAACATGCAGGTAAGGTGTGTGTATGTGTGGGGGGGGTTATTTGTATGGGGGTCTGTGTGTGGCACGGTTTCATGTTTGAGGAGGTTTGCGCGGGATGGGAGGCGCTTGCCAGAGCAGTGGTGCTCACCAGAATAGCAGTGCTCGCTGCTGCTTGCCGAAGCAGCGGTGCTTGCAGGAGCAGCGGTGCTCACCGCTGCTCGACGGATCAACGGTGCTCGCCGCTATCCTTCCAAACCGTTGAATGACGGCTATGAAGGATCAGCTGCATAGAAGCGCCGCTGATCCTTTACAGACGCTTATCAGCCATCGAGTGCCCCCATGTGGGGGTCTGTGCATGGCGCGGTTACATGTTTGGGGGGGTTAGCGTGTGTGGGGGGGCGTTCAGCGGTGCTCGCCGCTTTACATCCAAAACATTTGATTGGCGGCTGTTTTGATGGATCAGCGGTGAGCACCGCTGCTCTATCGTTCTTTGCTTCTACTGTGAACCGCTGTGTAACTACATGGCGATTCACAGTAGGAGCAAGGAATGAAGACGCAGCGAAATATCACTAACTTTATTTTTTTGGTTTTGCAGCTTCCACTGGACCGTTTGGACTACGTCGTAGATTCGTTGGACTACTTCGATGATCTACTTTTTTTTTTATTAATAAAAGGGTCAAAGAGGGTTGTGTGGGGGAGTTTTTATTTCAATAAAAATTATTTTCTTATGTCTCTGTGTTTTTTTTCATACTTTATTAGCACCTTAGTAATGGCAGTTGTCTGTTTGACAACGTCCATTACTAAGGCGGGGCTTAGTGTTAGCCAGTAAAAAGACTAGCACTAACCCCTCATTATTACCCCGGTACCCTCCGCCACCAGGGGTATAAGGACGAGCCGGGTACGATCCAGTACCTGACCATCTGTAGTGATGGTCAGGCACTGGGGCGGCCACAGGCTGGTATTATGAGGCTGGGTAGGGCCAAAAACAGTGGCCCTTCCCTCCCTTGTAATGCTAGGCTGCGGCTGTTTTATTGTATCTGGATGGTTAAAAAAAAAAAAAAATAATAAATTGACGAAAACGACCCTTTTCATAACTAGTCAGATACAATACAACAGCAGCAGCCTAGAATTACAAGGGTGGGACGGTCACTGTTTTTGGCCCTTCCCAGCCTAATAATACCAGCTTGCTGCTGTCCCAGTGCCCGACCATCACTACAGATGTTCAGGTACTGGATCGTACCCGGTTCTTCTTGATACCCCTGGTGGCAGTGGGTACCAGGGTAATAATGCAGGATAGTTGCAGCTTTCTTACTGGATAACACTAAGCACCGCCGTAGTGGACGTTGTTAGACAGACAATTGCCATTGCTAAGTTGATACGAAAGTATTAAAAAACAGAGATATAACTCCCTGTTCACACAGAGTTTTCTGCCGCTGATTTTGATGCGGAAATCGCGTCGGAATCAGCGCCATAAAACCCCCAAAATAAAACCCCCGAATTATCCCCGCATTGATTTTAATGGCTGGCAGAGGTGTTTTTTTTCCCCAGGTGACTGTTGACCGCTTACGGGGAAAAAAAAGCGACCTTTCCTTTCTTGCGGCTTCCACTACTGACCTCCTATTGAAATCTTTTCGGAGGCGTTTTTCGTGGCGTTTTTGCCCATGGTTCTTGCATTAGCTTCAAGTACCGCATAAGAATTCACAAGTTGCTTCTTTTTTAAAAACGCTTGCATAAAAAATTGTGGGGTATACACTAACTGCGCGCTTTCCCATTGATGTAAATGGGAAGCTTAATCAAGCATTTGACACGTTTTTTGGGGGCGTAAAATGCGTCAAAAATCGAGTCAAATACACGCCATGTGAACCTGTAAACTGAAATGTCATTCACCACAGGGTCTTCCCTCTTGACTTTCATCATTCTTAGCCTTTTGGTGTGTCCTGTAGCTTCTGCCAAAAACACACCCAAAATGGAGCTGGACACTGCTTAGCAATTTGAAGATACCTTTACCTGGCCTGCAGCAGCAACTGTACGTCAGGTTTCTTTGCCTGATTCACCTTGCTGTAATTCTGGGAAGTGCTCCCTCTAGTGGCCAACAAAAGAAAACAAGTCAAATTATTATTTATTTATTAATACTTTCCACCTTGTGGAAGAAAAAAAAATTCATTTTGTCCCTTAAAATGAGGTATAAAAATAAAGTTGTGCTACAAAGTATAAAATGGCAGTACAGTTGTTGTAAAATTTTATTTTTTTGTTCCATATTAATGTACCATTGCTACATAAAAAAAAAAGGAAAAAAACAAAAAACAAAATGTGTATAATGTTGTATCTGACGTCCTAATATACTTTTGTAATCTTAGCAATTCAGAACACACAAATTACAAGAGGGAGAGTAGAGGAAGGTTGTAAAAGAAACAGAAACGGAAGTGCGTATTACTGAGGAGCATTATCATGGGTGTGAGTAAAGTTCAGAGACTTTGAGAAAACTGAAGTTAGCAGAGAAGCCAGTCCATAACCTGTTACAACAGCGTTTTAATTAAAGGGGTATACTCGCAAAAAATATTCATTTTAATTCAAATCCCTAATGTAATATAATATACTCTACTCAATGACTGTCCTATGTACTCTGACACCCAAATAAATGTATTTTCTGTAAATTAAAGTAACCCTCTGGGCAAAATTGATATGTTATGCCTAGTGTAGTGTCTGAGATATATGTATGAAAAAACACATATTTTTAGATTCCCAGTGTAATGCCCCCTTCTCAAGCCTTACACTGGGCATAACATAGTGGGGAACATTTACTAATATGTCTGCGCCTAGAATATGTTGAAAAATGGTGCAATTTCATTTTAGAACAGATGTTTGTAGATCTCTAGACACAAAAAGCTTCCAAAAAAGGGATTGGGCTTATTGTAAAAGGGCTCTGGCTTCAATGTGCCAAAATGTGCCAAAGATCTGGCGTAAAATTCTGTCCCAAAATAACCCAAGTCATACCAAGGTGGTATTAGTTGGAGAAAGTGTCTAGCATGTATAGCTGGATACACCAAATTTATCATACAGCGTGCACCACTGCGATACATTTAACCCCTTAGTGACCAACAATACGCCTTTTCACGTACGTCACTAAGGGGCCTTAGGCTAGGCTGACGCCTTTTCACGTGAGCCTAGTCTAAATCCTGCACGGGTTTCCCGTGCAGGTTGGAGCCGGGGCTCAGCTGTCTGATGAAAGCTGAGCTCCTGCTCCAACGCCCGCGATTGAAGATTACTTCAAACGCGGCCGTTTAACCCGTTAAATGCCGCCGTCAATAGCGACCGCGGCATTTAACTTGTTTACAGAGGGAGTGAGCTCCCTCTGTCACCCATCGGCGGCCCGCAAATGCAATCGCGGGTCTCCGATGGGTTGTCATGGCAGCCGGGGGCTTGATCAAAGCCCCCAGGTCTGCCCTGGACATATGCCTTTTAGGACGCGCCGGAGGCACGACCTAACAGATTGCCTGTCAGATTTACACTGACAGGCAATAATGCTCTGGTATACGAAGTATACCAAAGCATTATAGCAGCAATCTGAAGATCACACAGTAAAGTCCCCTAGTGGGACTAATGAAATAAATAATAAATGTGAAATAAAGATTATTAATAAAAATTACAGTAAAAAAATAAATCCATTTTTTTCCATAAAAAGTGGTTTTATTTAGTAAAAGTGTAAAAAATAAATAAAAGTACACATATATGGTATCGCCGTTACCGTAATGACTCCATTAATAAAGTTAATATGTAATTTAAACCGCAAGGTGAACACTGTAAAAAAAAAACGCAAAAAACAATGGCAAAATTGAATTTTTTTTCCATTGCCCCCCAAAAAAGTCAGAATAAAAATGAATCAATAAGTCCCATGCACCCCAAAACAGTACCAATCAAAACTACGTCTCGTCCCGCAGAAAACAAGCCCAAAAATCACTACATTGATGGAAAAATAAAAAAGTTACGGCTCTTGGAAAGCAACGATGCAAAAACAAATAATTTTAGTTCAAAAGTGTTTTTATTGTGCAAAAGTTGTAAAACAGAAAAAACCTCTACATATGTGGTATCGCCGTAATCGTACCGACCCATAGAATAAAGGTAACATGTTATTTACGTCGCACAGTGAACGGCGTCCATTTAAAAACGCATAGAACAATGGTGGAATTTCAGGTTTTTTTTATAATCCCCCCAAAACAAGTTAATAAAAAAAATATATGTACCCTAAAATGGTGCTATTAAAAAGTACAACTAATCCCGCAAAAAACAAGTCCTCATACAGCTATGTAGACGAAAAAATAAAAAAGTTATAGCTCTTTGAATGCGACTATAGAAAAACCGAATAAAATAGCTTGGTCATTAGGGCCTAAAATAGGCTGGTCACTAAGGGGTTAATGCATCTTCTGACTGCTTTGTCTGCTTTGTACACTGTCTAAAATATACACAGCTTTGTAAATCTGCCCAACTATGTGATCTTTGCCAAGTGTGTTCCTTTAAGAAATGTCTGCAAACAGAGATTCACATGATGTATTTTGAATAACTGTCGTTTTTCACGTCCGAGGTGCATCCGTTCTCAGGGCTGCGGGACGCGATGTCACGCATCTCCCATAGTTGAGAGTCTATGGAGGGATGCGTGATGAGTGAAAAGATAGCACGTCCTATTTTCCCATGGACCCTTCACACGGTCCGTTGAAACAACGGCTGTGTGAACGGCCACATTAAATAACATAGGTCCGTGGGACGGTCGCTGTTTCAACGGCTATCCCACGGACATTTAACACGTTCGTGTAAATAAGCCCTTAGTATGTAACTCTTATTAAAGGGGCTATCCCACCACAATGACTTATCACATATCCACATATAAATAATATCATTTATAAAGTTTATGGGTTGTTATGATTGTGGCAATACTATGAAAACGATTTTTTTTATGGTTTACTATTTTTAAAAAGTAAATAAAAATGTATGGGGAAAAAAGTTAACTTTTCAGCTTTGAGGCTAATAATGTTTTGTTTTAATTAAAGTTCGTCCACTTCTTTTAACTCAATTTCTAGTTTCCAAAGATGGTCCAACTCTTTTGGGATCTATAGGTTTTCTCACAGATAAGCATAGCTGTATGTATACCATGGCAGGAAATAATACTTAAAAGCTAGACAAACACTTCCCTCATTCTAGTTCCCAAATCTTAGTATAATAACAGGTTGCAAATTGTATATCAATTATTGCATGCTATGGTGGCAAACAAACTATAATCCCCACTGATGGCTTATTGTATATTTATATTTTCGTCTTGCTTCAGCAGAAACAGCAATCATAAAAATGTGTGTGTATCATTTTGTGAAGTTGCCACCTTTACCAACCTCTTAGGGTATGTTCACACGGCTTATTTTCGGACGTTTCTCGGGCCGTAAACGGCCGAGAAACTTCCGAAAAATCTGAAGCATTACTCCTCCAAACATCTGCCCATTGATTTCAATGGGAAAAACAGTGTTCTGTTCCGACAGGATGTTTTTTAATGCGGTGGTTTTAAAAAAACGTCCGCGTTAAGAAACGGCCGCGAAGTGCTCCAAAAACAGATGTAAAAAACGCAGTGAAAAACGTGAGTTTGATTAAAAAACGGCTGAAAATCAGGAGCTGTTTTCCCTTGAAAACAGCTCCGTATTTTCAGAAGTTTTTTGCTAAGCGTGTGAACATACCCTTAGGCTGGACCAGAGTATAGATATCCATTTAGCACAGAATGAAGGAGGTTGACTTGGTAAATATACAAACATATCAATAGTACAATCTCTTACCTCACTCTCTGCCCTTAATGTACAATCGTCCTGTGGCACCTGCCCTGCAAAAAGTACTTCATCTGCTGAGTAATAATTCCATGGCTGGTTTCGAGTTGTATTATAGTCTGACTGGGCATTAAAGTACAGTGGAGTAAAATTATAATCTCTTTTCTTATTCTCTGTCAAGGACCAATCATTCCTCATATAATCCTCATTTTTAGTCATATTATTTATGCTTCTGAAAGCTTTCACATATTTGACCCCAATGTAAGATACAACAGCTAGCAAAAAAATACTTGAGATAAAAGAAATAGCAATGATTAAATGGCCGTTGAAGTCCGCAATGACCATTTTACGTGTATGTAATACTACATTATCGTCCAGTTCTTCTTTAGATTGCAGGAGGGTAATAGTTACCACTGTCATTGCAGATTTTGGGGGTTCTCCATGATCTTTAATCATAATGAATATATTTTGCAAGTCTTCATCAGTTTCTTCGGAGTTTCTTGCTACAATGATATCCCCAGTATAAGGCTCTACCCTAAAGAGTGAAGTGTTGGTGAAGGAAAGCATTTCAAACCTGAGCCATGCATTATAGCCAGAATCAGGATCGAATGCTTTGACTTTGGTCACTACGTGTCCTACTTGGGTTGATCTCCAGACTTGTCCTGTGAAAAGTGAAGGTAGTATTTGGGGTGAGTTATCATTTTGGTCCAGGATGAACACAGTGAGGCTAGCCGTGCTGCTTAAAGATGGTGATCCATGATCTTTTGCTTCAATTACTACGCAGAACATTTGTATTTTTTCATAATCAAGTGACTTCACCAAAAAT
Source organism: Rhinoderma darwinii (assembly GCF_050947455.1). Classification (NCBI taxonomy): domain Eukaryota; kingdom Metazoa; phylum Chordata; class Amphibia; order Anura; family Rhinodermatidae; genus Rhinoderma; species Rhinoderma darwinii. The sequence goes on from NC_134689.1 coordinate 36,827,473, forward strand.
ACTTCCCCCGAATCAGAATTAATTGTGATAAAACTAGAAGACTTAACTCCTTCAACACTGCTTGGCAAAAGAGAATAAGAAAGCCAAGCATTTACATTACTGTCCTTGTCGAGAGCCAAAACTTGTAAAATCAAAGTTTTCGGAAGGATATTCTCAGGCACTGAAATCCTATATGATGTCTGTATAAAGACCGGGGGATTGTCATTGACATCCAACACAGTAAAAGTTATAGAAGTAGCTGAGGTTAAAGGAGGGAGCCCAGAGTCTGTAGCTGTAATAAGAACATTATATTCTTCTATAGATTCCCTATCAAGGCTATGCTTGAGGACTAGTGAGTAATAATTTGAGAATTTTAATTCTAATATAAATGGAAGGTGGTCAGGTATTTGACAAGACACTTTGCTATTGTTTCCAGAATCCCTATCAGTGACAGTTAAAAGCGCTATAACAAAGCCAGGTCTTGCATCTTCTTTGATTATACTTGACATTGACGTCACCTTAATTTCTGGAGAATTGTCATTGACATCGGTTATCTCCACAATGACTTTACAGTGTCCAGTCAGCGGTAGTTGACCACGATCTTTAGCTTTTATTTGCATTTCATAAAATTGTATTTCTTCATAATCAATATTACCTCTGAGACAAATCTCACCCTTTTCCCTGTCAATATCAAACATTTGCTGCACATTTATCGGCACAATGCTGCTAAACGAGTATTCAATGTCACTATTCCTGCCATCATCATTATCAGTTGCATTGAGGGTTATGAGTACAGTTCCTACTGGGTAATTTTCAGGTATGGTTAATCTGTATAGTGAGCTTGAAAAAACTGGAGGATTATCATTAGCATCTTGCACAAGAATCTTAATCTGAGTTGTTCCAGTCATTTTTGGCCTTCCACAGTCAGTTGCTGTAAGAGTTAATACATGGATCGCTTGTAGCTCTCGATCTAATGCATTTTTTAATACCAGTGCTAATGATTTAATTTTGTAATCACTTACATAGGCGTCGATATCAAACAAGTCATTTGGACTCACAAAATAGAAGCAAACTGAATTAGAGCTGGCATCTGGATCAAAAGCTCCTTCTAATGGGAAATGGCTGCCAGGATCAGTTGACTCCGCAATTGCCAAAACAGTCTCATTTTCTTTGAAACATGGTGCATTGTCATTAATATCTAGGATGTTTAATTCTATGTGATACAGTACTAATGGCATATCCATTACAATTCCCAGTCTTATCACACAACGCACACTGCTGCCACACAGCTCTTCACGATCAATCGTATTTGTAATGTGCAGAGTGCCAGTTTTGGAGTTAATATCAAAATATTGAATCTTAGTATCATAAGTTATCTGGAACTTACGATTGAAGAGAAGTTTTGGGTCCATTTGTAAGTCTTGGGCTAAATTCCCAATTATGGTTCCTTTTTCTAGTTCTTCCATAATTGCATAACTGATTTGCCCATTTGCAACATCAATCAAACCCCTGAACAGGTGTATCCATATCCACCAATGCACGATCCAGCGCCTCAGTGCTAATCCCATGCTGCAGGAGGGACGACTCAAAGCAACAAATGTGTGAAGACAAGGTGTGCGGCAGTATATAATACAATATCAGGTAAAAATTATTCTTGATTTATGAAAAAAGGACATGACAGAGAATATATGTACATCATTTATTCACTTGAGCCTCACACTATGACAGGCTAATACATAGTGACATCTTGTGGTCTCCTTGAGTATTATTAAGCTCATTGTGTTTAAAGGGGTAGTACAGTTTCAGCAGATAAAGCTGAATGAAAGCTAATGAAAGATTATGCATTTTTACAATATAAACTACGTATGTTTCGATTTATAATGGTGTTCAAGATCTCTGCTTGCAATCATTCAATAGGAACTCTCAATATCCATTTTCAGTTGATAAAAATCTATACTGGTCACGTGATGGTCACACAATGAATAACCTTTGTTTGCTGAAACCGTAACACCACTTAAGGTTAAAATGTTCCCCGTTACATTATGTGGCTTCTATATTAGTTATTTTATGCTTGATTAAAATAATACGTTTCTGTGTAATCTTAAATGGTTACTACCTTTTCAACGACTTTGCATAAATTATTAGTGCAAGAAAATATAAGAATATAAGAAACTTTGTAATTTTTCTTATGAGAGAAAAATGTCTCTTTGTCCACTTATCAGTCTCCTATCCCCCCCCCCCCCAACTGTTCACTCACTCTGAATATGCTGCTTTTACCGTCTTCTCATCAGCTCACTAAGGGTTCAAGTTATTGCTGCCTATAAAAGTCTACGGAGAGGGGAGAGGGGGCGAGCAAGAGCAGAGGGAGAGAGAGGCTGAGAGACACAGATGCTGAAGCAGCAGCTTCCTAATAAGTGCTACAGTATATCTCACCCCACTGCTGGATTTACAGCTACACTGCTCATTATTGCTGTATAATGTTCTCCATGCAGCAGCTTCTAGTAAGTGTGATATCTCACCCCAGTGCTGGATTCACAGCTACACTGGTCATTACTGCTTTTGTAATGTTCTCCATGTTGCTTCTGTTTTTATACTCTATATGTGATAGGAGTGCAGGATTATCCTCTCTGTGTGTGCAGTGTAAAGAAGACATGATAGCCATTAGGCTCCACCCACTAGCTTAGAGAAAGGTGAAAATTAGACATAGAGTGTGCAGAGGTGAAAACTGCTAAAAAAAATGAAGGATACAAGTCATATAATGGCCCTAAATAGGGTTATGTATGCACAAATGACGGCTTATTCTGAAAAGTCACATTAAAGGTTAGGTATACTTTAAAGTGTAGCTAAACTTTTGACAAACTTCTGAAATGTCATAGTGCCATGTCAAAAGTTTGGATTGGTGGGAGTCTGAGCACTGAGACCCCCACCAATCGCTAGAACGAAGTCGCTGAAGCGCTCGTGTGAGCGCTCAGCCGCTTCGTGTCTGTTCAGCTTTTTCCGGAAATAAATGTATTGTGTATGAACTCAATAGAAAGTCTATGAGCCTGTACTCCGATACATCGGCTTTCCAGAAAAAGCCGAACAGACGCGAAGTGGCTGATCGCTCACACGAGCGCTTCAGCTGCTTCGTTCTAGCAATTGGTGGGGGTCTCAGCGCTCAGACACCCACCAATCCAAACTCCTGACATGTCACTATGACATGTCAGAAGTTTGTCAAGCATATAGATACACTTTAAGATGCTTTTAAAATATTAAATATGCTAAAACCAAGATAGTGATGATAATGATGATGAATATAATGATTGAGATTATGGTGATAAGAACTGGAAATAAATATTGTTTTATATAGAGTACTACTTACTCTATCTTGTACTTACATTTTTTTCTGAAAATTTAATTGTGATACCGTGGGGTATATGCCTTTAAAAGTTACACCAGCACTTTGTGTATTGGAAATATCTCAAAACAGGAATTAAAACTTTTATGCTATATCTATCTACAGATAGATGGAAAGAAACATTATAGCACTCCTCTTTATTACAGCTATAGTAAGTTCATAATAGGATTCATTATGAGTTTTCCAGCTGTATTAATTATTCTCTTAAATCAGCTGACTATATTATAAAATAATAAAATGAGATGTACTCTCTTTTACAATCACCTGTTCTTTGTGCCGATATTTCCCTTGTCCCTGCCGGTCTTTGTTTACCTAACTCCAGCGATGATATGCCGTCTTCACATGTGACAAACCAATGACAGCAGCAGGAATTAAGTGCAATCATCATGTGTCAAGACAATGTGTCATCACTAGGGCCAGGTACACAAAGTTCAGTGGGGACCAGGGAAATGCCTTTTGTTATTTTATAACATTCAGCTTATTTGAAAAATAATTTTGCGGTAGGAAATTCCCTTTAATGCTGCATAACTGGAATAAAACAATGTTACAGAATGGAGTTGGTTTTGGGCATTTCTTTGAGCAAATATCCATGGCAACCAAATAATGCAGTATTATAACCATGAGATTAGGCATTGAAAATTCTCTATTAATATCATTATTCCGTGCTGCACCTATACATATAAGTACATTAAGGGGAAATGTATTTATTAAAGAGGAAAATTGTCTGTAATGCTATACCGACAAAGAGGTAGTCTGTAGATGCTTTTTTAGTCGGAAATAATTTTAAAATTATTTTAAGTAATAGAAATTGTTTCAAATTATTAAAGTTTAAAATTATGGTATTTCAGTGCTGCTCAGTATAGCACTTACTGCCTAAGTTATTATGTAGCCCTGCTGTATACTTTTGCACATACAGGTAGAAGCGTATGCTACTGTACAGCTCATTAGTTTTTATACATAATCTGAAGCAAGGTCCCCCACCTATCACATCACTTGATAGCAAGGTCCCCTCAGCCGTCAACACCTATGAGTGTGAATTCAACCTCTGCACATTCCATTGTTACACCCTTGCTTACAATGTTAAATGACCTATCAATGTTGACCTTCCAGTACTTGCTGAATTTACTGTCTGTGCTTTAACTATTTCTCAGGAGCACACATCGAAAACCACCGTTTACTTTTTACCTCAGGCTCCATAGATTTTGTATTTTCAACATACTGAAACAGGGTAACTGTCCAAAATATCTGAACCCCATATAGGCTAATGGTAAGGGTCCCTAAACTCTGTATTATGTGCATCAATGTCCTTTTTTATGCTCCATAATGTACATAAAGCAAAAGATGTTATACTTCTTTTCAAGTATAGTGACTCACTGATTTTGAAATAACGGAAAATAATGTGATCCTAATGCAGTATCTTAAACCCACACTCTATATTTAGTCAGTCCATGAGGAGGGGAAACAGAACAATAACTAAGTTCCATACTTTTATTTTTATGTAAAATTAAGTGTACCATGTTGGGAACCAGGTTTACCCATTGTTACCTATTAAATAGGGCTCTTTCATTTCATAAATGAAAATGGGTAGATTGCATGTAATAACTCATGGATAACGGGTAGGTGATAACCCAAAAGTTAGTTTCGGTCTCTTATTTACATGGAACTCTGACAGCTGTACCACCTGTACTGCCCTGATGGCAACCCTGTACTTAATATGAAAAATGCAGGTCAATGCAAAGAAGGGAATGATAGACAATTCAATGTATTAGAACGATTCATATTTCTACACGTACGTGATAAATATGGAATGACGCTTGACCAATAATAGTACATTTTGTGCAGTAAAATATAGTATATAATGTACAACATACAGTACCTTGGTTACTTGGTATGGTTGAAAAAAACATATGTCTATCAAGTTCAACCGAGGTATGGGAGAGAGGAAGGGACCTATTGATCTGGGAAGGTTTATAAAAAAAAAAAAGAACATACCCTATACGCCATTAACTGATGTGCCCTAAAACTTTCCCTCCTGATCCTGAGTGGTAGACAGCCTGGATCAACATTAAACAATAATTCTATACATTGACAAAGCGGCTTATATTTTTTTTAGCTAAGAAATTATCTAAGCATTTTTTAAAGTAATCTACTGTACTCTATTCCATAGATTCACACTTCTCACAGTAATAAAAGATTGTCACCTCTGAAGATTGAACCTTTTTTTCCCCCCACCAGACGAAGGGAGTGCTCCCTTGTCTTTTGAGGGGATTTTAAATAAAACCGGTTTTCCCCAAATGTTTTCTACGGGACATTTATATACTTATACAAGTTAATCATGTCCCCCCTTAATCAAAGCTAAAAAAGTTTAATTCTTTTAAGCCTATTAATAGTTTAGTGGCTCTTGTTTGTATTTTTTTCAACTCCAGGGCATCCTTTCTAAAGAACTGGTGCCCAGAACTGAACTGCATATTCTAGATGAGTCAATGCCTCTTTTAATACACGACACTATCCTGCTGGCCTTAGAAGCAGCTGATTGAATTGCATCTGTTATTTAGTCCATGATCTACAAGTACACACAGATCCTTCTCAACAAGTGACTCCCCCAGTGTAGCTCCACCTAGGTCATATGATGCATGCAGATTGTTGGTACCCAGATACATAACTTTACATTTATTTACATTAAACCTCATTTGCCAAGTGGATGCCTAAACACTCAGTGTGTCCAAATCGGCTTGTAATTTATGAACATCTTCCATAGACTGAACTTTACTGCATAGCTTGGTGTCATCTGCAAAAATAGAAACAGTACTCTTAAAGGGGTTGTCCGAGATAAAATGATTATGTGTTAATGCTTGTAATTTATTAAAGTAAATATATTTGTAATATACTTACATTTTCGAAAGTGGCCCCGTTTCCAGATCCTGCCGTTGGGTACTTGACGAGTGACGTCACTCTCTGGCCCCTGTGTTGATTTTCAATTATGAAAATGTGCGGTCCCTGCTGTTCTCGCAGTCCCTGCTGTTCTCGAGATAACAGCCCATACACGGCTTGTCACAAGTGACGTGTCATATACCCGGAAAGGAATTGAAGATCAACACAGCGGCTAGAGAGTGACGTCATACATCAAGTATCCCATGGCAGGATCTGGAAGCGGGCCCACTTTGGAAAATGTAATTATATTACAAATCTATTTATATTAATAAATTACAAGAATTAACACAAAGTCATTTTTATCTCGGACAACCCCTTTAATCCCATCCACTATACCATTAATAAATAAGTTGAATAATAGTGGTCTCAGCACTGAACCCTGGTGTACACCACTTATAACCGGGGACAATTCAGAGTAGGAATCATTGACCACAACTCTCTGGATATGGTCCTTGAGCCAATTTTCAATCCCATTACAAATTATAATTTATAAACCTATAGACCTTAATTTACCCATTAGGCGTCTATGATGGACAGTGTCAAATGATTTGCAAAGTCCAAAGACGCTATATCCACAATGGCCCCTCTGTCTAGGCTTCTACTCACCTCTTCATAAAAACAAATCAGGTTAGTTTGACAGCTTCTGTCCTTCATAAAACCATTCTGGCTGTCACTTGTAATACTATCTACTGTCAAATACTCCTGTATAAAATCCCTTAAGAGCCCCTCAAACATTTTTCTTACGATGAATGCTAAGTGTATTGCCCTATAATTACCCGGGGTAGACCTAGTGCCCTTTTTGAAAATTGGCACAACATTTTCCCTGTTCCAGTGCTTGGCACTATACCAGTCACCAGAGAATCTAAATATTATGAAAAGGGGAACATAAATAACTAAACTAATCTCTTTATGAACTGTAGGGTGTAACCCATCTTGTGCTGGGGCCTTGTTCACATTTATTTTATTTAACTAAGCTTGGACCATATCTACATTCAGCCAATTTAGTATATTAATTGATATATTAACAGCACTGGCACCGCCTACATCAACTGCTCGTTCTTGTGTTGTATATACAGAGCTAAAAAATAACATTTAGTTAGGGCCTGTTCAGATCACCGTTCGCTTTCCGTTCCGGGGTTCCGTCGGAGATATCCGTCGGGTGAACCCTGCAATGGAAAGTGAAACTGAAACCACAGCTTCCGTTTCAGTCACCATTAGCAAAGGTGACGGAAACATCGCTAATGGTTTCCGTTTGTCACCATTCCGGCAGGTTTCCGGTTTTCCGACGGCATCAATAGCGGAGTCGACTCCGCTATTGATTCCGTCGGAAAACCGGAAACCTGCCGGAATGGTGACGAACGGAAACCATTAGCGATGTTTCCGTCACCATTGAGATCAATGGTGACTGAAACGGAAGCTGTGCTTTCACTTTCACTTTCCGTTGCGGGGTTCACCCGACAGAAACCTCCGACAGAACCCCGGAACGGAAATGAACAGTGATGTGAATAGGCCCTAAGGGTGCGTTCACATATATCAGCATCAGTTTTTTGTCTCTCAAGTAATTACAACTGATGCAAAAACTGACGCAAAAATGTATCAGTTGCCATCAGGCTTTTTCACAATTTTTACTACAAAACCATCAGTTGGCATCAGTTTTTACCATCCGTTTTTAATATAATTTTTACCGCAATGGTCCACAAAATGGTAGTCTAGACTCTGAAAATGTGCCCTTGTATATAGTGCCGCACACCACCTGTAGATAATACCGCAGTGCCCTCTGTATATACTGCCACACACCCCCTGTAGCTAATGCCGCAGTGCCCTCTGTATATAGTGCCACAATACCGCCTGTAGATAATGTCACACAGCCCTCCTGTAGATAGCGCCACACAGCCCCCTTGTAGGTAGCGCCACATAGCCCACTTGTAGGTAGCACCACACAGCCCCCTTGTAGGTAGCGCCACACAGGCCCCTTTGTAGGCAGTGCCACACAGCCCACAGTCCTCTTGTAGGTAGTGCCACACAGCCCTTTTGTAGGTAGCACCACACAGCCCCCTTGTAGTTAGCGCCACACAACACAGCCCCCTTGTAGGTAGCACCACACAGCCCACAGCCCCCTTGTAGGTAGCACCAAACAGCCCACAGCCCCCTTGTAGGTAACACCACACAGCCCACAGCCCCCTTGTAGGTAGCGCCACACAGCTCACAGCCCCCTTGTAGGTAGCACCAAACAGCCCCCTTGTAGGTAGCACCACACAGCCCACAGCCCCCTTGTAAATAGTGCCAAACAGCCACCTTGTAGGTAGTGCCACACAGTCCCCTTGAAGGTAGTGCAACACAGCCCACAGTCCCTTTGAAGGTAGTGTCACACAGCCCCATGTAGATAGCCCCCCCTCCCCCTTCCTGTAGATAGCGCCACTGTAGCTCCCTGAAGGAGCGAAATCTCCCTTTGGCCGGGGATTCCGCTCCTGGAGCACTCCACTTCATGTATCTGTCCATATATGGACAGTGACATCAGGGCCAACTCCTGAAGCGGAATCCCCGTACACAGCGTTGCAGACGCTGTGATCGTGGATTCCACTCCAGGGGAAGTCATCTGTGTCCATTTATGGACAGTGACATCACTGGCTTATCTTGGAGTGGAAGCCCCGATCACAGAGTCAGCAACGCTGTGAACGGGGATTCCACTTCAGGAGTTTCCACTGATGTCACTGTCCATATATGGACAGAGATATCAAGCGGAGCGCTCTAGAAGCGGAATCCCTGGCCACACTGGGATTCTGCTCCTTCTGGGAGCTACAGCGGCGCTAGTAGATAGCAAAGCAGGGAGATAACTCCCTGCTCTGCTATAGTGGCATTGCTACCGCTGTAACAGCCGCAGCGGTTGCTAGCGGTGCTTCCAGCCATGGGGGGGTCCCTCCCCCGGTCCCAAATGGGCACCCTCATGCCCGGATTCACCACTAGCAGCCGCTATGGCTGCTACAGCGGCAGCGACGCCACTGAGTGAGGAAGGGGCCGGGCGGAAAGGCAACTGCTGAGTCGCCGGGCCCGGGCACTTCTGAAACAAGCAGGGGAAGAGGGCCATCCGGAAGGTGGATGTGGCAGCACCCGGCGTTCATCTCGCCACCATTAAAATAGATAGGTTATGACGCCGGACCTCCCTGGGAGCCGGAACCAAAAACGCTGCAGGTAACGTTTTTAGATCCGGCTCCCAGGGAGGTCTGGCGCCGTACGGCGCCACAACTGATGTCCTCGGTGCCAGAACAGATCCCATAGAAAACGATGGGATCCGTTCTAGTATCAGTTTGCCTCCGGCTTTTCTTCAACACGCCGGAGGTAAACTGAAGCGGGCGCCGGACATATGTGAACAGCCCCTAACTCTGCCTTCTCTTGATCCCTCATGATCAACCCTCCGTTACTACTATTTAGGGGTCCTACATCTTCAGACCTTGGCTTTTGCATTTATATACTTGAAGAATTATTGGGTATTTGCTTTGCTATCTTTTGCTACCTGCCTTTTATTTTGTCTTTTTGCTGATTTTATAAAATGTTTACAGATTTTTAAAGGCTCTCATAATAAATGTGTTTTCTGCAGACAATTTTTTGTCAGAGAAAATCTTTTCCTGACACTTGTTTTCTGTTCCAGGGAGATTTCCTATACACAGTGCAGTGAAAATCATCACAGAGTTGAGTTGAATGCAGTTCACCTGTATTTTTTAACAAGCTAAAAAGATTTTCCAGGATATATCTATTGTTAGCTTATCCTTAGGTTAAGCAGTCATTGTGTGATTAGTGGGGTCCCTTCAGGCACAGCAGTAAATCTCTCCACGCGGCTGTGGCTGGTACTGCACGTCAGACCCATTCTAAGTCATCAATTTTATTGTTCATTATAATTAGAGCTTTTTTTTTAGCCTTAAATAAGTGTATATAGACTTTATGGAAAAAAATATTTAAACATATAAGTAAAGTGTGCCTTTGATTCTATGAGCCAAATACACTATATGGACAAATGTATTGGGACAGCACTTACAGGAGCTTGTATGACATCCCATTCTAAATCCATAGGCATAAATATGGAGTTGGTCTCCCCTTTGTAGCTAAAACAGCTTTCACTCTTCTGGAAAGGCTTTCTAGAAGCTTTTTTTAGTGTGTCTATGGGAATTTTTGTGAGTCACTGATGTTGGATGAAAGGGCCTGGCTTGCAAACCCCATAGCATTATCCCTCCACCACTAAACTAACAGTTGGCACAATGGAGTCAGGCAGGTATGGTTCTTCTGGCATTCACCAAACCCAGACTAATCCATCAGACTGACAGATAGCGAAGGGTGATTTGTCACTCCAAGGAATACGTTTCCACTGCTCCAGAGTTCAGTGATGGCATGCTTTACACCACTCCATGTGACGCTTGGCATTGTGCTTGGTGATGTAAAGCTTGCATGCAGCTGCTCGGCCATGGAACCCCATGCCATGACGCACCAGGGCACAGTTTTTGTGCAGATATTAATCCCAGAGCAGGTTTAACAAGGTTAGGTGTGACCTAATATATTTGTCCATACAGTGGAAATGCAAAAGCATGTGATTTGGACATTTATTTTTGTGCAATGCGCCCAGGGTAAATTTTATTTTTAGTGTAAGGCTTGTCAGTGGGGCAATGTATACGTACGTATGCCATACCTTTATAAATGTTTGCACACATTTTAATTTACAAACAACTAGTACATTTCTTCCAGTTTTAAACACTTAAATAGTATTAACTAATGATGAAAGGAAAAAAAATATATACCTGTGCCAATCATGGTGTTATTGTGTTATTCTGCACCATCCCAGAAATACTATAGAAATTTTATCAGTAATAAACTACAAATATTTAATGTAAATGTTAAGGAACTTCTGTGTTCCTTGGCACATTGGTTTATAGTTTGGAGCTTATTGGATAGAAAATATAACAATTTCCACAGAGACACAAATAATAGGCACCTATAGGATCAGAGTCTGACAAATTATGGACATATTTCCTTAAAATAAATAAATGTTTTTTTTTACTAGAGTTGAAGTCACAAATTAAATAAATAATGCCTGTTATGGTCTGTTCAGAACATACTTTGCCATGTAAACTTAAAGACTATGTAAACATTTTTTTTTAAAGTTCATGCATAGAAGCTGCATCTCTAACAGTAAGCATATTTTTAATAAAAATATATTAGAAATATGTTTTTTTTTCACATTAATACATACATCTAATAAAAAAAATGACCTCAAATGTTCAAATAGCCTTTATGTCTAGACTGAGCTAAGCAGCCAAACTTTGCATAAAATAAAGCTCCTTTAGCAGAAGAGCTATAGGCATTGCAGCTGTATACATCGCTGTAGACATCTGCACAAAGCATACTCTAGTGTAGACATTGCAGCAGTATCTAAGTCAGTGCTGGTCAAACAGTGGAGCATGATCTACTAATAGACCTCGGAGTTGGGACTAGTAGATATCAACACTAGACCACCAGGATGCTTTCCTGCTTTTTTTAACACAGAAGTGGGAAAACTAACTCCTCATAAGTTCATACGCCTGCCACTCCACTTTTGCAGTGAAATGGTAAATCATATAAGGGCTAATATACATTCTAGTAAGAACAGAGCAGAGGTGAGGAGCAGTATGGTTATAAATTAATAGGAAATGACTATGGAGCAAGTGAAATAAGTGGCTGTTTGTTTGGGGGCTACTAGGGCATGAAAAATGGGACATTAAAAAAATTGCTGCAGTGTCCACCTGTTTCGCTAGTAGATCCTATAACTTAGGCTCCACAAAATCCAGTCGATTGCATACTGAAAACATTTTGTCTCTCCTGATCTAAATCTTCATATTGGACATTGAAAAAGTACAGATAAATATGTACTATTTAATTGCAGTTGTAACTATGAGCTAATATACAAACATGACTACACATCTACCATATATGTCATTACAGAAAGCAAGTAAAGCAAAATTGCCCAAGTTCAATTAAAAAATAAAAACACATTATATTATATGTTCTGTGGATTACATTTGGTACCTAACTTCAATACGTTTCATAATGAATCTAACATGAATAGAGAATTGGGAATCAAAAAATTAGATTAATTAATTTAAATACTCCGATTAGAAGAACTTTTATATATATATGTACATATATATATATATATATATATATATATATATATACATACATATATATATATATACATACATACATACATACATATATATATATACATACATATATATATATATATATATATATATATATATATATATATATATATATATATATATATATAAAACACCAGCAACAACATTTTCTTCATTTCCTGTTGTTTGAGAACCATTAGTTGTGAACGCCATTTTTTCTTCATTTCCTGTTGTTTGAGAACCATTAGTTGTGAAAGCCATTAAGTCGTTTTTGGGTGTTACTGAGATTATGTATAATTTCTATTGACTTTCTTGGGTGTACATCCAGCTACCTCCAGTGTTGGAGCGGATCTTGTAATTTTCCTTCAATTCATTGACCTCTTCTCTGTATTTTTGCTATTTTAAAATAGTGAAAACATTTAAGATAATGAGAAATATAGTTGATATTACACAAATATACATTTGTATCTAAATGGTATTTAACCATCACATATCGTTTGCACTCTTCATTATTTGATTATTTAAAAAATACAAAAAACATTTTACATTGATTACTCCAGTTTGTTGGCAAAAGAGGAAATGGTATTTTTGGTGATAAATCCATAAAACTATAAGATAATCAAGCATTATATCCAGTGTCTAGATTCATAGCTCTCACTTTAGTCATGAGTTGTCCAGGTTAAGCTGATTTAGGAGTTTTGATAGTGACTGAAGACTCTAGATGACACATAGGAGCATTGTCATTGATGTCTTCAATGAAGATATTTAGTACTAGACTGAAGCTAAGTAGAGGTAGGCCAGCATCAGTGGCTTCTATACGATGTTGGGAATATGTGACTTGTTCATAATAAATCGAAACTAAAGCAAATCATTTTTTGTTTTCACGATTGATGGAGATGTAGGAGGAAATAGGAATCCCATCATTAGTGCTTTTAATAACTGAGTATGAGGGAAATTAATTCTAGACAACATCTTGGTTAAAGGCTGATGCGGTATAGATATGGAAGCATGGGAGTTTGTTCTCTTTAACACCAAGAGAGACAGTAGACTGCATAGGTTGAAACAGACAATAGTAGTGTACCTTGATCTGTTGCTGTAATTAGAACTTCATATTTGGACTTCAATTCTCTGTCCAATGGTGTATCTACTGCTGGATTTATTTGGAATGGTATATTTCGGCAAATTTTGCAATTTACTTTTCAATTTATCCTGCATTCCTGCCATGGACACTGATGATCGCAACTGTTGTACCTTGTGATGAATCGATTCAGGATAATAGGATTTTATAATGATGTCAAGGTCATTTCAAGAGTGTTATAAACTTTAACTTTTTTTAATTTAATGTAATACAATATTATTCCCTTTAAACAATATTTTAGCACTATTGTAATGAAAATATGCTTATGATAAACAAAGTATCCACAAAACTCTGCTCTCATAACAGTCATTTTCAAGAGTAAAGTAAAATCAAATTCCAGCCTCATTGCACTTAATTTTTATTGTGCCCTTTCTAAATGACTCTTCATCCACACTCCATAACTTTCTTCAATAGTAGAAGAAAAATAAATAATGAGGTTCACATGAAAACAATGTTTATTTAAAATTACACATTTCCTTTTCTATTTTAGTTGACTTAAAGGAAAATCCTAATGTTTCCAATACTTCTAATATTAAACTTAAATAAAACAATTCACAAGGCTTATAGAAAAACATACTATTCTGGGATGGACATTGTGCAGCGCCAAAGTCAATCAAATCTAAAATTATTATTTAGGATAGCCCTTAGTTGCTTTTTCAAGATCATTTTCAGGGATGATCTACAATATAATTAGGAGACTAGACCCTGTGGTCAATGTGACCAGAAGTGATGTCATTTTTACATACAGAATGCAATTATGTCATATGGCATGTTGAATAATTTCTAAATCATTGGTTCTTTTGTCACTGAATATAGGCTTTACATTTTCTGCTTAATATTAGCTACTTGTGGCAGTGGCTTCAAAATGTCAACCACATTGATCCCATGGAAGAAATGTTGACTTGTAAAACGAGAACGCACCATTGCTTCTAAAAGATATTGAAACCTTGGGTAAACTTTTTTTATTCTTCAGAATTTTGATGTAGAATTCTAGACTAGTAATAATACTGGTCTAATAGTATCTGTTTCTCTGTGTTCATAACTAACTGCAAACCTGACCACTACCCCTCAGAACTATCCATCCTTCCCCCTTTTCTATGTACAGGGTGGGTCATTTATATGGATACACCTAAATAAAATGGGAATGGTTGGTGATATTAACTTCCTGTTTGTGGCACATTAGTATATGGGAAGGGGGAAACTTTTCAAGCTGGGTGTTGACCATGGTGGCCATTTTGAAGTCGGCCATTTTGTATCCAACTTTAGTTTTTTCAATGGGAAGAGGGTCATGCGACACATCAAACTTATCGAGAATTTCACAAGAAAAACAATGGTGTGCTTAGTTTTAACGTTACTTTATTCTGTCATGAGTTATTTACAAGTTTCTGACCACTTATAAAATGTGTTCAAAGTGCTGCCCATTGTGTTGGATTGTCAATGCAACCCTCTTCTCCCACTCTTCACACACTGATAGCAACACCGCAGAAGAAATGCTAGCACAGGCTTCCAGTATCCGTAGTTTCAGTTGCTGCACATCTCGTATCTTCACAGCATAGACAATTGCCTTCAAATGACCCCAAAGATAAAAGTCTAAGGGGGTCAGATCGGGAGATCTAGGGGGCCATTCAACTGGCCCACAATGACCAATCCACTTTCCAGGATACTGTTCATCTAGGAATGCTCGGACCTGACACCCATAATGTCCGCTAATATCCGCCGAAGGGATGTTCGACTGATGCCACTCTCCAGTGACATGCGGCGAGTGCTACGCTGTGGGCTCTTGCTGAATGAAGCTGGGACAGCCACTGATGTTTCTTCATTAGTGACAGTTTTCATGCGTCCACATTTGGTCAAATCCAACACTGAACCAGTTTCACGAAACTTGGCAAGCAGTTTGCAAACTGTAGCATGGGAGATGGGTGGTCTCGTAAGGTGTCTTGCATTGTAATCTGCTGCAATGACCCGGGTACTGCGTTCACCAGACATCAACACAATTTCTATCCGCTCCTCACGTGTTAACCTCTGCGACATGTCAATGGCTGTAAACAAAGAGAAGCTTGTAAATAACTCATGAAAGAATAAAGTAACGTTAAAACCAAGCACACCATTGTTTTTCTTGTGAAATTCTCGATAAGTTTGATGTGTCACATGACCCTCTTCCCATTGAAAAAACTAAAGTTGGATACAAAATGGCCGACTTAAAAATGGTCAACACCCAGCTTGAAAAGTTTCCCTCCTCCCATATACTAATGTGCCACAAACAGGAAGTTAATATCACCAACCATTCCCATTTTATTTAGGTGTATCCATATAAATGGCCCACCCTGTATACAGTATTAGCACAATTTGAAATGTTTAGCTTTGAATTGGTAAACTTTCACCATACTTCTGCAGAATATTCTGTATATCAATCTCCAGTTTTATTATATGCTATTACTCTATTTATGCATTCCCTATGGATGTACCTATGTTTGTTCTTGTACTAGTATGTTTCTTACATTGTACCTTTCATAACCTTTAATATATATGAAAGAAGGACTGAAAAAATGCTACTCTCCCTAGCACCCACTGGAACTATTACAACAAAGTAAGGTACAGCATTTATATCCCTATTCCAGAAAAAGATAATTGAAAGAATGTGTAAACTACTGTACAATCTTACTCATATTACATGCTACTAAAATTATGCTTACGATCATTCAGTATAGACTGAAACCAGATATTGACACGGAATTGCCTAATATACAAGCTGGATTCAGAAAAGGCAGAGGAACAAGATAAATCATTGCAGATGTACAATGGATAATTGAAAAAGCCCAAAAATACAAGAGGTAACGTGTGCTTCATTGACTACAGTAAACCCGTTAATCTTGTTAAATAGTGGAATGCTCTCTGGAAAATAGGTTTACCTGAAAATCTAATAGTTCTTATGAGGAACCTCTACATTGGCCAAGAAGCCAGAATCATGACTGGTTTCAGATTGGCAAAATAGTTAGATAAGGCGGCATACTATCACCATACTTATTCAACCTGTATGCCGAACACATAATAACAGAACCAGGACTAAAGGAAGACAATCAATAATTTAAGATTGGCAGAAGAATTATCAACAACCTTCAATATCCAAATGACAGCATACTCATAGCTGAAAATAAAGAAGACCTAAAGAGCCTAATATGGAAAATTAAAAAATAGAGTGAAAAGTTGGGCTTTGTAGCTAAATATGAGTAAAACAAAGGTTATGTTAACAGGCAACACAGCTAATTATAGAATTAATGGAGAAGACCTAAAGACTGTTAGGAGTGCCGTGGAGAGTAAAGGAAACAAACAAATGGAACCTTTCCCTTTGTAAGAATATGGGGTAACCCCCATTTCTTAAAGGAAGCTTTGTTTGTGCCTTGTATTTATGCCAGAAGTATGTGAGAGAGAAGCTGCTGTTGGTGTCAATCAATACGTGTGCAGGCCCTGAGATTGTCGCAGGTCTCGGAGCATTGATGAGTGATAGGCAGGAACTTCTTCGTGTGTTGCCCGAGAGCCAGTTGTGGGTGACGGGCAGAAGTTTTCCCGCAAAGTGGAGCAAAGCAGCAGAAGCTGCCTGTTGAGGCATAGTTCAGGATGGAATCTAAGAGGAGGTCCCAGACTCCCACGCATCAGGGAGGTGTATCCTTGGCCTGCAAGTGGTGAGCAAGCTAGCCATCTTTGCCTTAGTTATACTCCTGTCTATAATCCAAGCTGTCATCCAGGGGAGCACATTGATCACATAGATGAAACATTGGCTAGGGAAAGAGTCACTTATGCACATATATGGGCAGTGACGTCGGCAGCAGTACTGGAGTCCCTGGGCAGATCATCAGCTGATGCTCTGCCTGGGGACTCCCATACTGCTGCCGACATCACTGTCCGTATATGGACAGTAAGGTTGGCAGCAGTGCTGGAGTCCCCAGGTAGAGCATCAGCTGATGCTCTGCTCGGGGACTCCAGCGATAGGAAACCCCTGAAGTCGCTGTCCATATATGGACAGTGACGTTGGAAACAGTAGTGCAGTCCCCGAGCAGAGCATCAGCTGATGCTCTGCCTGGGGACTCCTGTGACAGTGACGTTAGCAGCAATGCTGGAGTCCCCAAGTAGAGCATCAGCTGGTGCTCTGCTCGGGAAGTCCAGTGATCGGAAACCCCTGAAGTCACGGACCAAATGTTGGGAGCAGTACTGGAGTCCCAAGCAAAGCGCTAGCTGATTCTGCTTGGGGACTCCAGCAATAGGCAGTGTGACAGCCCCTTGCGGTCATGCCATTGATAACATGAAAACACGAACAGCACAGGAAGCAAGTATTCAGTCACGTGGGGCCGTGTCGGCACGTCATCAATATTAAAAAAGCTCCAGGATTTCCAGGAACAGTTCACTGGGTTAGAACGACACCATTTAGTACCGGATTTTTAATTAAAGTACATTAGTAAGTGACTTCTTTCTACATAAAAATATGAATGCAAAGCAATTTTTGGTCCCTGGATAACCCCTTTAATGAATGCTTACATTTTTTGAGGTTGAGAATTGAAGTTTGAAACATTTCAGACACATTTCCAGTGAGATTTTCAGGTTATCAGTTTCTGTATTATATCGTTTTTATTTCCTTTGTTTATAAGCTCCATTTACAAGACATCAGAATACAAGTGTAGAGTCTAGAAGTTTGTTAAAGTTTAGCTTCTATATAAAGACTTATCTCAATCCCATATTTTTTAGTATCGCATTTACAAAAAAAAATCAAATTTTAGTGAACAAGGACAATTTGTTTTCATTTACAGTTTTTGCAAGCACATAGCCATGAGTTATTACACATATTAAATAGAATAACATTCACTTTCAATGTATTTAGCACACAGTAGAAATAGGCTTTAAGCAGTTTAATCTCCGATGCTATGAGCTATGATTATTCATTAATGCAAATGTAAATGTTTTAATTGCAAAATTTCTGAAAACTAAAGCATCAAAACTCATCCTACCAACATTCTGAACTTACAAATTAGGGTTCATATTGCATTTTAATCTTTTGTCGGAGGTATACAAATGGACAATTTTCTGATGTATTTTTATGACAGAAGGCTGAGACGCCTACACCATATAGGGGGACCCAAAGGTCTCCATATTAAAAAAAACCATATACAGTGCGGTATACGTTTTTTAATTGTACACCTCTGCATTGAATAACCTAGTCTACCACACTATTTAATACAGTGAAAAACAAGCTATGCTGAAGCATAACGGCGTTAGGCAAATTTAACCACCATATTATACTTTTAAACTGTGCACAAAAATAGAAATGATGCTGACTAAAGAATGGAAAATCAAGTCCATCATGCAGCTGTCACTGGGATCAAATTATTGCATAAAAATTGATGCAGCTCACATTAACTTCAGTAAAAAAGGGGGTTCCCCTTTCAGAGCCCTAAGAAAAAGCACCTCCCGTTATGGCAGATTTGGAATAGACATGTATTATATGGTCATCCAATACCACAGCTGCCATACATTATAATTAAATATCAATGCAATGGTTACTTTTAATGTGTAAAATAAATTACCAGGCCTTCCTTAAAGCAGTTTATCAGCTATTTTTTTTTTTTTATCAAATTAATGCTACATTCTGAAATGAGCAGTGATATAGTTTGCTGTCAAGATACCTTTTTTATTCCCAATCTAAATCTGGCTTTAAGACTTGAGTCATTTTAAACAAACTGGTTGCTATGGAAGCACTTGTACCGGACATTCTTTAAAATATATTTGTCAGACAGGGTGTCCCTAGAACCAGATTTCCTAGTTCCTTTGCTTAAGGTCAATGTGGCAATGATAAAAGAAATGAAAAAAATAAATAAAACATCTATTTATTTCTTACTGCCCTATATTTAATATGTTACATTTAAGTTTGGAAATGAAAGACTCACAGTGAAATGACATACCGAACAAACCAGAGCCTATTATAAAATGCTCATTAAGGCTGTGTTCACATCTGCATTGGAAAAATGCAGTGCTATTATATCTGCCAAAATGACGGAAACCATGATGGAAAAGGAAGTTCTTTTCAAGGTTCCACACTTCCATTATTTCCGTTATTCTGTTCTGATGATGGAGCAAAATAACGGAAATACACGCATAGATGTGAACTAAGACTAAGTAATTAGTCTTCACAGGGAGTTATTTTATATTTTGGATATTTATTAAACAGTTTACTAAACAGCTACCTAAGTATAATTAGGGTACTTCTTAGCACCAGAATACATAGGCAGCAGGTGACAGTGTTAGATCATGTGATCTTGAGAACATCCTCTGTTGTCACTGATATTGGGTGGCATGGCTATTATTGCATATTCCAGAGGGTTGTTCCCAAAGGAAAAAAGATGGCTGGAATCCAGAGCTGGTTTATCATTTACTTAGTAACTATCAGTAAATCTACTGATATATTATTAAAGGGAGGATTAGCAAGCAGGCTCTGACTGATCCACCAGAGTACCACAGAATCCTCCAGTGGACCAAGGCTCTGACACAACATTGGGCTTCTAATACATAGGTATTCCCAAAGGTCCAGCAAAAGACAACCGTAATTGGACTTAGCTTTGAAGCCAATCACTTTCCATTAGGGTCTACCAGATGTGTCCACCATTTGCTTTGCTTGAATTAAGTTAGGGACTTTCATGAAACAATTTAATCCAATATTGCAACATGCTAGTAGAACCATTGACAGGTTGCAATTAACATCACAACCACTGGGTGGCCACACATAGACACATACAGTATAGACATCTCGTGACAGAGTATCACTAAATATATTTTTTTTTCATCTCGCACCATACATCTCAGGATATGTTGAGATAAGAGGAAAGGTAAGAAAGGACACATCTGTATTTTTTATGGGTTGATTCATAAATAACCTATTATAACTTAATGATGATATGTCCTGCATGTGCCCTGATAACAACAATGTTTATGATGACATTAAAGGTGAACGTTCACCGACTCTGTAAAGAAGTAGGATGGCCCTCACAATAATTTCTTCAGTTGGCCCAAAAAGGCCCAGTAACGCTGCCGATGGGGACTTTGGGCCTTCCTGCTAATGCTGACCTAAAATAAATGTAAGACATGATATTTCTGCAGGAGTCTATGGAAAAAAATATTTATTAAAATTATAACTACTTTTGTAATAGTGGGACAACTTGTTAAAAATGTCATATACAAATTGAAGAAATTTAAATGATTTTGAATAGTTGCCTCACCTGGTTGAGGATGATTCCTTGCTGATTCACAAGATTTTCATTTCCTTGAAAGGAATTTGGAGTGAACATGATCAAGTCATTCTTTACTTGTTGAGAGTTTGAGCATATCCTATATTGTGTTTGTTGAGAATACATCCAGCTACCTCCAGTGTTAGAGCAGATTTTGTAATTTTCTTTCAGGTCATTGATTTCATCTCTGTATTTTTGCCATCTTAAAACAGTGAATACGATTAATGTAATAAGAAATATACTTGAAATTATGCAGATGGCGATAACCAAATAAACATTTGCATCAGAAAATTCTTCAATATTGCTTTTTGATTCATGCTTGTGTAGATGCATCTCGTCTTCAGAATCCACCAAGGAGATGATAACATGTGCTATTGCTGTCATAACAGGTTCTCCATGGTCCTGAGCCATCACTAATAATCTATATTCATCATTGTCTGAATCCATGAATTGACGTTTTAAACTGATTTCCCCTGTTTGCTGAGAGATGGCAAATGGTATTTTGCCTAATAAATCCCGAAAATGATATGACATCAAAGCATTGTACCCAGAATCAGGATCGATCGCCCTCACTTTTGTTACCAGGTATCCAGGTTGTGCTGACCTTGGCGTTTTAATTGTAGCTGTTGCATAAAGTGGAGCAAAGGTAGGTGCATTATCATTGATATCGTCAATGAAAATATTTAGTGTCAGATTAGAACTAAGTGGAGGTAGGCCGGCATCAGTGACTTTTATGTGACACTGGAAATATGTAATCTGTTCATGGTCAAATGACACTAAAGCAAATACCTTCCCATTTTCAGGATTAATAGAGATGTAGGACGATATAGGAATCCCATCGACGGTGCTATCACTGATTGAATATGTGATGAAGGCATTTTGGCCAATGTCTGGGTCTACAGCTGATGCTGTATAGACTAGAGAACCCGGAGGATTGTTTTCTTTAATAAATATTGTATCATAAGTTTGTGGAAACTGAGGAGCATTGTCGTTTACATCACTTATATCGATTATAAGGGTTGTTGATACTGACAGAGGGGGCAGCCCTTCATCCCTTGCAGTGATAACAACTTTATATTGAGATTTTGTTTCCCTGTCCAGTTGACCATTCACAGTAAGGGAAAAATCCGCCATAAATGCAGGGTTAATTTTGAAGGGTGTTGTCTCTGAAATGTGACAATTTACTTTTCCATTTAATCCTGAATCTTTGTCATGGACGCTGATTATTGCAACAGTCGTACCGGGTGGAGAGTTCTCAGGAACAGGAACGGAAAGGGATGTTATCGTCATCTCAGGAGGATTGTCATTGACATCAACAACAGTCACTAGAACTTTGCAATGTCCAACCATTGGTTGATCTCCATTATCAATAGCATCAACCTGAATTTCATACATTGTGACAGTTTCATAGTTCACTTCTCCTTTTACTCTTATTTCCCCAGTGTGCTTATCTAAGGTAAAAATGTTGCTAATTTCTTCTGTGACCTGCTTTCCAAACTCATATAATATTTCCCCATTCTTCCCCTGGTCTAGATCTGTGGCATTTAACCTAATGACTAAACTCCCTACCATTGCATTCTCAGTGACACTACATTGGTAAAATGGCTGATAAAAAGAAGGAGCATTATCATTTACATCTTCCACAGTGATGACAATATTAGTGGTGCCACTTAGTCTTGGTTTGCCTCCATCATAAGCTGTAAGTGTGAGATTATGAAAAGAATGCTTTTCTCTGTCTAAGGGTTTCTTTAGCACAAGTTCCACAGATCTGATCTGATTCATATATTTTTGGAAATCTAATGCAAAGTAATCACTTGCACTGAGCTCATAGTTTGTTATAGAATTTGTACCTATATCTGGATCCACAGCTCCCTCTAGAAGAAATCGAGATCCTGCAGGTCTGAGCTCTGATATAACAAGACTGAACACTCCTGAGGGGAATACTGGACTATTGTCATTTATATCCTCTATTTCTACATCTACACGATACATCTGCACAGGCTTATCTACAATAACCTGCAGAGGAATAATACAGAAGGGTTTAAATGGACACAGCACTTCTCTGTCTATTGTCTCTTTAACAAATAAGATTCCATTCTGCAGATTAACCTGGAAATATTCCTTCTCATCTCTAGAGACAATATGTAACATTCTGGAATTAATCTCACCTATATCCAGTCCAAGGTCCTGAGCAATCCTTCCAATAAAGGTGCCATGCTTGGATTCCTCTGGGATGATATAATGCAGCTGACTCAGGACCACATCCCAGGACATGTGCAGCAATAAGAAATAAACCAATCTGCTCCTTGCTTGATAATCCTGTATTTGGTTGAGCATTTTTTAAATTTGCTAATGATAAATTAAGCAGCTTCTCAGTCAATAAGGCATTCACATTGAATAGGGATCCACAGTATGAAGGAAACCAATCATGGCCGAAATCCTCCAAGTCAGGCATTCAGAGGTAATAATGGAGAAAGGAATTTGTGCTTCATTGCCATAAGTTGGTGCGGAGTGACATCTAGTGCTGAATCTTGATAATTCAACAAGCTTCAATTATCAGACACGTAAGTATCATCTTTCCAAAAATAGTTACAATTTAACTTGTATGTATGTTAAATAAAGATAACATTTTATAATAGAACTAATAACTAAAATGTATTTTAAATTGCAATTTCTCTGAAAAAGATTTTTATTTCTTGTTTGTGATGCTGTTTTGTTTATTGGATTAACAGTGAAAACCTGTGTAGCCATATAAAACAATATTTATTGCAATATACAAGAAAGTGCCAAATGCTTACACTTTTCTATATATACCTTGTTGCCACCCTTCATGGATATGATCTAGAGTACAGTCAATAAATTAAATACACCATACAGGCAATGAGTTCTATTTTGGGAATAAATAATGAGATGAGCAGCATCGGGTTTTTTTCCACACTGTATTTTTCAACAAAAAAATTAATATTTTCTTAAGTAACACAATTGTTTTTTAAACTTATTTAAAACTTTCAAAATGACTGATTCCGCCATTGATAGTTTTTGGTGAAGTCCCAGCTAGTAAGAATAACTGCACTGAGCTGTTTCCAGTAATGTGTGAATAATACTTGCTGACAGATCTTGGACCACTTCTCCATACAGAACATTTCCAGTTACAGTACTTGACATTTTTTAGTTGTTGCTTGTGGACTGGCCCCTTTAATACACACCACAAATCTGGAGACTGAGACAGCCTTTGCAAAAAATTGATTTTGATTTTGTGTTTCCAGATCCTTTTCTATGTGGTTTTAATATGTGTGTTTGGGGTCATTATCTTGCTGAAAGGCCTAACCACACATAAGTTTCAGCTTTATGGCAGTGAGATTTTGCTCTAAAATCACCTGGTGTTTAATTATGTCACATATTTTAACATCCCTGCACAACTAGCAGCTAAACAGTCCCGAAACATCAATGACCAACCAACATATTTGACAGTGGGTTTCAGATGCTTTTCTTTTTCCTTTAATATATACAGTGTATATAATTTTTTTTTAAATTTAATTAATACCTTAAAACATTGTTTTTGTTTTCAATACTTTAGACTTTATTTGATTTTTGACAATTTTATATAACGTCTTCTTAAAAAATATGTTTAAATACACATAAAATAATATAGTAAAACATAACTCCCCAATTACCTTCCCCAACCACAATTTCAGAAACAAATGTAATTAACATCCAAGAATTTTATAGTCCCCTTCCTCATAAAAGTTCTCTTATTTTTTGTGTGATAGTTTCTTCTCCAGTGTCTGTGGATATTTTATCTCACACTTAAGGAGATTTATAAGAAATTGTAATTTTTCTTTTTCAATGAAATAAAATCGTTTTTCAGAATAAAGTCAATTTTGTAATATAATTATTATTTGTTTTTACTGCTAAGGGAATCAGATGAACCCATTGCTTTAGCTGTCTGTTCATTTTCTTCTTGAAAGAAAATGAAGTAGGTCTATCCAGGCATCTAAATTAAATATTCTACACAATGATCTGAATAGTTTGAGCTCTTTCCAAAAATATCTAATGCTTAAGGCAAACCCATAAGCAATTACATAAACTAAGCTTATACTGTATTGATATATTCAAGTTGATACCTATTTCTACAAATGTGTTCTTTCTTATTTTTCATCTTATTTCAACAAGTCCTGAGATGTGTGGTACAAGATGACCAGCTTTAAAAAAACAACCCACTATGATTTCGCAATAGTCTGTCATGAGATGTCTATGCTATAGAGATGTGTCCACCCTTCATTTTTCAAAAATTATATTAACCAGTTCAGGACCGGGCTATTTTGAGCCTTCAGGACCAGGCACCGTTTAGCCATTTTTAGCACGCATTAGTTAAATGGCTATAACTGTTTTATTTGTTGCGCTAGCAACGTGATTTTTGCGATGTTTTTTCCATAGACAATACAGGTTTCCTTTTTTTATCATTTTTATACACATCCTTTTTGCTATTTTAGACTTTTTAGGCATAAAGTTTGAAAATAATAGTAAAAATATAAGCTTTTTTACTTTTCAGCTATTTTTTTTTTTGGTAATAACATAGTTTTACCCTAATATAGACCTTTTATTTGTGATCGTCATTGTCTACCGGAAATTTTAATATGTTACATGTCTATATTAGGGTAATTGTCTCAGGGCTAGCGTTACGACAATGACGTTTTTTTGGGGGTGGGTATTTTATGTGTATTTATTATAAAAAAAATTTGCACTTTGCTTTACTTTTATTTTTTTATTACTATGGTCTGTCCCTCAAAGGTCAGAAAAAACCTTTGGGGGACTTTATATATTTTTTTTCTTTCTCTTACACCATCTTTTTCCAGCAGCCGGGAAATCAGCCGTCTTATAGTGACTATTGTCACTAATAGAGCTGTGCTGGGTCTAGTAAGATCCAGCATCAGTCTGCTACTAACGGCACCTAGCGATCATGTGACCAGTCATATGATCACCTGGACCAATAGAGACAGCGGCGCGGCTGCTGCCTCTATTCCTATACACAGCGCTGTGTAAAAGAGATTGGAGAAGACAGAAGCAGTGAAAGCTGCTTCTATCTTCTCCTCAGGGTCCCTGGCAGTCACTGAATGCCGGCGACCTGACATTCAGCTGCCCGATCGCTCGGGCAGCAAGTTAAAACCCGCGCCATAAATAGTCTATGGCGCAGGTTTTAAGGACCCTGACCGCCGGCTGTAAATACACAGCCAGCGGTTGGTAACCAGTTAAGTTAATCAATTTGTCATTATATCAATTCAATACAATCTCGTACCATCTAGTAAAAAAATTTATAAGTTAACATACTTTTTTTAACATGGGAGTTTATGGGCGATAAATCGCCGACGGATGGAATTCATCAAAGGCATCCGTTACAGCTGTCCAGTTAAAATAGCATAAGTTAAACGTATAACATGGTAGTGTATTGGGTGATGGATCACTGGCAGGTGGAATTCATCGGAAGCATCAGGCAGAGGTATAGTTTTTTTTACATGTTTGTTTAACATTTCTTGCCAAAGATCTCGGGATATGTCTGGTTTAGAGATAAGTCAATGCAGGACACATTTGTATGTGTCTATGTGTGGCTACCCTGTGGTTGTAATGTGAATTGCAGCCTGTCTGGGGTTTTGCTAGCATGTCGTGATGTATCGAATTTGTTTCATGATAGATTGAAGTCCTTAACCAAATTCAAGCACAGGTAAGGATGGACACAACGGTATACTTATATAATAGAACATTGAATGTACAGTAAGCCCTGCTTCCTAATTTGTTTCTCCTCATATCTAAGTTTATGAACATAGCTGTGATCGATGATAGGTGGATCCTGCATGTCAGAGGCACGCAGGACACGCTGTCACCGAAGCCGTTAGTCCTGCTGACCTGAAGGATTCGGCTTTGAGCGCAAGATACAGCTTCTATGTATCCAAGATACATAGAAGCTGTATCTCAAAAAAGTTAAAAATAATTTTATAAAAAACAATTAAAAAGTTGTTTAAAATCCCTTAATACCCTGCTTTAAAAAAAACGTGCGCAAAGTTTTACATAGCCTTTAAGCATCCTAATCTAAGACTGTTATAAGATCTAATATCCTTTACACCATGTCCTCCTTTAAACAAATCTATTATTTTATTCATGGATTATCCGTTACTGTATATTCTGGATTATTAACAAAGCTAGATTGCATTTTATGATTATCTCTGTTTGTAATCCTGAATAAATGTACTACATATTCAAAACAGTTGAATTTTTATTTTCAGATAATAAATTAGTAAATATTCTTCTCATTGCTGTTTTAATGATTGTATGCCACAGTTATACCATATGCATATCTTCAACTGGTTTCTTTGTGTTACCTTGTACCTATATTTTAGTTTGATTTAGAATTTTGATGGTTTCTACTGGGTTGTGAACACAGCTGCACGTTTTTATAGATAGGCAAATATCTTATTTAGGTGACCCTTGAGTATTCTGTATATTCAAAAACACTCTGTATATAATGGGGCAGATATACTACTTTGTCTGCATATAGAATGTGTCGAAAAATGCATACACATTTTTGGGCGCAATTTGGCATATTTAAATTTAGAATAATATAAGAACAGGTATTTGAGCCTCACTAGTGTCTAAAAGAATGGGGCATAACTTAGCGGGGAAACGTAAACTATGCCAACTAAGTGCTGGTATAAGGAAGAGAAAAGTGTCTATCATATTTAGCAAGATGCGCTGAATTTAGCATACAGTGTGCACCACTGTGATAAACTTGGTGCATCTTCAGACTGCCTGGTTTAAGTTTGTGCTGTCTAAATCATAGATAACTTAGTAAATCTGCCCCTGTATCTTTATACAGTATACAGTGGTCACAAAGTTTAAAGTAGGAAAATACTACCATAAGATTTGAGCCAGAACATTAGGCTACAAAATTGCATACAATGCTCAAGATCTTTATCTCTCATATATCCAATTTATGGAAGAAAAAGATCTGAGCATTGTATACAATTTTGCAGCCTATTGTTAGTGACCATGTTTCGAAATTCAAAATTATAAATGCATAAGCCCTCCTCAATAAAAGAGTTCCTAATGTACCCCTCTATCCTCTAACCCTCTTATCTGTTTTCTTTTTTTAGCTGTGAAATAAACCACAGCAATATCCTGGAACAGTCCTCTCTTGATTTTGGTGAGGTCAAGAGATAGTTGTCCTGGTCTATGATTAACAAAAAATTTACAGCTATACTCCTAGATAATGTAGACAAATTTCAAACTATTAGGCTTGGGTTGACGACGTCGGCAACACTCCATTTACTTGACCTATTCAACCCCTTCGTTTATGATAAAATTTCCCTTCCCATTGTTTTCTGATATAGGTCTGCTATGTGTTCTCGTGTTTTCTCGGTCCTACCTCTCCTTCTCTTTTTTATTACCCTTCTCTCTCCTTTCTTTTCTTTACCCCTTATGGTGTTCATTACCGTAAATTGATTTTTTATTTATTTTCCTACCTTTTTGAACATATAGATCCATTGTGTTCTTTCATGTTTCTCCACTTCACCCTTTCCCTATAGATGACGAACATTTATGTCATGGCTATGCTTAGATGCTAATTACTTTAGTATATGGCCAACCACAATTTAGCCTTTTCGTTTGACTTATTGATGTGCCTTCTATAGTTGTTTTATTGCAGTCAAACTGTATGTTAAACTGTATGTATGACTCTTACCTTTTAGGCATAGGAATTGGCCTACTCACATATGACTTTCTTTGTAACCTAACTATTGCTACTTTTTAGTGATCTATTTACCCCTTTGTAATTTTGAAAAAGTAAAAATGCATTATTAGTACTAGTAGAAAAATTTACCTGGGATTACAGTCTGGATATATTGTATTTTATTAATTAAATTCTAAGAGCTCCTGCAGACAAAACCGCTACAAAAACATATTTTTTACATAAAAATGCTAATTTATTTGTTTATTTTAAATATTTTTAGGGTTGCAAATAATTTTAAGCCATATGTTTTTGAAAGAATATTGTATCCCTAATTTAAAATAACACTGTTTTAGGAATGATGTCTGTTATAAAAATTGTAATCAATTTCTCTTAAGATTTTTGAGGAGTATTTGAATCATTACACATATTGTTTATTTTTTATAATTATTTTGGCCGGTTTCTTAAAGGTCGTCAATAATTTTGGAGCTGACTATACCCATACATAATTACAAATGATTGTAAATGAAAACTGAGATCTATTAAACAGTGTGGGTAGTAATGAATGTATAGAAAGTAGATATTCACCATGCTGGTTCGAATAGGCAGAAAACATATTAAGGACATATAAACTAAATATTAAATATGTTCAGCTAGCGTTGAGTCCGGCATGTGTTGAAAATGTCACCAAATCAAGCATCAACCTCATGATCGGAAAAAAAAAATTTTTTTAATTACTCTAAAAAGTGACAGAGATTTAAAAGTTGGAATAAAAAATCATGTTTAGAAAATAAAGACACAGATTTAAACTTTGCTTATCTGTGAAACTGCATCATAGAACATCAATTTTGTTTTATGGTAAAATCTTTCAGAAATTGAATAATTACAAAAAAGTTAGAGAATGTCTCTAGTAGTCGTTCAGTCAGAGCATGTTGCTCTGTCTTGAGAGTAAAATGATTTAAGGACTAGGCTCTTTAATTGTATTTTCACCTTTTCTTTACTGTGCTCTGAAGTATGGTGTTACATAAACATTAAAGATCTCAGAGTTAGACTTTTGCCAATCAGCAGACATTTAGTTTATCTGAATCATTTATACTGCTCTGCTAACATTAGTATTTTTTTCCCATTCTGTCAGTAGTTTAGGTATATTTAGCGGCAAGAGAACCATAGTCTGCTGCGCTATTCTTGCCCCCAAAAACTTGCAAAACCCCAACAGGAAAAAGACAGACCTTATTGTAAGTCAATGGGATTGGTCAGAATATATTGGAATTCATTAGGGAATGGATCCATCATAGTTGTGACTAGCATGGATGATGCTAGTGTGAACAGAGCCTCAGTTATTTCTGTATATATTCTCACTGAAGGCCCCACCTTTGCAATGCCGGACATTGGCAGTTTGGAATAAACATTAATAAAAGTGTATAATAACATTAAACACAGAGGTACATTAGACATTCAAGCAAGTCAGTGTACAGCTGATACATAAAACTGGTGTATTAACAGGTACAATAAACACCTATTTGTTGTACTTGTGGATATTATATTGTTATCTCTGGCCTGAGGAAGATACTGATACAGTATTTAAATGCATAGCCATTTATTATTAATATAAAATAAGTTTCACCAATGTATTGTTTTTTTGGATCATTGATGTCAGTAGCGCTCATACTCCATATATCAAAATGTTTTTGCTTTACTCCCTGCGGAGTTGCAACCCAACCATCCGCCATTGGAAATCAGCAGCGACAACTTACAAACGCTAAAAACAATGTTGTGCCTGCTTCAGCACAACACCACAAGGTGAGCACATTTTCTTCTGCCTACCTGCGTCTACCCCCCTCTACCAGTATAGCTACACTATGAGATGGCATTTAAAAAAAAAGAAATTATTAACACTTATTACAATCAGGAGACAGGATTACGATAAAAGGTAATGCCTCTATTATTAAGCAGAGGCAGATAACACAGGGTCACACCATTGTCAATACAAGGTGATAGAGAAAATTCAGCGCCTTCTCCCTACTCCCCTTCCCCACACAGTGACTACTGCACATTCCACAGAGCATACCCACAGCACACTCCAATAAAAGTCATCGAGCAATAAAAAAAATTCTTGATCTTTCTTATATCCAGGTGGTTGCTATAAAACAAATCACTGGAGCTGCTGTTCAAACAGCTAAAGCAAGATGGCTGCCCACATAAAGATGTAAAAAAATAAAACATTTAAAAATAAAAAACGATTAAGAAAATAAAAAAGAGGGTTATGCATACCCTTTTAGTGTAAAATTAAGTAATATTTTCTGTCACCATTTAGGGTATAGTGTTTTTCTCTTTTCAGACCCTTAATGGGAACAGTTAAATCTTCATCCTCATAGTAGTTTGACAAAACTTCCATCTTTCCTTTATTTCCATAAATTATTTTTGTGGCGTGGAAATGTTTAAACAATGTGTATATACTGTCTCGTTAGGAAATCATGCACGCCAGCGTATTTGAAATATGTTGTCATTAAAACTATGCATACCATCACATGAAAATTCAGTGGCATAAGCACATTTTTATTATGTAGTGTCAGAGAAAAACCTTCAGATACCAAATTAAATTCTACCCGAGGAAGCAGCGAAAAGCAGTGAAAAGCAGTGAAAAACTTAATCTGTAAAATGGAACCTTACATGGAAGTGGCCCATAATACAGTGCACAATGCGGTTCCAAATTGTACATCTTATTACGAGCCAAAATGCAAACACACGTCCCAAATCTTCAGGATTAAACAATACTTCTCTTTTAACAGCTAAATAGCAAAATAAGAAAAATATGTATATATAAAGTTTTCCCTTTCAGTGTAGTAATATAGTAAGACCATTATGCCTTCCTGATTCAACATGGGCGTTGTCAGATCTCAATTCCACAAAGTTTTGACTATTTTCACAAGCACAGTAAATGGAAATTTTACCTTATTGCTCTAGAACAAGTTTTCATACAATAAGTTAAATCATTGCTCAGTAAGTACCATACTTTACGTTATCTCCTCCGCAATTTTTTTTATATTATCAAATGTCATCTCTTCGTGAACTATCGGTCGGAAAATTATCCTGAAACCTTTACTATGCCATTGACATCTTTAGTCGGCTCGGTGTATTTTATTTTTTTTTCCACATATATGTTTCATTTATATCATTAATGTCTCAGATTACCATTTGAATTATCAATATTGTAAGCAAATTGCTTTTTAAAAAAAAACCTGCCATTTTGATCTTTACATAATATTGTTAAAAACTCCATCTTCATCAAAATAATGTCCTGTAATGTCTTGTAATTTCATATAGTTATTTTATTAATATTTACTATACATGACCAGTTTTTAACCCCTTCCCGCAATGTACAGAAGCCTATGAGGACCAGCCTGAGGCTGGTCGTCGTAGGCTTCCTGTCAGAGTGACTATCACGTCACAATGACAGTTGGAATGCATTACACTATGTAGGTAGTGTAATGTATTCCAGCAGCGATCAGAGCTGCAAGTCTAAGTGTCCCCTAGTGGGACAAGTAAAAAAAAGTAAAAAAAAGAATAAAAATGTTTTTAAAAAAGTGTAAAAATAAAAGTTATAAGTTACATAAACAAACACTGCTTTTTTTCCTATAATAAGTCTTTTATCATAGGAAAAAAATGAACACATAAAAATTTACACATATTTGGTATCACCGCGTTCGTAACGACCCCAACTATACAATATTCTTTTTCCCGCACGATGAATACCACATTAAAATAAACGACAAACAATGCCAAAATCACTATTTTTTTGTCACCACTCCTCCCAAAATATACAATAAAAAGTAATCAAAGTCGCATGTACGCCAAAATAGTACCAATACAAACGACAACCAGTCCCGCAAAAAACAAGCCCTTACACAGCTTTTTTGACTGAAAAATAAAAAAGTTATGGCTCTCAGAATATGGTCACACAGAAAATAAATTAAATTATAAATAAGTTATTTTATTGCGCAAACACTGCAAAATTTAATAAAAACTATATACATATGGTATTGCCGTAATGTTATCGACCCGCAGAATAAAATATAATGGTCATTTATAGCCCAGGGTGAACGCCGTAAAAAACAAATAAAAATCATTGTCAGAATTGATGGTTTTTGGTCACCTTGCTTGCCGAAAAATGGAATAAAAAGTGATCAAAAAAATCGCATGTACCCCAAAATGGTACCAATCAAAAATTTGTAAATTCCACCTCTACTTGCTTTAATTCCTGTGAAATGCCTAAAGGGTTAAAACACTTTCTGAATACTGTTTTGAATAATTTGAGTGGTGCAGTTGGGATGATTTATCGGGACTTTCTAATATATAAGGCCCTCAAAGCCACTTCAGAACTGAACTGGTCCCTGAAAAAAATAGGCTTTTGAGATTTTCTTGGAAATATGAGAAATTGCTGCTAAAGTTCTAAGCCTTGTAACGTCCTAGAAAAATAAAAGAATGTTCAAAAAACGATGCAAACATAAAGTAGACATATGGAAAATATAAACTAGTAAGTATTTTCTGTGGTATTACTATCTGTTTTACAAGTATATACATTTAAATTTAGAAAAATTAAAATTTTTGCTAATTTTCTCTAAATCTTGGTGTTTTTTACAAATAAATATTGAATTTATCGACCAAATTTTTTCCCTAACATAAACTACAATATGTCACGAGAAAACAATCTCAGAATCACTTGGATAGGTAAAAGCATTTAGTTATTACCACATAAAGTGACACATGTCAGATTTGAAAAATCTGCTTCGTCCTGAAGGCCAAAACAGGCTCAGTCCTGAAGGGGTTAAATTGTATAATTATTTTATATATTGGGTACAAAAAAGTCCATCATTATCAACCTTTTATACAAACGGAAGACAAAAACTACCTGGCATAGATCAATTTGGCATAGAGTGGAAAATTCCTACCCTGTATACTGTAAAACAATATATATTGTCTATTTTGA
The DNA here is from genome assembly GCF_050947455.1 of Rhinoderma darwinii. NCBI lineage: Eukaryota > Metazoa > Chordata > Amphibia > Anura > Rhinodermatidae > Rhinoderma > Rhinoderma darwinii. The sequence continues at coordinate 36,861,054 of NC_134689.1, forward strand.
ACCCCTATATTGATGAACAGTTACATTGTGAACTATTGTAAACATATATATTGTATATTCATGAACAGTTACCCTGTATATTGTTTTTTCACGTGTTTTAACTACAGTACATACTAAAACAATTTTGTTCTCTACACACATATCATTCCCTTTGAACGGATTTAAGTTTCCTTTGCCAAAAGCTGTACTGGTTCCCATCATTTTTTAATCTACTAAATTTAGATTTTTTTTTCCTTGGCCATCTCTTGAAATAATGTGATAGTGATTAGGATAAATGATCTGGTAAATAACACATTCACTCGTTATGAATATTCTTAAACCGGGGAAAAATTTCTAGCTGGCTGATTTCCCTACAGCATATTGTTTAGTTCTCTATAATGGTGAAACTAAGGACCTTGATTACATAAGTTGGTGTGAACTGTCATCTAGTAACTGATATTAATACTGCAGCTCTTGGATTTTCTATAGATAACCAGGTTTCTTATTAACATATGTCAATGATGCAAATTAATAATAAATAGGAAATTAATATTTTAGTTTACAATATCAATAGCTAATAGAATTTTTCTATTATTTTGTTTCTTAAAATCTAAACCTAAAAGGAAGTAACAAATGTATCTACTGCATGTCAGAATAAAGATCTATCAAGTTACCAGAGGAATAATGAAGGAAATTATATTAAAATGGAAGTATAGTTAAAGGAAGAGTAAATTAAAGCTCCTAGGCCACAATGCCCAATATGTAACAGTCCCCCCTACGACCCATGTGCCATTTATAATACTGGTGTCTTCATATGTTGCAGAGGGGCTTTGTGCCCCTACAGGCATCAGGGCCCAAGTTCCACTGTTATCTTTGGTACCCCAATAGCTACACCCTTAATAGCTAACTTTTATGGAAATGGAAGTGGAATTCTCTGTTAAAGAATGTGGGTGGGGTATAATTCCTTGAAATTAGTTCTTTTTTTTTTTACAGAGGATGGTATTAATGACTTCTACAGACACTAAGATTATATTAATGGCATTAATCCATTGAACTTGTTTTTATTCGATCAAAAATTAGTATAATAATTTTATTTAATTTATAGTTGGAATAATTGAGTCTTTGTCTTTTTATTTTACTTACCTACTGTAATACCCAGTTAATATAGCTTATTGAAATGTATTCTATAAAATGTTGCAAAATATAGAAAACTTCACTTATAAGATCCCAAAAACTAAAAATCATCTTATTTTTTCTCTCGTATGCCGTGAAGGTTTAGGGGGTAAGGGGGATATTAGAAACGGCAATGTTACTTAATGGTGTTAATTTGTAATAAAGAATATAAATATAAAAATAAAAAATATCTAATATATGCAAATAAAATTATTCATGAAACAAATATCGCAATATTGGGTAAATACAAGAAAAATAATTACATTAAGAAAAACCTAACCCAAACCATAATTTATTAATAGATAATACTGTGTACATTTACTAACTGAAGTTGCAATTATTAGATGTGGTTAACTATATACCTTAATGCAGTTTCCTGCTAATCTCAGTTAGTTTTACACTTATAATATAGTTTAATTACTATTGTATGTTATGGCCAAGAAGTATGCAGAAAGAGCACAAAACAAACAGCACAAAACAACATACTCCAAAATAACTTAATAAATAAACTCTCTGATATATGACAATGTCATTAAAAGGGCTAGGGTTTTCTCTTTTCAAATTGTTTCTTTCTTTTTTCTGATTACATTTTTGTACCTTCTTCCTGCAATTTTTGCGGGTTATATACCGTTTACCATCTCGAGTATACTAATTAAATGTTGTTGATTTTTTGTTAGTTTTTTTCACATGTACACTACCGTTCAAAAGTTTAGGGTCACTTAGAAATTTCCTTATTTTTGCAAGAAAAGCACATTTTTTTTCAATGAAGATAACATTAAATTAATCAGAAATACACTCTATACATTGTTAATGTGCTAAATGACAATTCTAGCTGCAAATGTCTGGTTTTTAATGCAATATCTACATAGGTGTATAGAGGCCCATTTCCAGCAACCATCACTCCAGTGTTCTAATGGTACATTGTGTTTGCTAACTGCGTTAGAAGGCTAATGGATGATTAGAAAACACTTGAAAACCCTTGTGCAATTATGTTAGCACCGCTGTAAACAGTTTTGCTGTTTAGAGGAGCTATAAAACTGACCTTCCTTTGTGCTAGTTGAGAATCTGGAGCATTACATTTGTGGGTTCGATTAAACTCTCAAAATGGCTAGAAAAAGAGAGCTTTCATGTGAAACTCGCCAGTCTATTCTTGTTCTTAGAAATGAAGGCTATTCCATGCGAGAAATTGCCAAGAAACTGAAGATTTCCTACAACGGTGTGTACTACTCCCTTCAGAGGACAGCACAAACAGGCTCTAACCAGAGTAGAAAGAGAAGTGGGAGGCCCCGCTGCACAACTGAGCAACAAGACAAGTACATTAGAGTCTCTTGTTTGAGAAATAGACGCCTCACAGCTCCTCAACTTCATTAAATAGTACCCACAAAACGCCAGTGTCAACGTCTACAGTGAAGAGGCGACTCCGGGATGCTGTCCTTCAGGGCAGAGTGGCAAAGAAAAAGCCATATCTGAGACTGGCTAATAGAAGAAAAAGATTAATATGGGCAAAAGCACACAGACATTGGACAGAGGAAGATTGGAAAAAAGTGTTATGGACAGACGAATCTAAGTTTGAGGTGTTTGGATCACACAGAAGAACATTTGTGAGACGCAGAACAACTGAAAAGATGCTGGAAGAGTGCCTGACGCCATCTGTCAAGCATGGTGGAGGTAATGTGATGGTCTGGGGTTGCTTTGGTGCTGGTAAAGTGGGAGATTTGTACAAGGTAAAAGGGATTTTGAATAAGGAAGGCTATCACTCCATTTTGCAACGCCATGCCATACCCTGTGGACAGCGCTTGATTGGAGCCAATTTCATCCTACAACAGGACAATGACCCAAAGCACACCTCCAAATTATGCAAGAACTATTTAGGGAAGAAGCAGGCAGCTGGTATTCTATCTGTAATGTAGTGGCCAGCGCAGTCACCAGATCTCAACCCCATAGAGCTGTTGTGGGAGCAGCTTGACTGTATGGTACGCAAGAAGTGCCCATCAAGCCAATCCAAATTGTGGGAGGGTCTTCTGGAAGCATGGGGTGAAATTTCTCCCGATTACCTCAGCAAATTAACAGCTAGAATGCCAAAGGTCTGCAATGCTGTAATTGCTGCAAATGGAGAATTATTTGACGAAAGCAAAGTGAAGGAGAAAATTATTATTTGAAATAAAAATCATTATTTCTAACCTTGTCAATGTCTTGACTATATTTTCTAGTCATTTTGCAACTCATTTGATAAATATAAGTGTGAGTTTTCATGGAAAACACAAAATTGTCTGGGTGACCCCAAACTTTTGAACGGTAGTGTATAAGATATGTTGTTTTCTATTTATACACGTGTCAGAAGCAAAATTTTGACGATAAGACATGGTTTTGCAACTTCTATCTTTGAATTTTAGGGGACTAAATTCCCACTTTAAAAGGTCTTTGATTTGGAAGGAGGCTATTGGATCAAAATATGATATACTTTGTATTCAAGAGACTCATTTGTTAGCGCAGGATAATTTCCGTTTGGTTCATAAAGACTTTACGAAACTCTTTCACTCAAATGTCACCGCTAAAGTGGCTGGAGTTTGTATCGCCATTAACCCCTTAGTGACCACTAATACGTCTTTTTACGTGATTCACTAATGGGCTTTAGGCTAGGCTGACGCCTTTTCACGTCCGCCTAGTCTAAGTCCTGCACGGGTCTCCCGTGCAGGCAGGAGCCGGGGCTCTGCTGTCTGATGACAGCTGAGCTCCTGCTCCAACGCCCGCGATCGAAGTTTACGTCGATCGCGGCCGTTTAACCCGTTAAATGCCGCCGTCAATAGCGACCGCGGCATTTTACTTTGTTTACAGAGGGAGTGCGCTCCCTCTGTCACCCATCGGCGGCCCGCGAATGAAATCACGGGTCTCCGATGGGGTGTCATGGCAGCCGGGGGACTGATAAAAGCCCCCAGGTCTGCCCTGGACATATGCCTGTTAGGACGCGCCGGAGGCACGTCCTAACAGATTGCCTGTCAGATTTACACTGACAGGCAATAATGCTCTGGTATACAATTTTTTTCCATTGCCCCCAAAAAAAGTCATAATAAAAATGAATCAATAAGTCCCATGCACCCCAAAACAGTACCATTCAAAACTACGTCTTGTCCCGCAGAAAACAAGCCCAAAAAATCACTACATTGATGGAAAAATAAAAAAATTACGGCTCTTGGAAAGCGACGATGCAAAAACAAATAATTTTAGTTCAAAAGTGTTTTTATTGTGCAAAAGTCGTAAAACATAAAAAAACCTCCACATATGTGGTATCGCCGTAATCGTACCGACCCATAGAATAAAGGTAACATGTTATTTACGTCGCATAGTGAACGGCGTCAATTTAAAAACGCATAGAACAATGGCGGAATTTCAGTTTTTTTTTACAATCCCCCCCCCAAAAAGGTTAATAAAAGTTAATATAAAAATTATATGTACCCAAAAATGGTGCTATTAAAAAGCAAAACTAATCCCGCAAAAAACAAGTCCTTATACAGCTATGTAGACGAAAAAATAAAAACGTTATAGCTCTTTGAATGCGACTATAGAAAAACAAATAAAATAGCTTTGTCATTAAGGCCTAAAATGGGCTGGTCACTAAGGGGTTAAAAATACTGTGGCATTTACTGTCTCGGAGATAATTTCTAATAGTTGAGGTCGATATGTTATACTAATTTGTAGTATTACCGGCAGACAGTACACGATTGTTTCCGTCTATGCCCCAAATAAGGCCCAATTAAGATTTGCAAAATTTATATTTAAAAAAAGTCGCCAACTTATATAGAGGCCAATTAATTACATGTGGAGTCTTTAACGCACCAGTCTCTAGAATCCTTGACTGTTCCACCTTGACAGCTGGAACTAGGGAGGAGCTTGGACGCTTACTTCTAGAATTTGACTTACACAATATTTGGCGTTATCATCATGCCACTGAGACTACACTTTCTTCTCCACGAGACACAATTCTTATTCACGTATAGATCTGTTTTCAGTTGACCGTTACAGCATTCCATTATATTAGTCCTCCTCTATTGGTAATATTACATGGGCTGACCACGCTCTCCTTCTATTGTCCCTAGCGGAACATCAGTCTCCATCAGCCCCTTTATGTGGCGTCTGAACTCCTCCCTTCTCACTTCTCAAAAAATGTGGATTTGATATCACAACACTTAGTAGAATTTTTCTTAATTAATGATAATAAGGAGGTCTCAGCAGAGACATTGTTGGCTTCTCACAAAGCATATAATAGGGGGATCCTGTTAAAATTAGCTTCAGTGTCAAAAAAACGTGAAGAGGTAGAATTATGTTCCCTTATATCTGAGATAGCCTTACTAGAAGAGCAAAACAAATCTGTTTCTTCCACTGATATCTCCTCAAAATTAGTTAGTTTGATATTTGATTTACGTTCTCATTTACTTTATAAATATGAACAAAATATGAAAAAGTGTAAAGCAAAATACTATACTATGGGAGATAGAGCTGGTGCATTGTTGGCCAAATGGTTAAACAAGCTGATATTAGAACTAAAATTGAATATTTAGATGGCTCGAACTCTGAACAAATTAAGGACCCCATGAAAATTGCGGAAGCTTTTGCATCCTACTATACTAAATTGTATGATCTACAGGATGATCCTCATATAGTACAACCCTCCCCGGAAGAGATTCTGAAATTTTTATTTTCTATCAATCTTCCACGGGTCTATGAAGAACAATTACAGCTTCTAAATACCCCATTTACATTATCATAAATACAAAAAGTAATCTTAGCTAGTAAATCTTATAAAACACCCAGACCAGACGGCCTTCCTAAAGAATATTTCCAAGTTTTCTCTAAAATATTATCTCCATATCTACTCCGCGTTTTTTATTTGACATTTACAGGTCATGTCTCCGAACAAAATTTGGCTGCTATTATAACAACTCTGCCCAAACCTGGAAAAAGCCCTACTAAACCACAAAACTTTAGGCCTATTTTCTTATTAAATTGTGATCTTAAATTATACGCTAAGCTATTGGCAATACGTTTACATTCTATACTTCCTTCCTTGATTTTTCCAGATCGAGTCGGATTTGTGACTGGATGACAGGCTAAAGATGGCACTCGTTGGCTAATTGATTTTATCCAGGTGGCTGAACTTTCCAGGACTTTCAGTGTATTCCTCTCTCGATGCTGAGAAAGCGTCTGACAGAGTACACTGGTGATACCTGAAGGCAGTGCTTGTTAAATTTGGCATTGAGGGCTCAATAACTCAGGCTATAATGTCTTTATATTCTACCCCAAAGGCTAAGGTTTTGACGTCTGGATTTTGTTCTTCCAATTTTTTTATTTTGAACGGCACCCATCTGGGGTGTCTACTTTCACCTATTGTTTTTGCATTCGTTATGGAACCCCTGGCAGAGCCCGTTCATTGCTCAACCTATATACAGGGTATTACAGTGGGTTCACATTCTCATTGTATCGGTTTATACGCCGATGACGTTATAATTACGTGTATAAAGCCTTTGCAATCTTTACTGGCGGTCATGTGTCTTCTCGCTCAGTTTTCTCGAATCTCTTATTATAAATTGAACTCTACAAAATCAATATTACTCCCAATACATGTACCATCTACATTGGTAGGACAGATATCAGATATCTGTTCTTTTATAGGGGATAGAACTGGAATTTCTTATTTAAGTATTTCCCTTTCCACTCGCTCTTTTTCTATTCCTACAAAAAAAATTACGACTCTCTTAACATCTCTTAAATCAGATTTGGACAGAACTAGTAAGCTAGAACTTTTTTGGATAGCTCGCATTCACACATTTAAGATGATACCTTTACCAAAAATATTGTATCTATTTAGATGCATTCTGATGAAATTCCCAAGAACCTTAATGCGGAAATTACAACTTATGGTATACAATTTTATTTGGGCCAGAAAACGTCCTAGAGTAGCGCAATCAACAATGTTCTTAGCTCCTTCAGAGGGAGGATTGGGAGTTCCTAATATCTCTGTATATCATAAAGCAGCAATTGCGGACTCCTTGAGGGACTGGTGGTCTTTAGACTCTACACATAGATGGATCCAAATAGAAAAAACTTTTGTTAAACACTCCCTTAGACGACTTTTAGAAGCTGAATATATTAATCCTACGAACAGTCAATATCCCTTATCTTCCATGACAGCCACTTTGTCAATATGGACTTTGCTTACTTCTATTAAGAAAAAATTATAGATCTTCCGCTTCACTATATTTTGATAAGGGCCCTGGAATACCATATTCCTGGATTAAATCTTAAACAATGGGAATCTGCTTATATTAGACATTTGGGAGCTTTATATAAAAATGGTACACTACTACCCTTTGATGACCTTATCTGTAACACTCAGCTACCTAAACAAGTGTTTTACCAATACCTCCAAATGAGACAATTTTTAAATTCCTGTCCTATGCCTCATTGTAGTCTACCTTTTTCTCAAATTCAGAATTTCATACTGTATAAAAAAGGGTTTGAAAAAGGTTTAGTTATAACATACCGACAACTTAATTCTGCTTCATCCACAGACAAACTAGCTTATATACTTAGATGGAAATCTGATTTAAATAAGAAGTTCTCTGTTGATCAATGGCACAAAACATCAACGTGGTCAACTCGTACCTGTACCTGCCGTATTCTGATTACTCCCCTATGTGTTGGAGAGGTTGCGGTAAAAGGGGCACACTATCACATGTATGGTGGTTTTGCCCGCAAATCCAAGTATGCTGGATTTTGGTTTTTCCGTTATTATCAATTATTACCTCTGTTCCTTTATCCCCTTCCCCAGAATTAGCCTTGCTCCATATTAATTTAGTAAAGATTCCCTTATATTTCAGATGGATAACATCTTATGTTCTCACAGCAACTAGACAACTTATAGCCCTGAACTGGAAATCTACACACATTCCCTCTATTACAGAAGTGTGTGCTAATGTTAATAACCATATGCAGTGTGAATTACTTCTCTCTTCCAGTTACAAACACAAATGCTCTCTTGAAAAATATTGGGAGCCATGGTCTTCTACTTCCTTATCTAAAATAATATGAAATATTACTTACTTACCGCTTTTCTTTAGTTAAGATATGCGATCCGATGTATAGCTCTATGATGTAGTGTTAAATATATTTTGCTGAATACGATGTGCACTTTGTGTTTTTTGTTTTTGTTTTTTGCGTTCTGTTATGTGTTTGTGAACTTATGTGTATTATCACAGATTTTTGTACTGAGTGTTGTGTATAATAATAAAATTTTTTATGGTAAAAACAAAGTTATTAGGGCTAGGCAGGCCCACCAGAGTACCAGAGGTACAGACCTAGCCTCTGAGAAAAAAATGGGCCCGGAAGGTTCTGGAGAAGACAACCCCAATTGAAGTTGAATTTGGTGCCAGGCACTTGGAATGACTCACAAATAAGACTTTAGAACTATTAGACTTTATTGATGATATGTTCTGCAGGTGCAATGTTAACTGCAAGGATTATGATTCGATCAAAAGTGAAAATGCACTTAATATAGATGAAGGAATCTTTGACTATACACCATTATAAGTATTTTTCTTTTTTTCTTTGTTACTATATTGGCAAACACAATAACTTAACTGGACATAATTCATTACAATATAATGAGCTTAAATAAAAACTATTGGCTCATTATCAGCTGTTCAAATCTTGTCTAAAATTGTAATAATTGATAGATCTGGTTTTAAGATATTAGATTAAGTTAGGTCCTAAATTAAGTAAAAATGACTTATATTAAGGACAACACATTTGCCTTTCACATTCCCCATTCACCAGTCTTTATAAAAGTATTCCTTTTTAGTAAATTATGTTCAACATTTCTAGTAAAGGTAATAACAATGTCCATAATCAACACCAAGATACTTTAACAAAGTTGTTAGATTTAGAAAATACATTTTGAAATATCTGATTTGGAAATAGATGAGAATAGAGAGAGAATGGTTTCCCATTCATTATTCTTATCTATCAGTTAGAGCTGGGAGTGGTTATAGGACCTGGCAAGTCCATGATTACACAGACAGGCCATTGATTTTAATGAAACCTGTGTAATGATTTATTTCCCCTGTGGTGGTGCCTTAGAGAAATGTAACACTTGCTCCTGGGTTTCCTGACAGATTATAGCTGATTGCTGGGGGTCTCTGCAGTTCCATGCAGAAGATGCTCTTGGTTGGACTTGAACCCAGTAGTTTTTTTTACTTACATACTTTTGGTTCATGAGTCCTTACTTTCCTTCTCCATACTGTTCTCTTGCCATCATTCTGGTACATGTTTATCTCAGTTTCTTCTGTCCAAAGAATCTTGTTTCAAGTCTAAGCGGCTATTTTAGTTTTCTCTAGCAAAGTCTAATCTGGCCTTTCAGATCTTGAGTATTACCAGTGGTTAGCATCTTGAGATAAACCCTCTGTGTTTACATTTATGAAGGTGTCTCCTGATTATAGACATTTACAATGATTCATCTACCTCCTCAAGAGTGTTCTTGACTTGGCTAGATGTTGGAAATAGTTTTTCTTTACCAAGGGAAGAATTCTGCAAACATCCAATTTCGTTGTGTTCCATGATCTTCTAGACCTTTGGTGTTGATGAGCTCACTAATACATTCCGTCTTTTTAATGATGCTCCAAATTGTTGATTTGGTCACTTTCCAAGTCTCTGCTATCTTTCTGATTGGTTTGTTTGGGATTTTTTTAATCTCATGATGACATAATTTACTTGAATTAAAAGCTCTTTGGATATTTAGAATTTCTAATACAAATTCAATACTTAAAATCAACTCCAAACCTTTTATCTCCTTAATTTGTCATGAACTAATGAGCGAATATGGCATACCTGGCCGTAAAACCTTTTATAAGTCAAATTGTCTAGTTACTTTTTAATCTATGAAAATGGAGGGACTATGTAAAAAAATGGCTGTAATTCCTGAACTGTTTGTGCTATATTTTTTGTAAAACCCTTAAATTAAAGCTGAAATCATATCTTTCCATTTCAAATTGATTGTGCCAACTAGATAGATAGATGGATGGATGGATGGATAGATGGATGGATAGATTGGTGTGTGTGTGTGTGTGTGTGTGTGTGTGTGTGTGTGTGTGTGTGCGTGCGTGCGTGCGTGCGTGCGTGCGTGCGTGCGTGCGTGCGTGCGTGTGTGTGTGTGTGTTTGTTTAATAATGTTTTACTTTTGAAAAAAGTAATAATCTGATTTAGGACATAAGGATATAATTATGAGTTTTCTTACCTTGTTAGTAGAATTTAACATGACCTGTTGCTGATTGGAGTTCCCTTCATTGCCCGGTGTTTGAGAGTTTGGTGCGAGCACAATTAAGTCATTTTTTCCTTGTACTAAACTAGAACATACTCGATATTGGGTTTGTTGAGAATACATCCAACTGCCTCCAGTGTTTGAACAAATCTTGTAACTTTCCTTCAATTCATTGACTTCATCTCTGTATTTTTGTCATCTCAACACGGTGGAAGCAATTAATGTAATAAGAAATATATGTGAAATTATGCAAATGGCAATAACCAAATAGACATTTGCCTCAGAAAATTCATCAGTAATCCCTTTTGAATCATAGTTATCAAACTTCACTTCCTCTCCAGATTCGACGAAGGAAATAATGATTTGTGTAACTGAGGTCATGACTGGTTCGCCATGGTCTTGAGCCACCACTTCTAGTCTGTATTCATCATTGTCTACCTCTGTCAAGGAGCGCTTTAAATATATTTCCCCAGTTTGCTGAGCAATGGTGAATGGTGTTCTCCCTGCCAGATCTTTAAACTGATACAACATCCAAGCATTGTAACCAGAATCTTGATCTACTGCTCTTACTTTGGTTACTAGATGTCCAGGCTGTGCAGACTTTGGAGTTTTAAAAGTCATTGAATGAATTGGGACAAATGTAGGAGCATTATCATTAATGTCTTCTATGAAGATATTTAGTGTCAGATTAGAACTGAGTGGAGGTAGCCCGGCATAAATGGCCTTTATGTGACAACCAAAATGTTCAATTCGTTCATGGTCAAATGAAATTAAAGCAAAAACGTTTCCATTTTCTGGATTGATGAAGAGGTAGGAAGATATAGGGATTCCATCTATTGTTCCATCATTGATAGAATATGTGATAAAGGAATTCAGACCAATATCTGGGTCAAAGGTGGATGCTGTGTAGATATGTAATCCAGGTGGGTTATTTTCCTTGATAAAGATTGTGTCCACTGGCTGATGAAATTAAGGGGCATTGTCATTTAAATCACTAATGCCAACTTTAAGATTTTTTGAAGCAGACAGAGATGGAGAACCTTCATCAGTAGCTATAATTGAAATGTCATATTCATCTTTCATCTCTCTATCCAAAGGCCCAGTCACAATCAATGAGAAATCACCCATGAAGGCTGGGTTGATTTTGAAGGGTACACTTCCAGTGATACGACAGTTAACTTTTCCATTCAATCCAGAATCCTGGTCATGAACACTGATGATGGCGACTGTTGTTCCCTGGGGTGAGTTTTCAGGTACAGGAACTGATAAAGATGTCACTATCATCTCAGGAGGATTATCATTGACATCTACAACAGTCACTAGAACTTTACAACGACCAACAAGCTGAGGGTCTCCATTATCAACAACATCAACCTGAATTTCATACATTTTTGTTATTTCAAAGTCCACTTCACCACTGACTCTTATTTCTCCTGTATGTTTGTCTAAACGGAAAACATTACGTATATCTTCCATTACAGTTTTACTAAATGCATATAATATTTCACCATTCTTCCCTTGGTCTAAATTCGTTGCATTCAGCTGTATTATTAATGTGCCTTTTACAGCCTTTTCAATCACAGTGCTTTGATAAAATGGTTGATCAAACAAAGGAGCATTATCATTAAAATCTTCTACATTGATGATAATATGGGTTGTACCACTTTGTCTTGGTTTGCCTCCATCATAAACTGTAAGTGTCAGATTATGAACAGACTGCTTCTCTCTATCTAAAGATTTCTTTAACACAAGTTCCACAGATCTGATCTGATTCATATATTTCTGGAAATCCAATGCAAAATAATCACTTGCACTGAGCTCATAATTTATTATAGAATTTGTTCCAAGGTCTGGTTCCACAGCTCCCTCTACATGAAAATGAGATCCTGCAGTTATTGCTTCTGATATAATCAGAGTACTTGCTATTGAGGAGAATCCTGGTCTATTGTCATTTATATCTTCTATTTCTATATCTACACGATACATCTGCACAGGCTTATCCACAATGACCTGAAGTGGAATAATGCAAATCTGCAAACCTGGACACAATGACATCTAGTGCCTGAATTATATTTTGCAACTTGTACAGTATGTAATGTAAGTAGCTATTTAAACTAAGATAATTTTTAAAAAATATATATATATTATCTTGTAAAGAAATTTATGTTTTAAAATTGTAACCTCTTTTTTTTCTTAATTTGCAAATTTACCTGTAATTTATTGTAGTATAGACTCTGTACTTTAAATGTGTTTAGAAGAGGCACGATATATCTTAAATCATTTATTATATAACATTAGCCTATAATCCCTATGTTATAATGTAACACCATAAAATAAATGTTATAATATGTCGATATCTGCACATATTACAAAATTCTTGCTATTCTTTATTTATTATTATTTTCCTTCAAAATATCCCTAAAAAACAAAGGAGAAAGTCACCTGATAATGTGCATTGACTTACTTTTTTGAAGGAGAAGTTCAGTTGTGACCTTAGAATTATAGATTACTTTAAGTCCCAGAACTTTAGATAAATATGTCCTATTATTTATTCTTTAGTGTTGGATGTTGTTTAGCTCTATTAAGAATCATAATCTGCAACTGAAGTTTAGGCAGAGGAAGTCTCATGTCATCTGAAATCCTGTTCCAGCCTCATAAGTGGCTCAGGCTATTGCCCTGTCCCACCATACTTTACACAACAGTTCTACGTCTTTATATAGGGATTATGTATACACACCTAAGACGACAAGTATGTAATTTATATTAAAGAAATAACTATAGAATAAGAAATATAAACAGCTAAACTACTTGTTTAGGCAAATAGGCCCTTAGTGAGAGGAATCTTGAAGATCTTTTTTAAACACATACAATAGTTTAACAAAGAGATAGTGTCGGTCACTTCATCAAAGATGACAGTGCAGGCCACAAGTGAAAGTCTGCACTTAGTGGTTGTTAAATTTTTTTTGCAAATGTCAAAAATACATTATTATATTTGTTTTGTTAGATAATTTTGCTTTGTTTTATTTTTTGACTTTTTTTGCATTTTTAAACAGTAGATATAAATAATATTTATATAATTATATTGTTTTAAAACTCCTTTGTAAGCATTATATGTTAATTTTTCATAAATATAAAAAACCAAAGTTAACTAAGTTAAGTTATTTTAATGAGCTGAAAGATTACCCTAAAAAAACTTACAGAAAAAAATTATTATAGTTGAAATCATCATCATCATCAACAACATCATCAATTGCATCATCATCATCATTAATAACATTATAAATTATTTATTGTACACATTTCTACATTTCAAATTACAATCTGTGACAATTTTACAATTTTATTTTGTATTATATTGGATATTTATTGAGTAATTGTAACACTTAAGTATCCTGCTTTCTAAGAATGTAGGAATCATAGTAAAACAAATTAAGATTCAAGACCTAATTTTTTTTTACTGTGATATAAGCACTGATTTAACAAATACATAAGCCAGAAGTAACACATGTTATTGCTTAGATTATTATTAGTGGTATTAATATCTAATTCCATTTTGTTTCCTTGACTTTATCTTTCTAAAAGCATGTTTGGAATCTTCCAGCACAGTAGAGTCACAAGAACTAGCCAGTGATGGCAACATTATATCGGTGAATTATTACTCTGAAAGTTGTGCTGGAGAGGTTTACCACAATTTCATGCAATATTGTTTCTTCATTGATCTTTTTATCCTTTACTGTACATGTCACTCTGCTTCTTAGCCTTTCTAGGAAAGTTATATGTACCAATAAAATAAACTATACTAATGATTTTCATAACCTTTATAAAGAGTACTAAAAATGAAGAGACAGTTATTTTAATAGTGCTATCACACATAACCCACTCAACTTAAATATTACACATCTTTACCAAAACAGGTTTTATAAATATTGACGTGAACATTTTAGATATCTGACTAGAGTAGAGCTATCATAATATCAGTGTATCATATACAGTATAATGATCTTTATATAGAATTCATTAAAAATACATGCAGGTACGGTACTGTAGTAACTAGCAACCTGCAAAATACATAAAGCCATGCAGGTTGCTAGTTACTACAGTACCGTATATAATTTTCTATAACATGCTGTTCAATGTAATGTCAAACTTACAATGAATTTTCCAACTATAGCTGTTAAACTTACTGATCTTTAGTTGTCAAGCTTTATCCTTAAAACTTTTTAAAAAGAGAGACATTGGCTTTTTTGACAGGCCATTGGTGCCATAAATACCAAAAATAATGCTGTAATAACAACTTATTTAAAGAGGCTCTGTCACCACATTATAAGTGGCCTATCTTGTACATAATGTGATCGGCACCGTAATGTAGATTACAGCAGTGGTTTTCATTTAGAAAAACAATCTATTTTCACCAAGTTATGACCTATTTTAGCTTTATGCTAATGACTTTCTTAATAGACAACTGGGCGTATTTTTACTTTTGACCAAGTGGGCATTGTGGAGAAAAGTGTATGACGCTGACCAATCAGAATCATACACTTCTCTCCATTCATTTACGCTGCACATAGTGGTCCTGTGTTGTTCACTATGTGCTGCCACATACACACACATTAGCGTTACTGAAGTGTCTTGACAGTAAATAGACATCGCGTCCAACCAGGACGGGATGTCTAGTCACAATCCCGAAACTTCACTAACGTTTGTGTGGGACAGCACAGCAAGCGTCATCTCGCGAGATCACGCTGTAAATGACAGCCCAGCGTGATCTCGATGTGCTGTGTGAGTAAGTCACATTCAAACGTTACAAAGTGTCACATCCCGGTTGGACGCGATGTCTATTTACTGTCAAGACACTTCAGTAACGTTAATGTGTGAGTATGTGACTACACATAGTGAACAAGCAGGATCACTATGTGCAGAGTAAATGAATGGAGAGAAAAGTATGATGCTGATTGGTCACTTATTGGTCAGCGTCACACACTTCTCTCCACAACGCCCACTTGGTCAAAAGTAAAAACACGCCTAGTTGTCTATTAAGAAAGTCATTAGCATAAAGCTAAAATAGGTCATAACTTGGTGAAAATAGAATAAAAAACACTGCTGTAATCTACATTACAGCGCCGATCACATTATGTAGGAGATAGGGCACTTATAATGTGGTGACAGAGCCTCTTTAAGCTCTCTAAGAACACAAGGATGGAAAACATCAGACTCAGGAGATGTATTCACTTTCTAAATATGGATCATTTCTAAACATTTTGGGACAAATTTTTTTAATTCAACCTGGAAAAATCATTTATTTTTTTATGCTATTAACAGTGTTAGAAAAATGTATTTAATAACTCTGCTTTCTTAATGTCACCTTTGACAAAATTACTTTTTGCATAGTTAGAGTAAAGTCACTCATATACTCAAAAAATAGGGATCCACTTTAGTCTTTTCAGCAATATCCTTTAATTTTATATTTTAGCCAATCATTGCATTTGTGCAGCTGTTATTGCAAACTTTGTAGATAAAGAATCCCCATTCTGTACCATGAGATTTCTATTTTTTTAAATATTTACATGTATTTACTTATATTTTGACCTTTGCTTTAAGCTATAGATGCAAAGATTTATATATTTCTATTATATACTTTCATCAAGGTGAAAAATTATCACATTATGGTCTTTTTTTTTTATTCCCCAAGCTTTCTTTGACTGCCACATTTGGAATAAGATATACAGTATTTTTTTTACAATAAGATATCAGAGAGTAACTTTTATTGTTGGTTATTCTACCAACTCTCCCAGGAAACTATCCTGCAGTAGATTTAGGAAAGACCATTCTAGTAAAACATTTTTGCCTGTCTATATCAAGGTAGATAAATACCCCTAAAATGTTATACAACCCCTTTGGGAAGTCTATTCAATTTCATCGTGTGCAGTTCAGCCTCTGTTTTCTCACCTTCTGTTCAGAAAAGTTCCCATTGGCACTTCTACTGATGTAAGGCTGCTTATCAAGGTGGTAATGGAATTCATAGCAGCTTTTAGAACATTTTAATGGTTGCTTCTGGAAATTGCTCATAAGGATAGGCAATGCTCAGAAAGTTTTTTCCATTAAGATCTAAAGAAATTCACAGAAAAAATGGGACACATCGGCACAAGTTGATTCTGCAGCAGCATCAGCGTTTGCAGGTAAGTAGCTACATCGACTTACCTGCAAACGCCGATGCTGCTGCAGAATCAACTGTAGCCTCTGGTGCCGATGTGTCCTCGCTCGTCCGACACGATGCAGGACCTGGGGCAGGAAGTGAGTGACGTCACAGCGTGATCTCTCGAGAACACGCTGTGTGTCTGCACTGCCAGAAGATGGGCGTTGTGAAAAGAAGTCGATGATACTTCTATACACAACGCCCAGCTAGTAAAAGAAGTAAAAACGCTCAGATGTACGCACACAATACACGCTCAGTTGTACTTTTACTTTAACACGCCCAGTTGTACTTTAGAAAGCCTCATTTACATAAATATAAAAATGGTCATAACTTGGCCAAAATGCTGGTTTTAAAAAAACAAAAACGTTACTCTTATCTCCATTGCAGCGCCGATCTGCTGCAATAGGAGATAGGGGTTGCAAAATCTGGTGACAGAGCCTCTTTAAGTCTGAAGAAACTATCATGAAACATATTTTTAGAACCTATCATATACTATCTATAACTGTTACCTGTAAGAGAAAAGAAAAGCTAAAAATCCTTCTATTCTAAGTTGTTAGGATAGGATACATTACAAAAAAGCTAATAATGAATTTTTCTTATTCATCAGGGCCTGTAAAAATCTATGATGCCAGTGTGAACACAGCCTTGTATTACTAATTCTTGTTGGGTTTTAATTTTTTCTATTTCCCCTTATGTGAACACATGAAATATGTAAATAATTTGGTGCCATTATTTAGAGAAAAAAAATCTTGTTACTCATTGCAACTACTAACAGTAAAGCTTTTTTTTTTTTTACGACAGCAGTTTAAGAAATTAAAGCTGAACTCTGATCGGTTGCCATGGGCAAAAAGGCCAGGTCTTGCTGTTAAAATATCAGAAGCGTAGGAAAACGCAGGAATAAGTGGGCGCTGCCATCATCATTTATGTCAAAGTAGAAAAAGGTTAATTAAAACGCACAACGCATTTCAAGGTCAATCTGAGCTCTTCCTCAGGTAAATAAAAGTATTTAAACAGAACAAAACCTTAAACCAGCTGTCCAGCTACAAACCAGATGTAACCTGGCCTCACAAACACCAATCCCAAATAGCCAAAAATATTCTATGGGCTAACAGACACTGTGTTTATACAATACAAATAAAATTATAGATATAAATACAAAAACAACTATGTATCAAATATAAAGTGCATAAATCTAAATAGATAGCACTAAAAATGAACAAAGCACACTAGGAAATAACTTTACTGTACAAATCCAAAATAACGTTACTACGCTTGCTGGTGTTTTTACACATAAATACTGAATAGTAAAACATATACCAGTATCTCAGGGTGGACAGCTCAATCGAAGAGGAAGGGGTGTCATCCTTTGTTCTCAATAGTCTTATTGAGACCCTCAGGGAACAATGTAAATAACTTTAAAAAAAAAGACTCCTATTAATCAATCTCTGGAAACTATTTGGAGTTTTGTCTCAAATGTGTTCCAAGATGGTTAGTTTGACATCAGTAGGGTTTTAATATGTTTTAAATAAAAATGGTTGCAGATACTGTGATTAAACACCACATGCTTAATATTATGGTGGTGTTTATACATCCTGACTCGTGTTGTCTGGACCGTTTATCCTATATTTTAGGTTACAATTACATTCAAGTAGGTATATCACATATGTGGTGGAACAAAAATCCCTTTTTATCAAATATTTGAGATAAAGCCAATTTTAAAAATACACATATAGGTCATTACATATATAAGAATTTTTGAATACACTGTCATTGTCAGAATGTCTCCTTTTATGAGTGACTCTGTTAAATACCAGGATAGCAAAGTGGACATCAAATGCCCAAATGGTGTTTTGAAAATGTATCAGCAGAATACAGGCCTCTATTTACAGCAGCCTGTTTTCTGCCTATGGCACAGGCAGTAATAAAATAAAGAGTTGCACCTGTTTATCAAACCGTGTTTGTGCATGTACTCTGAGATCAACTGTCCTCAATACATTTATAATTTTACCCTGAATCTTTAAGAAAAGATGGTGCCCTGTTCTGTCAGATGCCATATTATTTAGGTATTCTCGCCTAAAAGCAATGCTTCTTTGGAGGCACCATACAGTGGCGCATGGTGTGTCTATGGCTCCATAGTACTGTACAATAGAAACTATTTATGCTGCCTTATGAGCTCTGTGCGCATGGCTCAGGGGCCATAACCTATATTGGTTTTATTCTACTTTGTTTTTATATAGCTTCTTTCCTTTTTAGCTATTTCTTTAGGTTGGTCAACTTTGTACAGTATATGCAAAGACCATCACTTTTATTAACTGGAGTTTTTAATTCAGAACAATATTAATATTTCCTATAGAAAAAAACTAACAAATATATTTGGTATCTTCATACAAGACTTATAATAATAATAATTTATTTATTTATTCTTACCTTATATGCAGAGTTTAATATGACCCCTTGTTGATTGACTTGCTCTTCAGGTCCTGGTGTCTGAGCGTTATTTGGAGTGAAGACAATTAAGTCACTTTTAGGTCTAAATGAATTGGAACTTATTCTATACTGAGTCTGTTGGGAATACATCCAACTACCCCCAGTGTTGGAGCATATTTTGTAATTTTCTTTCAGTTCATTGACCTCATCCCTATATTTTTGCCATCTTAAAACAGTGAACACAATTAAAGTAATGAGAAAAATACTTGATATGACGCAGATAGCAATTACCAAGTAAACATTTGCATTAGAAAACTCATCACCATTCCACTTGGTCTCTTGATTATCAAACTTTAATTCTTCTCCAGACTCCACCACAGATATGACAATTTGTGTCTCTGCCGTCATGACTGGTTCTCCATGATCCTGAACTACTACGTGCAATCTGTACTCATCACTATCTGAATCTGTAAATGACCGTTTTAAAGTAATTTCTCCAGTTTGATGTGCAATAGCAAAGGGTGACTTTGCAGATCCTCCAAAGTCCTTTAGTTTATAAAACGTCCATGCATTGTATCCAGAATCTAGATCTACGGCCTTCACTTTAGTTATTAGGTGTCCAGGTTGTGCTGACTTTGACGTTTTTATTGTTATTGCAGAATGAAGTGGGGTGAACGTAGGAGCATTATCATTAATATCCTCAATGAATATGTTTAGAGTAAGGTTCGAGCTGAGTGCTTGTAGACCGGCATCACTGGCTTTTATGTGACATTGGAAATAGGCAATTTGTTCATGGTCAAATGAAACTAAAGCAAAGACTTTCCCATTCTCTGGATTAATGGAAATGTAAGAAGATATAGGAATCCCATCAATTGTACGGTCCCTAATTGAGTAAGTAATGAAAGAATTCTGCCCGATATCTGGGTCAAAGGCCGATGCTGTATATATATGAGTCCCCGGTGGGTTGTTCTCTTTAATGAATATTGTGTCTACGGGCTGGAGAAATCTTGGAGCGTTGTCATTGACGTCACTTATATCAATCTTCAGAGTTTTTGAAGTAGACAGGGATGGAGAACCTTCATCTCTCGCAGTAATTGTAACTTCATATTGATCTTTCACTTCTCGATCCAAAGGTCCATTTACAGTCAAAGAAAAATCACTCATGAAAGCTGGATTTACTTTAAATGGTGAAGGCTCAGAAATGTAGCAATTGACTTTTCCATTTGATCCTGAATCTTTGTCATCAACACTGATAATGGCGACTGTTGTTCCTTGTGGGGAATTTTCTGGAACAGGAACTGACAATGATGTCACCGTCATCTCAGGAGGATTGTCATTGACATCTACAACAGTCACTAGAACTTTACAATGACCAACAAGCTTGAGATCTCCATTATCAATAGCATCCACTTGAATTTCATACATATTTTTTGATTCAAAATCCAGATCTCCGTTTACTCTAATTTCTCCTGTATACTGGTTCAAACTAAAAATGTTACTCGCCTCCCCTGACACCATATTACTAAATTCATAAAGTACTTCCCCATTTTTCCCTTCATCCAAATCAGTGGCATTTAGCTTGAACACCAAAGTCCCTTTAAGAGCATTTTCCTTTACACTGCACTGGTAGAATGGCTGATCAAACACAGGAGAATTGTCATTAAAATCTTCCACAGTGATGACAATCTGTGCTATACCACTTAGTCTTGGTTTTCCTCCATCATAAGCTGTAAGTGTCAGATTGTGAAGAGATTGCTTTTCTCTGTCCAAGGATTTCTTAAGCACAAGTTCTAATGACCGGATTTGATTCAAATATTTTTGGAAATCCAATGCAAAATAATCACTTGCGCTAAGCTCATAATTTATAATAGAATTTGTTCCAAGATCTGGATCCACAGCACCTTTAATTCTAAAACGAGATCCTGCAGGTCTGACTTCTGATATGACAAGATTATTAACATTGGGGGAGAATACTGGACTATTGTCATTTATATCTTCTATTTCTACATCTACACGATACATCTGCACAGGCTTATCTACAATAACCTGCAGAGGAATGATACAGAAGGGTGTATCTGTACATAAGGACTCTCTGTCTATTGTCTCTTTAACAAACAAGATTCCATTCTGTAGATTAACTTGGAAATATTCCTTCTCATCTCTAGAGACAATATGTAACATTCTGGAATTAATCTCACCTATATCCAGTCCAAGATCCTGAGCAATTCTTCCAATAAAGGTGCCATGCTTGGATTCCTCTGGGATGATATAATGCAGCTGACTCAGGACCACATCCCAGGACATTTGTAACAAAAATAAATGGACCAACCTGCTCCTTGCTTGATCCTGTCTCCGATCTCTGACCATTTCTTAAAACCAAAAAAGGCAGAGGTGATGACTTGTGCACTAATAAAGGCACTCACGCTGATGGAAGAACGAAGAAAATGGAAAAAAATCTATCATGGCCGGAATCCTTACAGCAAGAATTTCATTTAACGATGGAGATATGCATTTCCTCTTGCCTTGTTGCTATTAGTTGGTCTGGATTGCCATCTAGTGCTCAAATTCTAGGTTGCATGTCAGGTATGTATATTTGTATTTTTTTTATTTAAAAAGTTACTTGTATAAATGTTTCAAATGTAAAAAATCACACTTCAGGTTTATTAATTAACATATTGCAAATAAAAATGTTTTGTAATATTTTAATTTTTATATTAAAGGAGCATTTTATTATACTTGCCATTAACTTTGTTTTAAATATTTTCCTTTTAGAGTGTAATATTGTATGCATATTGATCTATCAAAGCTAATATTACAATTTAGAGAGTAATTTTAATTTGTGTAACTTAATAAATATACATAATAATAAAAATACAGTATATAAATCAACCTTTCTGACTTGATTTAATGATTTTCCTATTAGAGAATATTTACAGTGAACAATCAACATTAATATTAAGTTTTGAGGAATTAGGTACTTTGTTTACCTTGTTTATAATAATAGTAGTTATAGGTAAAAACCGGTTAAAAATTATTTTTAACAGTTCCTCATTTTTTACATTATTTTTATTTTAACAAATTTTCAGATCAGTTTGTGGATATAATAGGGGAGGTTAGGTAAAACATTGTCACAAAAAAACCAGAAAGTGCAAGTTTAAGGAGGGCCTGGATGCTTAAATTGAATGTAAAATTATCAAGAAGGTACAAATGTTGGAGATATAGTTATGGGAGTTAAATGACAACAATGAAAAAGATTTGATTAAATGAAAAGTTAGGTAAATGAAGATGTTTGCCCTTTTTAGTCAAAAAGTAGTGGTATATGAATAAGATATATAGATAAATGATAGATAGATAGATAGATAGATAGATAGATAGATAGATAGATAGATAGATAGATAGATAGATAGATAGATAGATAGATAGATAGATAGATTATAATTACTATTTAATTATTATTATTATTATTACTGGCAATCTTTGAAATGCTTTTACCTATCCTAGCGAATCTGAGACTGTTTTTTCGTGACATATCGTAGTTTATGTTTGTGAATTATTTTTCGATAAATTCAGTATTTATTTGTGAAAAACACTAAAATTTGAGAAAATTAGCAAAAATGTGCATTTTTGGAAATTTAAATGTATCTGCTTGTAAAACAGATAGTAATATCACACAAAATAGTTACTGGTTAATACTTCCCATATGTCTACTTTATGTTTGCATCATTTTTTTGGACATTCTTTTATTTTTCCAGAATGTTACACTGCTTAGAACTTTAGCAGCAATTTCTCAAATTTTCAAGAAAATGTCAAAAGGCAATATTTTAAGGATCACTTCAGTTCTGAAGTGGCTTTGAGGGCCTTATATATTGGAAAGTCCCCATAAATCACCCTATTTGGAAAAACTGCCCCTCTCAAAGTATTCAAAATAGCATTCAGAAGGTTTCTTAACCCTTTAGGCTTTCACAGAAATTAAAGCAAAGTAGAGGGGAAATTAACAAATTAAAGTTTTTTTGCTGACATTCATTTGTAACACATTTTTTTCTGTAATACAGAAAGTTTTAGCCCTTCAAGAAATTTTTCTAGGGGTATAGTTAGCATTTTGACCCCACAGGTTTTTTGCTGAACTTAATGGAATCAGACCGAGAAAATGAAAATCTACTTTTTGAAAAAAAAAACTGAAATGTTTAATTTTTACAAGGAATAAAGGAGGAAAAGACCCCCAACATTTGTAAAGCAATTCTTCCTGATTAAAGCAACACCCCATATGTGGTAATACACTGTTGTTTGGACCCACGTCCGGGCTTAGAAGGGAAGCAGTGCTATTTGACTTTTGGAGCTCAAATTTAGCTGGAATGGTTTTCGGGTGTCATGTCAGATTTGCAAAGCCCCTGAGGGACCTAAACAGTGGAAACATCCCAAAAGTGACCAATTTGGGGAACTACACCACTTAAAGAATCTTTCCATTGGTGTATAATGAGCATTTAGACCCCACATTTATTAGACCCCAGAATTTATTAGAGCTTTGTTTTTTCATTTTAACAAAGGATAAAGTAGAAAAAGCACCAAAACGCTTTAATAAAGCAATTTCTCCTGAGTATGACAATACCTCACATGTGATTCTAAATGATTTTCCATTAGAAATTAATTAACCCTTTCAGGACTGAACCATTTAGCTTTTTCATTTTAGTTTTTCCCTCCCCGCGTTCCAAGAGCCATAACTTTTTTTATTTTTCCGTCAATAGAGTGGTGTGAGGACTCATTTCTCGTGGGACGAGTTGTAGTTTCTAATTACACCATTTAAAGTATATAATGTACTGGAAAACTGAAAATAAACTTCCCTGCAGGCTGAAATTGGAAAAAGCTGTGATTCCTCCATTGTTTTTTGTGTTTAATTTTTACGGCTTTCACCATGCGGTAAAAACGACAACTTAAATTTTTTTCTGTGACTTCATACGATTATGTTGAAAACCAAATTTAAACAGTTTTATTTTATATTTTACTACTTTTACAAAGTAAAAACTATTTGTTAAATAAAAACTTCTTTTGTTTCACCACATTCCGAGAGGCATAACTTTTTCATTTTTTGGTTGATTGAGCGGTGTGAGAGCTTATTTTTTGCGGGAGGAGCTTTAGTTTTTATTGGTACCATGTTTTGATACATACAACCTTTTGATCACTTTTTATACCAAAATTTTAAAAAGCTAATGTGACCAAAAAAAACTTGATTTTGGTATTTTCATTTCTTTCTTTTTTACGGCATTCACTGTGCGAGTTAAATAATGGTAAATTGTAATAGTTCAGACTTTTGCGGACGCAGGGATACCAATTGTTTATTTTTCAATATTTCACATTACTTTAGGGGAAAACTGGGAAAAGTTTTTTTTTGGACTTTAATTATTTTTCACTAATATTAACTTTATTAACTTTTTTTTTTACACATTTTATTAGTCCCCCTAGGGGGCTTAAACCAGTGATCATTAGATCGCTGGTACAATACACTACAATACTAATGTATTGGAGTATAGTCTCATTTTTACAGGTTCTACATTTTTACAGGTTCTGGTGTCAGCTGTAATACACAACTGACACCCGCAGGGTATGGCCCATGCCCGCTTTATACATAACCTCCCGCACTATGACATGCTATTAAGTTGTGGTGCGCGAAAGGGTTAATGCGCAGCGTATGGTGCAGTGAAAATTAAAATTTTCCACTGATATTCCATTTTAGTGCACAATATATTGTGCCCAGTTTGTGCCACCGAAGACAAATACCTCATAAAATGTTAAGCGGGTTCTCCTGGGTATGGCGATGCCATATATGTGGAAGTAAATTGCTGTTTGGGCACGCTGTAGGGCGCAGAAAGGAGAAAGCGCCATTTAGCTTATGGAGCGCAGATTTTGCTTGGTAGTTGTTCTGTTTGGTGTTTTAATGGTATTTCATTTTATAATACGGGTGCATATGTAATCTGTGCGGAGAACATCAGGGCATAAGAGGGTATATTAATGCAGTAAATAATAATCTTCAGATGTGTGGCTGGTGTCACACTAATAAATGGTGCCCAATCTTATCCGCTTTTAGAACACTCTGCACATTTTGCATCACTATATTCTGAGAGCCAGAACTTTTTTATTTTTTCCCCAACAGAGGAAAAAATGAGGGCTTATTTGTTGCTGGACAATCTGTAGTTTTCACTGGTACAATTTTGGGGTACATGTGAATTTTTGATCACTTTTTATTCAATTTTTTGGCAAGCAAGGTGACCAAAAACCATCAATTCTGACAATGTTTTTTTTTCTTTCTTTTTTACAGTGTTCACCATGCGCTATTAATGACATTTTACTTTATTCTGCGGGTCGATACAATTACGGTGATACCATATGTATATGTTTTTTTATGTTTTGAAGCGTTAGCGCAATAAAATCACTTTTTTTAATAAAATAACAAATTTTTTTGTGTCACTATATTCTGAGAGCCATAAAGTTTTTATTTTTTAGTTAAAAAAGCTGTGTAAAGGCTTGTTTTTGTGGGACAGGTTGTAGTTTTTATTGGTACTATTTTGGGGTAAATGTGACTTTTTAATCACTTTTTATTGTATATTTTGGGAGGGATTGTGACCAAAAAAATTGTGATTCTGGCATTGTTTGTTACTTATGTTTTTTTGCGGTTTTCACCGTGTGGAAAAAATAATATTATCGTTTTATAGTTTGGGTCATTACAAACGCGGTAATACCAAATATGTGTACTTTTTTTAACGTGTTAATTTTTTTCTATAATAAAAGACTTATTATATGAAAAAAAAAAAATTTTTGTTTTTGTAATTTATAACTTTTATTAAACATTTTTATTATTTCTTCTTAGGATTTTTTTTTTGTCCCACTAGGGGACTTGAAGACCTGCAGCATTGATCTCTGCTAGAATACATTACACTTCCTAGGTAGTGTAATGTATTATAAACTGTCAGTGTTACTGACTGGCTGCACCTCATAGGCTTCCGTGCATGGCAAACCCAGACATGCCATGACAACCAGCGCTAACACCCGCAATTGGTCCCCGGGTAAGTTTCTTGCTACAACAAACTTTCTCTGCGATGTCACATGATTGGGACCTGAACCTGGGGCGGGTGTTAACAGTGCGATCCGAGTGTCAGCACTACTGTGAGACCAAAATAGAAAAAATATTTTACAAAAGTTCGCTCATCATGTTTCCACTGTGTTAATTTGTACAAGCTGATTTTATCCAAATGCTGCAGGTGCTCGAAAATACCCCCAACGAAGTCCTGTGTCGACAGCAGGTATACAAAGCAATGGAAGTGAAAAATTAAAGGTGTATCCAGCACTCTATATAAAAAATTGCGTTTATTTTGTCATTTTAAAGATTAAAACAAAAATCCCGCGACCACGCTTACGCGTTTCAGACCACTAGGGTCCTTAGTCATAGCGTGGTCCCAGGATTTTTGTTTTAACTACTCTGAGACACCCTATCACTCTGTTAACTCTCACCATGAAATCACGCCAACGTGAATTTACAGTGAGCGGTCAGGAACCGGTTAAGCATCAAATGATATTTACATTTTAAAATGGGAATTTTGAAGACTTCTACCCCTATTTTCATATCTAATGGTACTTTCTAAATTTGTATAAACTTTTTTAAAAGCATCGATATTGGGCTGTAAATACACAAGATTGTATACAACATTCAAAATCCTACATAATAGTCATTTAAAAAATATATATACGTTTGTGCTCCCAAGTGCCCAGCAGCATAACCATCATGGTTCTACATACATACATACATACATACATACATACATACATACATTTCCAACTTTTATTCTTATAAACCCAAGAGGAAGGAAAACAAAAACTATTTTCTGCATTGGTATTACTAAAAAACATGTTATCACAAAAATGTTCTACATATATGCAACAAAAAATATCATACCCCCTTAACCTGTTCTCCTCTAAAGTGAATACATTTAATTTTGACAACCTTTTCTCATATTTAAGATCTACTATACCTCTTATTAATATAATTGTTCTGTTTTTTTCCTCCATCTCTATGATATAATTTTTATTAACGGGTGCCTAAATTAAAATTGCACATTAAAGATTTGGCCTCACCACTGCTTTATAAAGTTATAAAATAAAGCCTTCTTGAAAAAAGCCCCTTCTAATGTCTGACAATATCTTGTTAGATTTAGACAAAGCAGCATAGTATTGGCTAAAAGCAGCCAGTAAAGAATACAGTGGACTCATGGTTCTCAGCCCGCTGTATACATGAGGAGAGTGCTTTAATAGGGCAGCATAGTACATTATAATGACAAATTCGCTTTGGTTTTATTATAAATAGTTATACCTAAATCCTACTCCATTGTAGACTCATTCAATAAAGATACATTCAGGATATAAATGCTCTGTATATTCTTTGTCCCAAAATGTATAAGCTTACATATATAAAACATTGAATTTCATCTACCATTCAGCTACCCATTGAGCCAGTAAAACCAGACTTCTCCTATGGGGATAAAACTTTGTATACAGTATATATAACACTACAGAGCTACAGATAAAGTATTTATTTCTGCATAATTTATAATTAGGTTATACAATTATGGACCCAGTACATATTTATGGTGTACAGAACGCATTATATGTTTCTTGTCTGAATATCAGCAATTCATCTTTTTAGGCAATTTCTTAGCCAACATTGTAACTTATAACAAACAGTGTGATCCAGACAAATGGATCTATGGGTGTGCAATAACTGTATATCAAAAACTGTGTGAAACGCTTTAGAAAAGTCCAAAAATGTTAAATCTGCTGCCAGCAATTGTGCTCGCTACTTCAGAAAAAGCAAGTCAATTTATTTTCCAAGATTTCCTTTTCATGAAGCCATGGTGTCTGCTGGTAATTATAACATTTTCTAAAACTTGTTTTTCAATTCTTTCATATCAAATGTTCAGGTAACTTTCCAACTATAACTGTTAAACTTAAAAGACTATAGTTGTCAAGCACAGTCAGTGAACCTTTTTTAAAAATAGGAAGGAGAATCATATTACCAGGCCATTGGTACCAAATCTGTAGGGAGTCCTTGAACATAAAAAATAATGGTTTGGTAACTACTAAGCTAAGTACTCTAACAACACAAGGATGAAAAACATAAGATCTAGGAGCTTTCTTCGCATGGGTCACTTCTAACCCTTTTTGTATAAACTTTTAGTTCAGCCAAGACAAATTAAATATATTTATTGATGCTATTGACAGTGTAAGAAAAAAATTGTATTTAATAACTCTTCTTTTTTAATCTCATCTGTGACCAAATTAACTTTCGCATAGTTTATGGCACAAACATTTTCATTCTCCAGCTTTCAACAATGTCATAGCATCTAAGAACGCTCTTATTAAAGCATGTCTGGCATTATTGTCATGACAACAATACACAAACAATTAAAAAGTATCGAAAAACAGTGAAAAACATACTTAGGTCATTACGATTATTAAATCATTACCAAGAGCATTAGTTTTGATTATCCATTGTGACTTTTTTCTCAAAGTATCTTATGGCGATAACCACATACTGGGGGCTTCTCAACTCTCGTATTTTCTGCAAAAATTAAAACATCTGCATTCTCCCCATGAATTCTGACATGTGCAATAAGTCGTGGGGATCCCTCTCCATAACGATAGATCAGCGATGCTATCTAAATCTCACATGGACACAATGTATAGTTTTGCTAAGGCTGAAATTGCCACAGGGGCAAAATATAACGTAAACCATAAAAGTAGTTTTATATTTATATATGCTTTATATATATTAAATTCTCTTTTTACCTTTATTGTATGCTCAGATTTACAAATTTTTGCACACAGGAATAAACTTTTTAGTGTATTTATGTTTGATTTTTTAAAAATAGTTAAACAGTTAAATTAAAATGTTTTTGTTTTACAAGCTCCTCTTTCCTGAATCAAAAAAGTAAAAAAACAAACCATTATGGCTTTTATTGACAGCCACATTCAAAATAAGATGTGTAATATTTTTATAGTAAATATGTTTTCCAGTTTATATAAAGGTGAGTTAAATCCCCCAAAATGTTATAATATGCCTTGGGTAACCTGTTTGATGTCTCCTTGAGCAAAAAAGCCTCTGTCTTCTCACTTTTTGTTCAGAGAACTTCCCAATGGCTTTTCTACTGTAGTTGGGCTTTTAATCAAGGTGGTAATGGAATGAGTAGCAGCTTTTATATCATGGTCATTGGTAAATCAGACAAAAGGCCTTAAGCAAAGACACATTTTTAAAGGTTCTAATAAAGTTTGCAGCTAAAGCTCTCTTCCTCCCTAGAAGATCCAGACTTTCTAGTTGTGAAGTTACAATTTTAGAAACAAAATTCTACTTGAATTTTCCATCATTAGAAAAAAAAACATGTCTTCTTTCCCTCCACGGTGCTTCCAGGCAGGGAGTTTGCCTATTCTCTATTTTCTGTGAGAGAATACTTGAATAGTATTGTGTTTTGCAGAGGCACAATGCAGTAGCACATTGAGTGCCTATGGCTCCTCAGTAAAGAACCATAGTAACTTTAACAAACTGTATGCATGAGGGCTGAGTCTACATTGGTTTTAGTAGATGAAAGCCATAGTGCCATTAGGTAGTTACTTGCCTCTTTAGGTTGCATTAGGATCTCCTTCCATTGTATTCAGGGGTTCTGTGACGTTTTTCATCAACCTTTCTGGTATTTTGTCAAAAAACAAATCCGTCACAGAGTAATGATTTAAATTAAAAAATAGAAGCCATGACACTAAAGTAAAAAGAGTAGTCATTTGTATGCATTCAGAGATATAGGTTTTACAATTTATTTTCTATAATTTGTTGGGGTTTTTTTATTAGTTTTTTTACATAATTCATTTTGGGTACTAAAATACAAAGATACATCTTGGTTTTTTTTAAAGTCATAAAATATTTTATACTTTAGTCTTACCTTATATGAGGAGTTTAATATGACCCCTTGTTGATAGACTTGCTCTTCAGTTCCTGGTGTCTGAGCATTATTTGGAGTGAAGACAATTAAGTCACTTTTAGGTCGAAATGAATTGGAACTTATTCTATACTGAGTCTGTTGGGAATACATCCAGCTCCCTCCAGTGTTGGAGCAGATTTTGTAATTTTCTTTCAGTTCATTGACCTCATCCCTATATTTTTGCCATCTTAAAACAGTGAACACAATTAAAGTAATGAGAAAAATGCTTGATATGACGCAGATAGCAATTACCAAGTAAACGTTTCCATCAGAAAATTCATCACCATTCCCCTTGGTCTCCTGATTATCAAACTTTAATTCTTCTCCAGACTCCACCACAGATATGACAATTTGTGTCTCTGCCGTCATGACTGGTTCTCCATGATCCTGAACTACTACGTGCAATCTGTACTCATCACTATCTGAATCTGTAAATGACCGTTTTAAAGTAATTTCTCCAGTTTGATGTGCAATAGCAAATGGTGACTTTGCAGATCCTCCATAGTCCTTTAGTTTATAAAACGTCCATGCATTGTATCCAGAATCTAGATCTACGGCCTTCACTTTAGTTATCAGGTGTCCAGGTTGTGCTGACTTTGACGTTTTTATTGTTATTGCAGAATGAAGTGGGGTGAACGTAGGAGCATTATCATTAATATCCTCAATGAATATGTTTAAAGTAAGGTTCGAGCTGAGTGCTTGTAGACCGGCATCACTGGCTTTTATGTGACATTGGAAATAGGCAATTTGTTCATGGTCAAATGATACTAAAGCAAAGACCTTCCCATTCTCTGGATTAATGGAAATGTAAGAAGATATAGGAATCCCTTCAATTGTACGGTCCCTAATTGAGTAAGTAATGAATGAATTCTGCCCGATATCTGGGTCAAAGGCCGATGCTGTATATATATGAGTCCCCGGTGGGTTGTTCTCTTTAATGAATATTGTATCTACGGGCTGGAGAAATCTTGGAGCGTTGTCATTGACATCCCTTATATCAATCTTCAGAGTTTTTGAAGTAGACAGGGATGGAGAACCTTCATCTCTCGCAGTAATTGTAACTTCATATTGATCTTTCACTTCTCGATCCAAAGGTCCATTTACAGTCAGAGAAAAATCACTCATGAAAGCTGGATTTACTTTAAATGGTGAAGGCTCAGAAATGTAGCAATTGACTTTTCCATTTGATCCTGAATCTTTGTCATCGACACTGATGATGGCGACTGTTGTTCCTTGTGGGGAATTTTCTGGAACAGGAACTGACAATGATGTCACCGTCATCTCAGGAGGATTGTCATTGATATCTACAACAGTCACTAGAACTTTACAATGTCCAACAAGCTGAAGATCTCCATGATCAATAGCTTCAACCTGAATTTCATACATTTTAACAGTTTCAAAATCCAATTTGCCTATTACTCTTATTTCTCCAGTATATTTGTCTAAGATAAAAGCTTCCTTCGCCTCCCCTGACACCATATTGCTAAATTGATATAGAATTTCTCCATTTTTTCCTTCATCAAGATCAGTGGCATTTAGCTTGAACACCAAAGTCCCTTTAAGAGCATTTTCAGTCACACTGCACTGGTAGAATGGCTGATCAAATACAGGAGCATTGTCATTAAAATCTTCAACGTTAACAATAATATGTGTGGTGCCACTTCGTCTTGGTTTGCCTCCATCATAAGCAGTTAGGGAGAGATTGTGAAGAGATTGCTTTTCTCTGTCTAAATTTTTTTTTAGCACAAGTTCTAATGACTTGATTTGATTTATATATTTTTGGAAATCTAATGCAAAATAATCACTTGCACTGAGCTCATAGTTTGTTATAGAATTTGTTCCAAGATCTGGATCTATAGCTACCTTTAGTGGGAACCGAGATCCTGCAGGTTTTATTTCTGATATAATAAGATTAGTCACAGTGGAGGAAAATACTGGACTATTGTCATTTATATCTTCCATTTCTACATCTACACGATACATCTGCACAGGCTCATCTACAATAACCTGCAGAGGAATGATACAGAAGGGTGTATTTGGACACAGCACTTCTCTATCTATTGTCTCTTTAACAAACAAGATTCCATTCTGCAGATTAACCTGGAAATATTCCTTCTCATCTCTAGAGACAATATGTAACATTCTGGAATTAATCTCACCTATATCCAGTCCAAGGTCCTGAGCAATTCTTCCAATAAAGGTGCCATGCTTGGATTCCTCCGGGATAATATAATGCAGCTGACTCAGGACCACATCCCAGGACATTTGTAACAAAAATAAATGGACCAACCTGCTCCTTGCTTGATCCTGTCTCCGATCTCTGACCATTTCTTAAAACCAAAAAAGGCAGAGGTGATGATTTGTCCACTAATAAAGGCACTCACGCTGATGGAAGAACGAAGAAAATGGAAAAAAAATCTATCATGGCCGGAATCCTTACAGCAAGAATTTCATTTAACGATGAAGATATGCATTTCCTCTTGCCTTGTTGCTATTAGTTGGTCTGGATTGCCATCTAGTGCTCAAATTCTAGGATGCATGTCAGGTATGTATCTTTGTTTTTTTATTATTTTAAGAGTAACTTGAATGTTTAAAATGTAAAATTCACAATCTAGGTTTATCAATTAACATATTGCAAATAAAAATGGTTTGTAATATTTTATTCTTTATATTAAAGGAGCATTTTATTATACCTGGCATTAGCTTTGTTTTAAATATATTCCTATTGTCGTGTCATATGCATATTGATCTATCAAAACTAATATTACGATTTAGAGACTCATTAGAGAGTCATTATATTTTGTGTAACGTGATATTAATAATAATAATAATAATAATAATAATAATAATATAATAATAATATTATACAGTATTATTGTTGCTGGTTTATAAGTAAAAGAAACACACAAAAAAATTAAGTATATTAATCAACCTCTCTGACTTGTTTTAATGATTTTCCTTATATAGAATATGTATAACGAACAATCAAAATTAATATTATGTTTTGAAGAATTAGTAATTTTACTTTGTTTAACTTGTTTATAATAATAGTAGTTATAGCTAAAAAGAGGTTTAAAAAAGTTTAACAGTTTCTCATTTTTGACATTCATTTTATTTGAACTTCTTTTCAGATTAGTTTGTGAATCTAACAGGGGAGGTTTATTGGAAGATTTAGGCAAAACATTGTCACACAAAAAAAGATAGCTTTTAGAACAAGTCAATATTAACTCTGTCCATACAGTTGACTAATTCTGTGTACATCATAATTGAATTAAGAAGAGCTCAAAAATTTTATTAGATATCTCTAATATAAAATGTAACTAAGACAAGGGGGCATCCAAGATTACACCATAATCATAGATGGGATTATGTAAGCTCTGGATTCTTAACTGTAAGGGCAATGAGACTTTGTAACTCTCTGCCACAAGATTTTTTGATGGTTTATTGAGCAAGTTTAAGGACAGCCTTGGTGCCTTTCTTGAAAAATATAATATTAGAGGTTATGAGTATTAGATTCTGGAGATGGAAAGTTGATCCAGGGATTTATTATGTTTGTCATATTTGGAGTTGTCTGATTTTTTCCTCTAAGGAGGCAATTGGCCTCCGTCTTATGCAAGTTTTTACCTTCCTCTGGATCAACCTGGTAGGATTTTAGGTCGGACTTGATGAACTTGTGTCTTTTTTTTAAACCTTATTAACTATGAAACCTCTCCAACAGTTAACCTCATTGAAAAGACCACCACTGATCTATTGAGGATTATATGACATATTTTATTGATATTAGAAGAAGTCTTTGAGAGGACCACCCTCTAGGAGTAATTTTGCACTGCAATTTCCTCTCAGAGAGGTTTCACTGCCCTTTAATGATACTCATTGGAGCAGATTTACTAAGCTGACTAAGGTTTAGACAGCATGAGTTTATCACAGTGGTGCAGACTGTATGATACAGTTGTTGCATCTTGCTAGACATGCTAGACGCTTTTTTTTTATACTACCTCTTGGCTTAGTTTTATTTGTCGCACATTCACATATTTTGGTGCAATTTAAGCCTCTTCCCTCTTAGCCACACACCCTTTCTAGGCACCATTTAAATTGTCTAGCGATGTGCAAACATTTATTTCCTAACTAGTCTGAAATTAAATGCGTCAAAATGCTCCAATGTCTGCCAAAATTAGGCTTATCTTTTAACAATTTCAAGACATAGAGATAGTGCCAAATGTGTCCTAGTGTTATATGTTACATCAAAGTGGAATCTTCCAGTATTTCCGTCAAGATTAAACCACATGCATAAATTATTTCATAACTCTCCAGTCTTCCAACAAAGCAAAATAAACTCACCATGTCCTGATCAACTCATTATATTGCTAAACAATCTTCATGTGTTCCTTCCCCTACCAGGTTCATTCAAATTGTTTTATAAGGTTTCATACACATTTACTGAACTATTTCCTACAAATAGCAAATCTATAAACTGTAAAATGGTAGTAAGGAATTTAAAATGGTCTGGCATCTGGTAAAATTAAGCTAAAATTTAATGTAAAATTATCAAGAATGTACAAATATTGGGGATATAGTTATGGGAGTTAAATGACAACAATGACAAAGGATTTAATATGACCGAAAAACACAGCATGGATCTAGAATGGCTCAGATGGAGTAAAATGTAGCTGTCAGCAAGCATGTGTTCAAGTGTGAACCAGATCCTAGTGTGTATACCCATAAAGCATCCAAAGCATGAATATATATAACCTAAAGAAAAAGATGCCACAAGACTAGAAAATATAGAAAAATACTTTATTGAAAATGACACATTAATACACAATGAATAAAAAAGAATCCATAAACCAACAGGTTAAAAAAGACATACAAGCCATGCAGTATACAAGGTAGATAACGTCTGAATAGACAAGGATAATAAAAGCCAAATGGCGTGACCTGGTACTAAATTCATCGGCAAACTGTGTATTGTCTTAGTGAGTACTAGTAAATAGAAGTATAAGCCAAATAGAATGGTCTAAGAAAGAGTACTCAGAAGCATAAAGACAGTGCCGCAAAAAAATGAGCAATGCTAATATATAAGAAATATTATCAAAAGATGATAGCAGTTAAACATACCCATTGAGGGTCCAGGTAAGTGCACAGCGAGATGTCTGCCCCAACGCGCGTTTCGGCGCAACTGCCTTTGTCAGACTAAACAAATAGTTGAGTATCAATGGACAGAAGGTGTCAATTGTGGAGAACTATAAGAATTTTGGAGTATTTATTGACAATAAATTGGACTGGAAGCGAAATTGCGATATGTTTTATAGGAAGGGCACGATTCATTTGTACTTTCTACGCCAACTGAGGTCTTTTAATGTGTGCTCGGAAATGTTACAGATGTTTTATAATTCGGTGGTATGGAGTGCAATTTTCTTTTCTGTGATTTGTTGGTATGGTAATGCAAGGGTCATAGACATTAATAGACTAAATAAGATTATCAAGAAGGCGAGCAGTATTATTGGAGGTGCAATTGAGCCGTTTAGGGCGGTGACAAACAAAAAGGGTCCTGCGGAAATTTGAGACGATTGTTGCTTTCCCGCAACATCCGCTATATATCTATGTTATATTTCAAAGGAATTCATTTAGTCAAAGCTATCTGCAATTAAAGTGCACTAAAGACAGACATATGAGGTAATTTTTACCTACTGCTATTTCTTTATTTAACCCCTTAATGACCGCCGATACGTCTTTTTACGGCGGTCATTAGTGGGCTTTATTCTAGAGCGCCGCCAAACTACGTCGCTGCATTAGAATAAAGTAAACAGAGCAGGGAGCCGTGAAATCTCCCTGCTCTCAGCTGCCAGAAGCAGCTGAGGGCTGGGAGCGTCCCTGCTCTGCCGGGTGAGATCGATATTAGTATCGATCTCACCTGTTTAACCCTTCAGATGCGGTGCACAATAGCGAGCACCGCATCTGAATGGTTTTGGAGAGAGGGAGGGAGCTCCCTCTCATCTCACTGACACCCGGCGATAAAATCGCCGAGTGTCTGTGTCTTCTATGGCAGCCGGGGGTCTAATAAAGACCCCCGGGTCTGCCTGCAGCGAGTGCCTGCTAGATCATGCCGCAGGCATGACCTAGCAGATGCCTGTCCGTTTTAAACGGACAGGCAGTAATACACTGCAATACAAAAGTATTGCAGTGTATTATAATAGCGATCGGATGATAGGGAAGTCCCCTAGTGGGACTAGTAAAAAAGTTAAAAAAGTTTAATAAAGTTAATTTAAAAAAAAAGTGAAAAAAAAAAAATGAAAAACCCAGCTTTTCCCCTTACAAAATGCTTTACTATTAAAAAAACTACAATAAAGCAAAAAAGTTACACATATTTGGTATCGCCGCGTCCATAACGACCCCGACTATAAAGCTGTTACATTATTTAACCCGCACTGTGAACGCCGTAAAAAATAAAATAAAAAACAATGGAAAAATTGCTGTTTTCTGTTAATCCTGACTTAAAAAAAATGTGATAGAAAGTGATCAAAAAGTCGCATCTACTCTCAAATGGTACCAATAAAAACTGCAAGTCGTCCCGCAAAAAACAAGACCTTATACAGCTATGCCGACGCAAAAATAAAAAAGTTACAGCTCTTCGAATGTGACAATGGAAAAATCTAAAAAATGGCTTGGACATTAGGGCCCAGAATGCCAGCAGGGGGAAGGGGTTAATAGAGAGATCTAAATTGATTGTATTTATTGACTGTTATTGTTGTTGTTTTTTACATTTTTTTAATTCTTTATTGAAACTACTTAATTAATGTGATTTTAGGTATTCATTTTAGTATAAATCTACTTGTATGTATTGTTAATGTCTTTCTATGTGGCAAACCATTTGACTATTATTAATTTCCCTTTTGAGATCAATAAAGTCTTTCTTATTTTATCTTATATTGGGCTGTAAACAACAATAATATAGAAGATATACAACATTCAAAATCCTACATAATAGTCATTAAAACAATACTACGTTTGTGCTCCCAAGTGCCTAGCTGCTTAACCATCATAGTTCTACATACATACATACATACATACATACATACACACACACACATACATACATACATACATACATACATACATTGACATCTTTTACTCTTATAAACCCAAGAGGAAGGCAAAAGCCCCCATTTTCTACATTGGTAATGCTAGTAAACATTTTATCACAAAAATGTTCTACATATGTATTAGCAGAAATATTATACCCTCTTATCCCTTTCTCCTCTAAAGTGAATATGTTTAATTTTGACAACCTTTTGTCATATTTGAAATCTACCATACCTCTTATTAATATAACTGTTCTGCTTTTTTCTCCCTCTCTATAATATAATTTTTATTGACAAAACAAAATTACATAT
Organism: Rhinoderma darwinii; assembly: GCF_050947455.1. Classification (NCBI taxonomy): domain Eukaryota; kingdom Metazoa; phylum Chordata; class Amphibia; order Anura; family Rhinodermatidae; genus Rhinoderma; species Rhinoderma darwinii. The sequence goes on from NC_134689.1 coordinate 36,898,539, forward strand.
TAAACATTTGGCCTCACCACTGCTTTATAAAGTTATAAAATAAAGCCTTCTTGAAAAAGCCCCTTCTAATGTCTGACAATATCTTGTTAGATTTAGACAAAGCAGCATAGTATTGGCTAAAAGTAGCCAGCAAAGAATACAGTGGACTCATGGTTCTTAGTCCACTGTATACATGAGGAGAGTGCTTTAATAGGGCAGCATAGTACATTATAATGAAAAATGTGCTTTTATTTTTATCAATGGTTATACCTAAATCCTACTCCATTGTAGACTCATTCAATAAAGATACACTACCGTTCAAAAGTTTGTGGTCACCCAGACAATTTTGTGTTTTCCATGAAAACTCACACTTATATTTATCAGATGAGTTGCAAAATGACTAGAAAATATAGTCAAGACATTGACAAGGTTAGAAATAATGATTTTTATTTGAAATAATAATTTTCTCCTTCAAACTTTGCTTTCGTCAAAGAATGCTCCATTTGCAGAAATTACAGCATTGCAGACCTTTGGCATTCTAGCTGTTAATTTGCTGAGGTAATCTAGAAAAATGTCACCCCATGCTTCCAGAAGCCCCTCCCACACGTTAGATTGGCTTGATGGGCACTTCTTGCGTACCATACGGTCAAGCTGCTCCCCCAACAGCTCTATGGGGTTGAGATCTGGTGACTGCGCTGGCCACTCCATTACAGATAGAATACCAGCTGCCTGCTTCTTCCCTAAATAGTTACATAGTTACATAGTTACATAGTTAGTACGGTTGAAAAAAGACACATGTCCATCAAGTTCAACCAAGGGACGGGAAAAGGGAAGGAGCTAATATTTTTTTGTTCTAGGAAATTATCTAACCCTTTTTTAAAGCCATCTACTGTCCCTGCTGTGACCAGCTCCTGCGGTAGGCTATTCCATAGATTCACAGTTCTCACGGTAAAGAAGGCCTGCCTCTGCAGCTTGAACCTTTTTTTCTCCAGACGGAGGGAGTGCCCCCTTGTTTTTTTGAGGGGGTTTTACAAGGAACAGGATTTCACCATATTTTTTGTATGTGCCATTAATATATTTATATAAGTTAATCATGTCCCCCCTTAGTCGTCTTTTTTCAAGGCTAAATAGGTTTAATTCTTTCAATCTTTCCTCATAACTTAAATTCTCCATGCCCCTAATTAGCTTCGTTGCTCTTCTTTGTATTTTTTCCAACTCCTGGGCATCCTTTCTATGAACTGGAGCCTCAGAACTGAACTGCATATTCTAGATGAGGCCTCACTAATGCTTTGTAAAGTGGTAATATTACATCCCTGTCCCGTGAGTCCATGCATCTTTTAATACACGACAATATCCTGCTGGCCTTTGAAGCAGATGATTGACACTGCATGCTGTTATTGAGTTTATGATTTACAAGTACACCCAGATCCTTCTCAACAAGTGAATCCGCCAGTGTAGCTCCCCCTAGGACATATGAAGCATGCAAGTTGTTGGTACCCAGATGCATAACTTTACATTTATCTACATTAAACTTCATCTGCCAAGTGGACGCCCAAATACTTAGTTTGTTTAAATCTGCCTGCAATTCATGAACATCTTCCATAGACTGAACTATATTACATAGCTTGGTGTCATCTGCAAAAATAGAAATAGTGCTATTAATCCCATCCTCTATATCATTAATAAATAAGTTGAATAATAGTGGTCCCAGCACTGAACCCTGGGGTACACCACTTATAACTGGGGACCATTCAGAGTAGGAATCATTGACCACAACCCTCTGGATACGGTCCTTGAGCCAATTCTCAATCCAATTACAAACTATATTTTCTAAACCTATAGTCATTAATTTACCCATTAGGCGTCTATGGGGGACAGTGTCAAATGCCTTTGCAAAGTCCAAAAACACTAAATCCACAGCGGCCCCTCTGTCTAGACTTCTGCTCACCTCTTCATAAAAACAGATTAGGTTAGTTTGACAACTTCTGTCCTTAGTAAAACCGTGCTGGCTGTCACTTATAATGCTATTTATTGTCACATAATCCTGTATATAGTCCCTCAATAGCCCCTCAAACATTTTCCCCACGATGGATGTTAAGCTTACTGGTCTATAATTACCCGGGGAAGACCTAGAGCCCTTTTTGAAAATAGGCACCACATTTGCGCTGCGCCAGTCCCTTGGCACTATACCAGTCACTAGAGATTCTCTGAATATTATGAAAAGGGGGACAGAAATAACTGAACTAAGCTCTTTAAGAATTCTAGGGTGTAACCCATCTGGTCCCGGGGCCTTGTGCACATTTATTTTATTTAATTTAGCTTGGACCATATCTACATTCATCCAATTCAGTATATCAACTGATATATTAACAGCACTGGCACCGGCTACATCAGCTGCTCTTTCTTCTGTTGTATATACAGAGCTAAAGAACCCATTTAGTAACACTGCCTTCTCTTGATCCCCTGTGATCCACTCCCCATTACCATTATCTAGGGCTCCTACATGTTCAGACCTTGGCTTTTTAGCATTTATATACTTGAAGAATTTTTTGGGATTTGTTTTACAATCCTTGGCCACCTGCCTTTCATTTTGTATTTTTGCTAATTTTATTACCTTTTTACAGATTTTATTAAGCTCTTTATATTTTACAAAGGCTGCAGATGTACCCTCAGATTTGTATTTTTTAAATGCCCTTTTTTTGTCGTGTATTGCCCCTTTCACAGAAGGTGTAAGCCATGTGGGGTTTAATTTGAGTCGTTTATACTTGTTACCTATAGGAATAAATTTTGCACTATAATAACTCAAAGTAGATTTGAAAATCTCCCATTTATCATTTGTTCCATTATTTGACATTAGTTCTTCCCAGTCTATATCCAGAATAGCAGCCCTCATCCTGGGGAAATTGGCTTTCTTAAAATTAAATGTTTTTGCCCTCCCAGCCTGCGTTTGTTTTTTACAGTATAGGTAAAATGTAACTATATTATGATCACTGTTACCGAGGTTTTCACGAACATTGACATTCCCAACAAGATCTGCATTATTAGAAATGACCAGATCCAACAGAGCTTCACCTCTAGTCGGGTCTTCCACAAACTGGCCCATAACATTTTCCTGCAATAGGTTGAGGAAATGTCTCCCCTTTGCAGTTGAAGCCGAACCATGACACCAATTAATATCCCGGAAATTAAAATCTCCCATTATCACTACAGTACCCGCCTGTGCAGCCCGCTCCGTCTGTTTATATAGCTGAACTTCCATCTCCTCAGTTATATTGGGGGGTCTATAGATTACACCAAAAGTAATTTTTTCAGTGTTTACCTCCCTTTCTAGTTCCACCCACAAGGTTTCAACCTCCTCACAGTATTCACCCACTATTGTCTCTTTCACACTCGCCTTCATATCATTTCTCAGATACAGACATACAGTTCTTGCATAATAGTTCTTGCATAATTTGGAGGTGTGCTTTGGGTCATTGTCCTGTTGTAGGATGAAATTGGCTCCAATCAAGCGCTGTCCACAGGGTATGGCATGGCGTTGCAAAATAGTCTTCCTTATTCAAAATCCCTTTCACCTTGTACAAATCTCCCACTTTACCAGCACCAAAGCAACCCCAGACCATCACATTACCTCCACCATGCTTGACAGATGGCGTCAGGCACTCTTCCAGCATCTTTTCAGTTGTTCTGCGTATCACAAATGTTCTTCTGTGTGATGCAAACACCTCAAACTTCGATTCGTCTGTCCATAACACTTTTTTCCAATCTTCCTCTGTCCAATGTCTGTGTGCTTTTGCCCATATTAATCTTTTCCTTTTATTAGCCAGTCTCAGATATGGCTTTTTCTTTGCCACTCTGCCCTGAAGGCCAGCATCCCGGAGTCGCCTCTTCACTGTAGATGTTGACACTGGCGTTTTGCGGGTACTATTTAATGAAGCTGCCAGCTGAGAACCTGTGAGGCATCTATTTCTCAAACTAGAGACTCTAATGTACTTGTCTTGTTGCTCAGTTGTGCAGCGGGGCCTCCCACTTCTCTTTCTACTCTGGTTAGAGTCTATGTGTGCTGTCCTCTGAAGGGAGTAGTACACACCGTTGTAGGAAATCTTCAGTTTCTTGGCAATTTCTCGCATGGAATAGCCTTCATTTCTAAGAACAAGAAAAGACTGTCGAGTTTCACATGAAAGCTCTCTTTTCTAGCCATTTGGAGAGTTTAATCGAACCCATAAATGTAATGCTCCAGATTCTCAACTAGCTCAAAGGAAGGTCAGTTTTATATCTCCTCTAAACAGCAAAACTGTTTACAGAAGTGCTAACATAATTGCACAAGGGTTTTCAAGTGTTTTCTAATCATCCATTAGCCTTCTAACACAGCTAGCAAACACAATGTACCATTACAACACTGGAGTGATGGTTGCTGAAAAATCGGCCTCTATACACCTATGTAGATATTGCATTAAAAACCAGATGTTTGCAGCTAGAATAGTCATTTAGCACATTAACAATGTATAGAGTGTATTTCTGAGTAATTTAATGTTATCTTCATTGAAAAAAACTATGCTTTTCTTTCAAAAATCAGGAAATTGCTGAGTGACCCTAAACTTTTGAACGTACATTCGGGGTATCAATGCTCTGAATATTCTTTGTCCCAAAATGTATAAGCTTACATATATCAACATTGAATTTCATCTACCATTCAGCTACCCATTGAGCCAGTATAACCAGACTCTCCTATGAGCATAAAACATTGTATACAGTATATATAACACTACAGAGCTTTGTGTCTATACAGATAAAGTATTAATTTCTGCATCATTTATAATTAGGTTAAACAATTATGAACCCAGTACATATTTATGGTGTACAGAACGCATTATATGTTTCTTGTCTGAATATCAGCAATTCAGCTTTTTAGACAATTTCTTAGCCAACATTGTAATTTATAACAAATAGTGCTATTCAGACAAATGGATCTGAGCGTGTGCAATAACTGTATATCAAAAACTGTGTGAAATGCTTTAGAAAAGTCCCAAAATGCTAAATCTGCTGCCAGCAATAGTGCTCGCTACTTCAGTAAAAGCAAGTAAATTTATTTTCCAAGATTTCCTTTTCATGAAGCCATGGTGTCTGCTGGTAATTATAACATTTTCTAAAACTTGTTGTTAAATTCTTTCATATCAAACTACCAAGTAACTTTACAACTATAAATGTTAAACTTAATAGCCTATAGTTATCAAGCACAGCCAGTGAACCTTTTTTAAAAATAGGAAGGACAATCATTTTACCAGGCCATTGGTACGAAATCTGTAGGTAGTCCTTAAACATAAAAAATAATGGTTTGGTAACTACTAAGCTAAGTACTCTAACAACACAAGGATGAAAAACATAAGATCTAGGAGCTTTCTTCGCATGGTCACTTCTAACCCTTTTTTGTATCATTTTTTAATTCTGCCAAGACAAATGATATATAATTATTAAGGCTTTTAACAGTATCAGAAAAAAATTATTCAATAACCCTGCTTTCTCAATCTCATCTGTAACCAAATTATCTTTTGTATAGTTTATGGCACAAACATTTTGTTCCTTTTTATTTTTCAAATAGGAAACATAATAGTGGGTATGGACAATGAGTTACACCGGCAACAGCAGTTTTGCGTTGCTACATGCTTTCTCCAGCTTTCAACAATGTCATGACATCAGAACGCACTTTTTAAAGCATGTCTAGCATTATTGTCAAGACAACAATACACAAACAATTATACTAACAAAGTGTCAAAAAACAGTGAAAAACACACTTAGATCATTACGATCATTAAATCATTACCCAGAGCATTCGTTTTGATTACCCATCACTCCCCTTTCCTCAAAAGTATCTTATGGCGATCACCACCTACTCATAGCCTCTCAACTCTCTCAATCTATGCAAAAAATAAAACATCTGCATTCGCCACATGGCTTTTTCTGACATGTTCAATAAGTTGTGGGGAGCCCTCTCCTATAACGATCGGCGATGCTATCTAAATCTCACATAGACACAATGTATAGTTTTGCCAAGGTAGAAATTGCCACAGGGGCAAAATATAATGTAAACCATGAAAGTAGTTTTATATTTGTATATGCTTTATATATATTAACTTCTCTTTTTACCTTTATTTTATGCTCAGATATACATATTTTTGCACACAGGAATAAACTTTTTAGTCTATCTATGCATGATTTTTTTTCTAAATGGTTACACATTTAAATTATAATGTTTTTATCTTACATGCTCCTCTTTTTTTAATTAAAAAAGTAAAAAAAAATATATTACATTCTGACTTTTATTGACTGCCACATTTGAAATAAGATGCGTAATATTTTTTTACCATATGATATAAAAGAGTACCATTTGTAGCTGGATCTTCCACAAATTGTCCCAGAAAATCTTGCAGTAGATTTAGGAAATGCCATACTAGTAAAACTTGTTGGCAGTCTATATAAAGGTGAAATAAATACCCCAAAATTTTAAACTATCCTTTAGATAACCTGTTTGGCTTATTTTTGTGCAAAAAAAGCCTCTGTCTTCTCTCCTTTTGTTTGGAGAACTTCCCAATGGCTTTTCTACTGTAGTTATGATGTTTATCAAGATGGTAATGGAATGAGTAGCAGCTTTTATATCTTGTTCATTTGATTGGTAAATCAAACCAAGGCCTTCAGCAAATAATTTTTTAGGTTTTTGAGGGTTCTAATAAATTTTGCAGCTAAGGCTCTCTTCCTCCTGGGAAATAGCAATTTTACTATCAAAAAAGATGTCTTCTTTGCCTCCCTTGTGCATTCAGGCAGGGAGTTTACCCATTCTCTATATTCTGTGAAAGAATGCCTCAATAGTATTGAGATTTGCCGAGGCACAATACAGCAGCACATTGGATGCCTATGGCTCCTCAGTAAAGAACGATAGCGACTTTAACATACGTTATGCATAAGGGCTGAATCTACATCGGTTTTACTAGATAATAGCCATACTGCAAATATGGGTGGCTTTAAGCTTTCCTTCCATTTCTTTTCAGGGGTTACGGGGTTTCCATTAACCTTTCTGGTATTTTTACTACAAAATTAGCCCGGTCTGCATAAGCATCCTTGCCTTCAAAATTCTAGACAGAACCAAACTTCTAATATGGTTCTTCGGTGTCTATTTGGATCAGTAAAAAAACTAAACCGTCATAGGGTCATGACTTCAGTTAAAAAAACAGAAGCCAATGCACTATAGTAAAAAAAGGTGCTGATTTGTATGCCTTTACTTATTTTTTTCTATATTTAGTATTTTGGTTTGTTTGTTTTTTTACATAATTTATTTTTGGTTTTAAATCACAAAAATATATACTTTATACATTATTCTTACCTTATATGCAGAGTTTAATATGACCCCTTGTTGATAGACTTGCTCTTCAGTTCCTGGTGTCTGAGCGTTATTTGGAGTGAAGACAATTAAGTCACTTTTAGGTCTAAATGAATTGGAACTTATTCTATACTGTGTCTGTTGGGAATACATCCAGCTCCCTCCAGTGTTGGAGCAGATTTTGTAATTTTCTTTCAATTCGTTGACCTCATCCCTATATTTTTGCCATCTTAAAACTGTGAACACAATTAAAGTAATGAGAAAAATACTTGATATGACACAGATAGCAATTACCAAGTAAACGTTTCCATCAGAAAATTCATCACCATTCCCCTTGGTCTCCTGATTATCAAACTTTAATTCTTCTCCAGACTCCACAACAAATATAACAATTTGTGTCTCTGCCGTCATGACTGGTTCTCCATGATCTTGAACTACTATGTGCAATCTGTACTCATCACTATCTGAATCTGTAAATGACCGTTTTAAAGTAATTTCTCCAGTTTGATGTGCAATAGCAAAGGGTGACTTTGCAGATCCTCCAAAGTCCTTTAATTTATAAAACGTCCATGCATTGTATCCAGAATCTAGATCTACGGCCTTCACTTTAGTTATTAGGTGTCCAGGTTGTGCTGACTTTGACGTTTTTATTGTTATTGCAGAATGAAGTGGGGTGAATGTAGGAGCATTATCGTTAATATCCTCAATGAATATGTTTAGAGTAAGGTTCGAGCTGAGTGCTTGTAGACCGGCATCACTGGCTTTTATGTGACATTGGAAATAGGCAATTTGTTCATGGTCAAATGAAACTAAAGCAAAGACCTTCCCATTCTCTGGATTAATGGAAATGTAAGAAGATATAGGAATCCCATCAATTGTACGGTCCCTAATTGAGTAAGTAATGAAAGAATTCTGCCCGATATCTGGGTCAAAGGCCGATGCTGTATATATATGAGTCCCCGGTGGGTTGTTCTCTTTAATGAATATTGTGTCTACGGGCTGGAGAAATCTTGGAGCGTTGTCATTGATGTCACTTATATCAATCTTCAGAGTTTTTGAAGTAGACAGGGATGGGGAACCTTCATCTCTCGCAGTAATTGTAACTTCATATTGATCTTTCACTTCTCGATCCAAAGGTCCATTTACAGTCAGAGAAAAATCACTCATGAAGGCTGGATTTACTTTAAATGGAGAAGGCTCAGAAATGTAGCAATTGACTTTTCCATTTGATCCTGAATCTTTGTCATCAACACTGATAATTGCGACTGTTGTTCCTTGTGGGGAATTTTCTGGAACAGGAACTGACAATGATGTCACCGTCATCTCAGGAGGATTGTCATTGATATCTACAACAGTCACTAGAACTTTACAATGTCCAACAAGCTGAAGATCTCCATGATCAATAGCTTCAACCTGAATTTCATACATTTTAACAGTTTCAAAATCCAATTTGCCTATTAATCTTATTTCTCCAGTATATTTGTCTAAGATAAAAGCTTCCTTCGCCTCCCCTGATACCATATTGCTAAATTGATATAGAATTTCTCCATTTTTTCCTTCATCAAGATCAGTGGCATTTAGCTTGAACACCAAAGTCCCTTTCAGAGCATTTTCAGTCACACTGCACTGGTAGAATGGCTGATCAAACACAGGAGCATTGTCATTAAAATCTTCAACGTTAACAATAATATGTGTGGTGCCACTTCGTCTTGGTTTGCCTCCATCATAAGCAGTTAGGGAGAGATTGTGAAGAGATTGCTTTTCTCTGTCTAAATTTTTTTTCAGCACAAGTTCTAATGACTTGATTTGATTTATATATTTTTGGAAATCTAATGCAAAATAATCACTTGCACTGAGCTCATAGTTTGTTATAGAATTTGTTCCAAGATCTGGATCTATAGCTACCTTTAGTGGGAACCGAGATCCTGCAGGTTTCATTTCTGATATAATAAGATTAGTCACAGTGGAGGAAAATACCGGACTATTGTCATTTATATCTTCTATTTCTACATCTACACGATACATCTGCACAGGCTTATCTACAATAACCTGCAGAGGAATGATACAGAAGGGTGTATCTGTACATAAGGACTCTCTGTCTATTGTCTCTTTAACAAACAAGATTCCATTCTGCAGATTAACCTGGAAATATTCCTTCTCATCTCTAGAGACAATATGTAACATTCTGGAATTAATCTCACCTATATCCAGTCCAAGATCCTGAGCAATTCTTCCAATAAAGGTGCCATGCTTGGATTCCTCCGGGATTATATAATGCAGCTGACTCAGGACCACATCCCAGGACATTTGTAACAAAAATAAATGGACCAGCCTGCTCCTTGCTTGATAATCCTGTCTCAGATTTTGCATTTCTTAAAATCACTGAAGGTAAAGGTGACGATTTGTCCTGTAGTAAAGGCACTCACGCTGATGGAAGAACGAGGAAAATGGGGAAAAAAATCTATCATGGCTTCCCACAGCAAGAATTTATTTTCAAGATGCTGCTATTAGTTGGTGTGGAGTGCCATCTAGTGATGAATTTCTAGTTTGCATGTCAGGTATCTATCTGTGTATTTTTCTTATTTATGCATTCTATTTTATTATTTAAAGTTAAAAGATTAGTTTTATCATATTACATATTGTATTAAAAAATATTTTGTAACATTGTAATTTTCATACTAAAACCAAAGTGAAGCATTCTATTATACCTTCCAGCCTTGTTGTAATTGCTTTTTTATTAGAGATTAAATACACAATGATCTATCAAAGTTAATAATAGTCTTAAATACATAAATAATTTTACTTTGTGTACCTTATTTAATGCTAATAGCAGTAGTAGTAGTAGTAGTAGTAGTAGTAGCAGTAGTAGTAGAAGTAGTAGTAGTAGTAGTAGTAGTAGTAGAAGTAGTAGTAGTAGTAGTAGTAGTAGTAGTAGTAGTAGAAGTAGTAGTAGTAGTAGTAGTAGTAGTAGTAGTAGTAGTAGTAGTAGTAGTAGTAGTAGAAGTAGTAGTAGTAGTAGTAGTAGTAGTAGTAGTAGTAGCAGTAGTAGTAGAAGTAGTAGTAGTAGTAGTAGTAGTAGTAGTAGTAGTAGTAGTAGTAGTAGTAGAAGTAGTAGTAGTAGTAGTAGTAGTAGTAGTAGTAGTAGTAGTAGTAGTAGTAGGAGTAGTATTAATTTCATTAGAGCTTCATTTCAGGTTAGTTTGTGGTTATTACCATGGAAGGTTTATTTAAGGTGTTAAGTAATACAGTAACACTAAGTAATATGGTTAAAACAAAAGTAATTTCAATGGTAACATTTGTCCATGCAACTGAATAATTCTGTGTACACCAAATATTATTAACAAGAGGCCCAATTTAGCCAAATAAATTTACAGTTGTACAATTTTAAGATACAGTTAAACCTCCCCAGGAGGCCACCTCATTAAGAAGACGTTCTTTGATCTAGACCATATTTTACATATTTCATATCCTATATATATTGTCCTTTTCTTTGAGATGACCACTACTCAAGAAGAACATTTTTCACTTCAAGTATTGGTGATCATCTCAAAGACGTTTCACTGTGCAAACTCATTTGTATATAAGTGCAGCTTTCCAGTATATATTCCATACTTTTCCACTGCTGCAGCGTGATATCACACAAAAAAACCCATAAAAAAAGTCAAGATAAAGTTTCTTGTCACTGTGTATTTAATGTTTTAAAAGTCAAAATAAAGATGGCTACATCTGTACATAGGAAGGATGCTAAGGAGTTTGAAAAAGTAAGAAGTAAAACAATAAAACTAATAAGGGACTTAGACAATTTTAGTTGTAAGAAAGTATTAAAATTTTTAATTTATTTAGTTTTGAGAAGAGACTTATTTTTTAATACATTTTATTTATTTTCTTTCCTAAATTCTAGAGTTCATACCCTAAAAATGAAGATACAGTTAACAGGACAATAAATTAATGTGAAAAATATAAAAATAATTATCGTTTGGTATAACAACTGGTTTTACCGATTCAAGTGAATGATCCAATTGAATAAAGAAATTGTTCACTTTGCTTATAATATTTAAAAAATGTGTTGTTGAAATATTATATACCTGAAATATTTCTTAAGACAGTCCATTTTTCAAATTTAATTATATCAATTATATCCTTAGACAGAACTTTCCAGATTATTTACCAGGCTGGAATTGAAAACAATACCTTTCTTATAAGAGGCAGTTGTCTAAGGGGAATATGCAAAAGATTTTTAAGGTCCCATGGCTTAGAATATGCCGTCTCTAGATCTAAATTTGATAAGAAAGAAGTTTCATTGGTCTAGTCACGGATACGAATAGACTAGCTATGTTTTACAATGTTATTAGAGGAAAATGAATACCACTAACTCTTTTGGGAACATCAATCTCTAAAGGGAGCTGCTTAATTTCCTTTTCTATTTGCCCCATAAAAATTCCTTATAAATATTATTTATGTTAATCTCTTTATGATTCAAAATCACATGAATAGTTTAAAGTGGATATCATATATTTGTAAAGCTACATATTTTTATCAAATGGCATTTGCCAATTAAAAATACAAGCAAATTTGCCAATCTCTTTAGATCGTCTGCCATCTTCTTTAAAAATAATATCTGACATCCTACAAATTTTTACCCCAGCTGATCTTTTGACATCTCTGCCAGTTATATAAATACATCTTATATATATATATATATATATATATATATATATGTATATAGCTATATATAGATAAATATCTATATATATATATATATATATATATATATATACAGTGAAGGAAATAAGTATTTGATCCCTTGCTGATTTTGTAAGTTTGCCCACTGTCAAAGACATGAACAGTCTAGAATTTTTAGGCTAGGTTAATTTTACCAGTGAGAGATAGATTTTATATATATATAAAAAAAAAAAATCACATTGTCAAAATTCTATATATTTATTTGCATTGTGCACAGAGAAATAAGTATTTGATCCCTTTGGCAAACAAGACTTAATACTTGGTGGCAAAACCCTTGTTGGCAAGCACAGCAGTCAGACGTTTTTTGTAGTTGATGATGAGGTTTGCACACATGTTACATGGAATTTTGGCACACTCCTCTTTGCAGATCATCTGTAAATCATTAAGATTTCGAGGCTGTCACTTGGCAACCCGGATCTTCAGCTCCCTCCATAAGTTTTCGATGGGATTAAGGTCTGGAGACTGGCTAGGCCACTCCATGACCTTAATGTGCTTCTTTTTGAGACACTCCTTTGTTGCCTTGGCTGTATGTTTTGGGTCATTGTCGTGCTGGAAGACCCAGCCACGAGCCATTTTTAATGTCCTGGTGGAGGGAAGGAGGTTGTCACTCAGGATTTGACAGTACATGGCTCCATCCATTCTCCCATTGATGCGGTGAAGTAGTCCTGTGCCCTTAGCAGAGAAACACTCCCAAAACATAATGTTTCCACCTCCATGCTTGACAGTGGGGACGGTGTTCTTTGGGTCATAGGCAGCATTTCTCTTCCTCCAAACACGGCGAGTTGAGTTAATGCCAAAGAGCTCAATTTTAGTCTCATCTGATCACAGCACCTTCTCCCAATCACTCTCAGAATCATCCAGATGTTCATTTGCAAACTTCAGACGGGCCTGTACATGTGCCTTCTTGAGCAGGGGGACCTTGCGGGCACTGCAGGATTTTTATCCATTACGGCGTAATGTGTTACCAATTGTTTTGATTGGTGACTGTGGTCCCAGCTGCCTTGAGATCATTAACAAGTTCCCCCCGTGTAGTTTTCGGCTGAGCTCTCACCTTCCTCAGGATCAAGGATACCCCACGAGGTGAGATTTTGCATGGAGCCCCAGATCGATGTCGATTGACAGTCATTTTGTATGTCTTCCATTTTCTTACTATTGCACCAACAGTTGTCTCCTTCTCACCCAGCGTCTTACTTATGGTTTTGTAGCCCATTCCAGCCTTGTGCAGGTCTATGATCTTGTCCCTGACATCCTTAGAAAGCTCTTTGGTCTTGCCCATGTTGTAGAAGTTAGAGTCAGACTGATTAATTGAGTCTGTGGACAGGAGTCTTTTATACAGGTGACCATTTAAGACAGCTGTCTTTAATGCAGGCACCAAATTGATTTGGAGCGTGTAACTGGCCTGGAGGAGGCTGAAATCTTAATGGTTGGTAGGGGATCAAATACTTATTTCTCTATGCACAATGCAAATATATATATATAATTTTGACTATGTGATTTTCTTTTTTTTTATATATATATATATAAAATCTATATCTCACTGGTAAAATTAACCTAGCCTAAAAATTCTAGACTGTTCATGACTTTGACAGTGGGCAAACCTACAAAATCAGCAAGGGATCAAATACTTATTTCCTTCACTGTATATATATATATATATATATATATATATATATATATATATATATATATATATATATAAATATATATCTATATATATATGTATATATATATATATATATATATATATATATATATATATATATATAAAAAAATAAATCTTGCAGCACTCCAATGAGGTGAAAAAATTGTGTGGTGTTATTCAAGCCAACATAGCAAAGGTGCGATGTTTCAGTCCAACATTAGGAATTTTTTCAAGCATAGTGATACATACACAAGTCAAGGTTTATAAAGCATGTTTCAAAAGCAAAGCAATCAATCTCATTAGAATAATTTAAATAATTAAAAAGGTATAAAGCATACAGCTAAGTGTAAAATCATGTTTAAGGTATCAAAACATTAAAACATTGATACAAAAGTGAAAAGTGACATACAAAAAAAAATAAAAGAATAATAAATGTGACAAAAGAGACGTAATACAGACATAATTATATGATTACTGAATATTCAAGAAGCTGTGTTGCAAATTAGGGATGTATGACCACTCACCATTCAAGTCCATGATGTAAAGTTCATATATTAAATATTTAATTAATGATCACCGCTCACGGCATCCATCAACTTCAAACATGCATGCATCCGACTGGTGGAGACCGGAAGTGACGCATGTAACTAGTTGCTGGGATACATATTGCTGGTACAAAATTTTCGCCGACATTCGACGCGAATGCGTTGAGCAGACGAGGACCAGAAGCAGCGTTCACAGGCCGCTGCCAGGTTACAGGTAACAAGTAACTATACAAGATTTTTACATAAGTACAAATATGAACTAAAACAATCTAATTAAGCCCATGTTAGATAGAAGGACGAAATAAGGAAACCCAAATTTGGGTATGTATAATATATATATGTATATTCGAGAATGTCCTGGATCAGTATCAGAGAAAGGTAAATAAACCTATGGATATGAATGCATATACAAGAGAGAAGCAGTAAAAGACCGGTCAGAACTACTATCTAAGTACAATCAGGTTCGTTATATCCTTGTCAGTCTTTCAACAAGGGACAGAAAGTTTATTTTTATTTTAAAGTTAGTATCATAATGATATATAGGTGGACATAAAAATAGGAGTTCACATGAGTGGGAGGATTCAAGGTCACTGTTATATGACCAATGACACCCAACACCAAGGTTGGTGGAACGACCATATCGCACTCCCGTGTGTACCGTCGCCCACTGCAACTAGCAATTGTGTATCGAACCCCAATGGGTAATTCCACAGCAGTATATAGACATAAGGGCTACACAACGGTATTGGAATTTTACTGCAGCTCAATCGCATTCAATAAACAATACAATCTCAAAGATAAATGCAAAAATACTCGTCACAGGACATAGTGAATGAAATAAGTATAGCTTCCATCTTCTACTTCATAAGGGTCGAATTGATCGTAAATTGTCTGTGGTGGTCTTGCACTCACATTATGATCTGAAGAAAAAATAAATATATCATATAATTTATGCAAATATGGACGTATCACATGACACATAGATATAAGGAGAGAAGGACATTGCTAGAAGAATGAATAAAGTTTAAAAGGACAAAGTCAAAGAGTAGCTCTAGCCACATTAAACTCAACATTGAGACCCTTAGGTCTCAATGCATCAAGTAGAAAAATCAACTTCAATTCGCATTTGTGTAGCAAAATATATGTCTGTTGCCACCACTATGAGGTGGTGGAATATGTTCCAAAATCATAAATTTTAAATCTTTCTCAGTATGACCTTGTTCCAAAAAATGTTTCGCTACAGGCAAATCCCGTTTCTTCTTTCTAATGGAATATCGATGGTTATTTAATCTGGTTTTAAAAGTAGTTTCACCCACATATAATAGGTGACAAGAACACCAGAGGACATAAATTACCCAATCTGAGACACAGGTAAAATGTTGCCTAATATTGTATTGTCTGTGTGTAAAAGGATGATTAAATGTATTACCCCTGTGCATAAGTGGACAATTTATACATTTATAGCAAGGAAAATTACCTGGCTTCAGTAATCTGAGTAAAGTTTGTTTACCACTGGATGATGGCTTGCTCCATCCTTGACTTGACCAGTTTATCACGTAAACTATGTGGTCGTCTATAGGACATCAGTGGCGGACTCTTAAGTTCACCAATCTGATCATAACTATTACTGATGATTGGCCAATGCTTATTTAGAATTTTTGAAATACCTCCACTAAGATAGTTAAAGATAGAGATAAAAGGAATCCGTTTTTTACCTGCGCGTTTACAAGTTTTCACTAATTTTTCTCTAGGCGTGCTATCAATCTTATTCCTATGTGTTAGCAACAACTGTTTAGGGTAGCCTCTCTGTAAAAAAATAGTAATCATCATATCCAGGGATGAATCAAGTTCAATAGGATCATCAACTATACCCTTGATTCTTACCATCTGACTGGATGGTAGCGATCGTAGCATATTCTTAGGATGGCTACTCTCAAATCTTAAGAGTGTATTCCGGTCAGTATCTTTAGTGTACAACCCTGTAGTCAAAGAATTACCAACCAACTTCACACTAACGTCAAGAAATTGGATATTGTGTTTTGAAAAGGACATAGTGAACTGTATATTCTCATCAATTGTATTAGGGAACCGATAAAAGCACTTCAAAGAATCCTCTGTATCTGTCCAGATGATGAAGATGTCGTCTATGTATCGCCACCACCCCAAAACATGAGTGAAGTGGTGGGACACATAGATGAACATCTCTTCAATCATGTCCATAAAAATATTGGCATAGGTAGAGGCCCTATTAGACCCCATCGCTGTGCCTTTAAGATGAATATAATATTTATCATCGAAGGTGAAGTAGTTGGATGTCAAAATAAGATCAAGTAAGGATATGATAAATTCGCAACTCTGAGCATCATAGTGTGAATTCATACGTTTTCGTCTAAACATAATGATGGCTACATCTGTACATAGGAAGAATGCTAAGGAGATTGAAAAAGTAAGAAGTAAAACAATAAAACTAATAAGGGACTTAGAGAATTTTAGTTGTGAGAAAATATTAAAATTATTAATTTATTGAGTTTTTTTAGAAGAGACTTTTTTTTTAATACATTTTATTTATTTTCTTTCCTAAATTTTAGAGTTCATACCCTAAAATTGAAAATACAGTTAACAGCACAATAAATTAACGTGAAAAATAAAAAAAATATATAAAAATAATTATCGTTAAGTATAACAACTGTTTTTACCGGTCCGGGTGAATGATCCAATTGAAAAAAGAAATTGTTCACTTTGCTTATAATATTAAAAAATGTGTTGTTGAAAGATTATATACCTGAAATATTTCTCAATAGTTAAGACAGTCCATTTTTCAAAGTTAATTATATCCTTAGACAGAACTTTCCAGATTATTTACCAGGCTGGAATTGTATCGCTCAAAACAATACCTTTCTTACAAGAGGCAGTTGTCTAAGGGGAATATGCAAAAGATTTTTAAGGTCCCATGGTTTAGAATATGCCGTCTCTAGATCTAAATTTGATAAGAAAGAAGTTTCATTGGTCTAGTCACGGATACGCATAGACTAACTATGTTTTACAATGTTATTAGAGGAAAATGAATACCAACTATTTTGGGAACATCAATCTCTCCAGGGAGCTACTTGATTTCCTTTTCTATTTGGCCCATAAAAATTCCTTATAAACATTATTTATGATGTTAATATCTTTATGATTCAAAATCATATGAATAGTTTAAAGTGGATATCATATATTTGTAAAGCCACACATTTTTATCAGATGCCATTTGCCAATTAAGAATAACAGCAAATTTGCCTATCTCTTTAGATCGTCTGCCATCTTCTTTATAAATAATATCTGACATCCTTCAAATAATATCTGACATCCGTCTTTATAAATAATATCTGACATCCTTCATATAGATATATATATCTATATATATATCTATATATATATATATATATATATATATATAAATATATATATCTATATATATATATATATATATATATATATATATATATATATATATATATATATATATATATGTATTTATCCTCTATTCTTAAAAACAAGATGTTGGCTTTTTTGAGCATTTATTTTAAATCATGAGATATCTCCTATCTTTTGGAATTCATATAGGATCAGAAATTAATATTTGTTAATGTATGTAATAAATATTAACATATCACAAGCAAAAGATGTTAATTTAATTTATTTTTTCTTTTATTTTGATACCTTCATATTATTTGGATACCTTCATATTATTGGCTCCAGCGCTAAACTGAAGAAAAGAGGCGATACCCCTGCCTTGTCCCTTTTTCTATATTTAATTCTTGGGATAGGAGCACAGGAGTATATATCTTAGCTTTTGGATTAGCACAAATTGATCGTACATAATTATGAGGTGGGCTCTTTATACCAAGTTTATCCAATATCATATTTAACTATGGCCAACTGACATTATCAAATGCCTTTGTGAGCAGAGTATTTTTTGACCATATCAATCACCATCAGAATTTTCCAAATATTAGACATCTGATAAAGCCTGCCTAGTGGTTCCCTACAATTTTGGGAAGATATACAGATAGTCTCTCTGGTAATATCCTAAACAAAATTGTAAGATCTCTAATTATCAGTGTAGGAGCTGGACAGAGAGGCATCTTTCCCCGGTTTTGGGAGAATCTTTATATACCATGTATTCCAAGGTGGTATCAATGTTCTCATTTTTAATATACCTGCATTTACCGAGCCAATATTGTTGTCACTTCTTCTTGTAAAATTTTAGATTTTCAATTTTAAAATGATTAGACATCTGGGCCTGGTGCTTTCCCAACTTTGAGAGACCTTATTACTTCTTTAATTTCTCCAATTGTTGGAGTTACATTTATAGTATCCAACTGCTCGTTATATAATGGAGGTAAATAATTTTTTTTGAAAATTTTCTTCATTTTATCCCTTTTATCATTCTTGTAGAGGTCTTTATATAATCTATATATTATAGTGTTTATGTTTTTGGCATTTGTATTAGGAGTTACCCTCTTTATCTCTTATTAATTAAATGGAAGTTTGATCCGTACTAACCATTGCCATTGTGGCATATTTTACCTATTTTATTTTCATACTTTAATCAATGCTTATAATTTTTTTTATTGAGTGTTTGAGCTCTGAAAATTTCTACTTATTATTAGTTAAAGAGTAATGTTATGTGAATATGATAGGTAGCCCATAATTATTGAATATCTATAAATTTTGCTATAAATACTTATGCTGTAATTAATTTAAAGTTGCAACCTAAAGTATGAAAATATCCCATAATCCTTTTAATTATGACATAAAGTGTTTTTCTTTAATTACATCTTGTTTACATATTTGATGCTCTTTTCTAAACTATTATACAATTTTTTAATTCCATAAACTTTCAGGCTGTGAACAAAAATGACTCAAATATGTGTTACTAGCTTTACAACAGAGTAATAAGCACAATTTATAATTTCAATACCTATTAAAAAAAACTCCAAAAAAGAAGTAGCTCTTATGCATACTATCACCAATTATATTTACCATAAATATATATGTTTGAAGCAGAGAAAGCCAAGAAGACTTGAAGACCCTTATAAGAAAGGTTAACAAATCAAGGACTTCCTTTAAATACAGTATAAAGAAATAAAAAATATTATAACACAAAAGACAGCAGAGGTTTATCAGGAAAGATGTATGCCTTGTAGTGTTTACAGAGGATAGTGTTTAACAGAGGATCTAGAAGTCAAGAACTAGGAAATTAGCACTTGGTTTAGCAAGGAGAAATATCTAGAAAAGCTTTTAAGATGAAATGATGTTTCTATAAAAAGAAAGATCAAGATTGGCAGAGCAATAATATTTTCTTTGGCTCGGTATGGATATGAAAATTAAACAATAAAGAAATCGCACTCAAAACTTTTGATATCTCTAAACTACACCTGTAAATATTGTGAGAATACCTTTTATGAGAAGGAAAACATTTAAGTGGATCCAGTGTCAAACTGGAATAATTTAATTAAGAAGGTCCACCCTCCATTCATACAGAACGTTTTCATGTACGGTTTTAGTTGCCTTATAATCTTTGTGGTTATCATTATATATGATCAATAAGGTGATATAGGTTATTTGTGAATTAACCCTTAAGAAACACCACCTAGTGGCAAGTGATTAACTCCAAAGCAAGCTCCAATAGGGTTGTCTTCTGCTGGATACTTGGAGACCATTATGTTGTCACAGCCCTCTGGAGGCTCCTTTTACTCTGGTGGGCCAGTCCGACCCAGAGTGAACTTTTGACCAGATCAAGCCTACAGTATTTTTTCACAGTTCTAATCACCAGAAAGAATTACTATCACTATGAAATTATGGAAAGCCCAACTCATTCAAAGTCAAGTACAATACCTCTTACTCTTACAAACTGCACCAATATACCTCCAAGGCAATGATTATACACTGTGCTGCCTATTAAAAACAATGCATGAGAACATATTGAGTACCCCCAAGACATGGCATCTATCCTCTAGGGTACACTTACCGCAGGCTAAATGCTCAGAATCTATCAGATAAAAATTGTCAAAACCTGTATTTTTAATATGGCATCAGAAAAAAAAGCACATCTTATTCATAAAAAGGACTTCTGACATACTGTAAAAATTATATGTCCGGTACATTTGTTCATATTTATTTTATTATTTATTTTAATGCAATATAAATGAGTTAAAAGTATATAATTAGTAATAATATTGTTATCTTTGTTTATATATAAACTCTTTAAAAGTTTTGTCCATACTTAATAGAAGACTTCTAATTATTTTAGACTTACCTGATAGGAAGAATTTGGTTGCATTATTTGTTGGATTGCCTGGTCTTCATTGCCTGCAGTTTGAAAACTATTTGGGGTGAAGACGATTAAGTCATTCTTGGCTTGCATTGAATTGGAACATACTCTATATTGCATTTGTTGAGAATACATCCAGCTCCCTCCAGTGTTGGAGCAGATCTTGTAATTTTCTTTTAGTTCATTGACCTCATCCCTGTATTTTTGCCATCTCAAAACAGTGAATACAATTATAGTAATGAGAAATATACTTGATATAATGCAGATAGCCACTACCAGATACACATTTGTGTCAGAAAAAATATTAGTATCCCTTTTTAATTCATTATGTTCAAAAGCAATCTCTTCTCCTAATTCCACAATTAAGATGATAATTTGTGTTACTGCACTCATGACTGGTTCTCCATGATCCTGAGCCACTACTTTCAATGCATACTCCTCATTATCTGTATCTGTAAATGAACGTTTCAGATTGATTTTACCAGTTTGTCGAGAAATTATAAAGGGTGATTTTACAGATCCTCCAAGATCCTTAAAATGATAAGACATTAAAGCATTATATCCAGAATCCAGATCTACAGCACTTACTTTGGTTACCAGATGTCCTGGTTGGGCCAACTTTGGAGTTTTAATGGTCAGTTCTGAATATAGTGGTGAAAATACTGGGGCATTGTCATTGATGTCATTGATGAAGATATTTAGAGTGAGGTTAGAGCTGAGCGGTGGTAGACCGGCATCTGTGGCTTTTATATGACACTGGAAAAAGGTCACCTGTTCATGGTCAAAGGAAACTAAAGCAAATACCTTCCCGTTTTCTGGATTTATTGAGATATAGGAAGATATAGGGATTCCATCAATAGAACTGTCACTTATTGAGTATGTAATGAATGAATTTTGACCGATATCTGGATCAGAAGCTGAGGTTGTATATATATGAGATCCTGGTGGATTGTTTTCCTTGATAAAAATTGTGTCAACTGGATGTGAGAATTTTGGAGCATTGTCATTTACATCACTTACATCGACTTTAAGATTTTTTGAAGCTAACAGAGTAGGAGAACCTTCATCTCTTGCAGTTATAACAACTTCATATTCATCTTTCATTTCTCTATCCAGGGGCGCAACGACAGTCAAAGCAAAAACACCCATAAAAGCTGGGACTATTTTAAATGGGATTTGTTCAGATACATAACAACTTACTTTTCCATTTAATCCGGAATCTTTGTCATGCACCCTAATTATTGCAACTGTTGTTCCTTGTGGTGAATCTTCTGAAACAGGAACTGATACTGATGTCACTATCATCGCAGGAGGGTTGTCATTGACATCTATCACAGTCACTAGGACTTTACAATGTCCAACCATTGGATTATCTCCATTGTCAATAGCATCAACCTGAATTTCATACATATTTGTTTGTTCAAAATCCACTTTCCCTTTCACTCTAATTTCACCTGTCCATTTGTCAAGGCTGAAAATGTTATTTGCTCCATCCATACTCATGTTGTTAAATTTATAAACTATTTCACCATTCTTCCCTTGATCTATATCTGTAGCATTTAACTTGAAAATTAAAGTTCTTTGAGGAGCATTTTCAATAACACTGCAATGGTAAAATGGTTGATCAAAAGTTGGAGCATTATCATTTGCATCTTCAACATTAATTGATATTTGAGTTGTTCCACTTAATCTTGGTTTTCCTCCATCATAAACTGTAAGTGTCAGATTATGAACAGACTGGTTCTCTCTATCTAGAGTTTTCTTAAGCACAAGTTCCAATGATCTGACTTGATTCATATATTTCTGAAAGTCCAATGTAAAATAATCACTTGCACTGAGCTCATAATTCACAATAGAATTCGCACCAATATCTGGATCAACAGCTCCTTTTAGTGGAAAATGAGATCCTGCAGGTCTGAGCTCTGATATCACAAGACTAAATTCTCTAGAAGAGAATACTGGGCTATTGTCATTTATATCTTCTATTTCTACATCTATGTGATATATTTTTACAGGTTTATCTACAATAACCTGAAGAGGAATAATACAATATGGTATATTTGGACACAACCCTTCTCTGTCTATTGTCTCTTTAACAAACAAGATTCCATTCTGCAGATTAACCTGGAAATATTCCTTCTCATCTTTAGAGACAATATGTAACATTCTGGAATTAATCTCACCTATATCCAGTCCAAGATCCTGAGCAATTCTTCCAATAAAGGTGCCATGCTTTGATTCCTCAGGGATGATATAATGTAGCTGACTCAGGACCACATCCAGTGACATTTGTATCATTAAGAAATGGACCAACCTGCTCTTCCTTTGAAAATATTTACTTAGATTGATCATTGTTTAAAATCCCAGCAGATAAAGATATTTGTTTCTAATAAATAAGGCATCCACATTAAATGGAGATCCAGGCTGCGAAAGAAAATTCTATAATGGCCGATGTTCCGTACGGTAAAACATTGGGCTGGGAAGAATGGATAAACAAGGCTCCTTCTGCAACGTTCTTCTATAAATTGGTATGGAGTGACATCTAGTGCTTTGTTTCAATACTGCATCTGTTGTACTGTGTAAGTAAATTTATTTATTTTAATCTCTTACAATTTTTTAATTCTGCAATTTTTGGGTGTTTTATAAAGGAGCTGGAAGTTATTTCATTACAATCTTGCTAATGTAGAAATTGTATTGTTTCTTATTTTTAGCACTACTGTTAATTCAGCAAATTAAAATATTAGTATAAATATACTAAAAAGATTATTTAATTAAGTTTAACATTTATTTTTTGTTCAGAAACTATATAAAAATTCCCTATCATACTTTATTTATATGCAACCTATTTTGGTTAGTTTCATGAAACAACCATACAGTTATAGTATATTTTATAGGCTCCTTTTTAATGTTATATTTTCTTAAATATTTTCAATAAAGAACAATTTCTAGACTAACAGTTTTATTTTATTTTTGCTTTACATTTGCACCAGAGGCAAAACAAGTACTATTGGTACCTAAGGCAGAGTTTTAGGATATAGTTTCCCCCCCCCCCCCAGATTGATCACTGTAGCTCAGCATGATGGCGGTTAGATTGACAGTCATTAACCTGCACCTTGTCATAGTAAAGGAAAGTACACATCATACCTCAACAATTTCAGTATTATCAGCACCTTGGCCACAGTTTTCAATTGGTTGTTCAAATAATCTCAAGGGTAGAGCATTGTTTTGTTGTTTTTTAAATCCAAAAATTGTCAAACACCCTTCTCCCCTATTAACGGCAACCTTAACCACTTAGCCCTTCCCCTGACCCTGCAATGTATCAACAGAAATGAAAGATCTTAACATAGGTAGTCAAAAGAAAATGATTGCTTACCACAGATTTTCTTTTAGTATAGTAAGCGCTAGAAAAGCTTGAAATCAATGAAAAGTTTATGCCACTTAAAGTAACACTCCTGAAAAAACTGGCACACTTTGATATGCCTAGTAAGAAGGCCTGAGGGTAAAGTACATTACTTTTCTTTTGGGTGTTATTTGAATTCCTAAATGATGCACTAGGTATAAAAATTGTACCAGTTTTTCGTGGAGTTGTTTTTTTATGTAAATATGCTAAAGAGACCAATCAGAGTATTTTATAAATCACAATATAACAAATAACATTTAGTATTCAGTGTATATCAGAAATAGTAAATAGCCCATTTTATTGGTGTCGCAAACTTTTTCCTTTTTATAAGATGTTCTTCTATGTATAATCTCAATGCACCACATTATTACCATTTTACTAATCCATTTAAATTAGATTTAAGGTTATTAGATTAAGACATGCAACAAATTAAAATGAACCTAATTAAGTAAAATAACCAATCAATAAATTGGAAGCATTTTATTAAATTATCTTTAAAAAAAAAGTAAAGCGTACCTATCTTTATAACTTTTTCTTGCATTTATCTTTATTATTAACTTCCATCAGTCAAAAGATCACTTTTACCTGCCAGCAGGCTAAATATTTTAATTCCTCCTTATTCCCAAAAAAAGGATTTCAAGAGATAAACAGTACATTTTAAACAGGGATGAAGCTGAAGTATCTCCCCTCTCAGTGTTGGGTAGGGTGTTGTGTGAGAAAAAGAGGTGGATCGGGGAGAGATATCTGATTGGCTAAAACCATAAAGCACAGCTATGACATCATACCAGGAAGAGCCCACGCACTCAGCAAGCATGGACAGAGAAAATATACATTTATAACAAAGTAGCGGGGCAGAGGGAAAGAAAAACCCAAAACATACAGGTTACATGCAACATTTCTGTCGGCAATATATGTTGTATACATCTACAGCTGGAAAGGAGTGATAGTGATTATATTTTTGTAACAATAGGTACTCTTTAAAGCAGAAGTGCAGTTGTGGTCTTTGAGTTTTTAAGCATTGAGTGTTGGATTCAGCATCATTTTTATAGCAATACCATCAGATGTATTCTGTATAACACTATAAAATAATTTCACGTATATGTATTTGGCATATTGTTATATATACATTTATACCACTGAGTTATATGCTAGCCATGGTAAAATCATGAAAAAATTTCAGTAATAAAGACAATTACTATGCTTTCAAGATGATAATTTTGTCCAATAAAACCTCCAATTCTAAAAAAGGCACAAAAAAATGAATGCTTACCCTGATACAGAACTTTAACTGCTCTGCATAGAGTTAAATTATAAAATTCTGTCTGCCGCCACCACTAGGGGGAGAGTAGAAGCTTACTGCATACTAGTTTTACATTAAACTCAATAATAAATTAATATGCAGTAGTTTTCCTGCATGAAGAAGAATGATTGCATTGTGATAGGATTCTATTTTGAGAAACCATACTTTTAGGCCTTAAAATGGTTACATAGTTACATAGGATAAAAAATACACAGTTCCATCCAGTTCAACCGTTGTCAATCAATTACACATCTTTAATTGCTAGAAGAGTTATAAACCTCAATGCCATTTATCAGTAAATAAACATCTAGCCATTTTTTAAATGCTGAGATTGCATCTGCCATTACTACCTCGCTATCTATAAGGAAAAAAAAAAGAGAAATGCACGGCACCACATAGGGCAGATAAACCAGAGAGAAGGGTGCAAAGGTAGCAACAGTAATGTGCTCACCTGTATTAGTTGTCTTAGTTCAGACACAACACTGATGTAAGCAAGGATTTAGAAATTCAGAAAGTATGCTGCTGCCACGGGCCGTTCCAGTAACACGATATGTTATGTAAAGCATCTTGTTTCAAAGCTGAATAAGCCCAATTTTTCTAGCCTTTCATTGTAAGAGACACCTCCCATCCCATTTAATAATCTAGATGCCCGTCTTGAACCCTCTCCTGCTCTCCAATATCCTTTTTAAAATATGGAGCCCAAAACAGAATTCCAAATTCAAGACGTGGCCTTACAAGGGATTTATAGAGAGGTAATATTACTTTTGAATTGTTTTAGTTCTCTTTTTATACACCCTAAAATGCTATTTGCTTTTGCAGCTGCTATGTGGCATGGAGTACTTGCTGCTTAGCTTATTGTAACAAAAAAATCCAAGTCCTTTTCTTGTTATCCACAGCTTTATTCCATTTAATGTATAAGGCATTAATACTATTATTGCGGCCTAGGTGCGTTACTCTACATTTATCAACATTAAAATTAATCTGCCGTGTTTTTGTCTATGCTGCCAGCTTATATAGGCGTCAGTAAGACTAATGGATAGGTTACTTCCTACAGTAGAACATTGGTGCAATATGGTTAATATTAACACTCAATATGAACGTATTGTCTGTAAAAATAGGGGATGTCTTTCTAAATTCAATAAGATATGGAATATGGTTATACTATCCCCCATATGGTATTTACTCTCCACGCTTATAGAATTTACTTAGGCACGGTTGCCTGATTCCCCCATTTAACTTTATTATCATCACATATATGTGCTGTCAAAGGGTTCTTTTATTCAGTTAAGGTGACCATTGCAACCAGATTGCCAACTTTAAAATACTTTAAGAATACCCATTTATATAAAAGTACAGCCATCTCATTGGAATGTTGATTGTTTTTTGAAAACCAGGTATGAGTACAATAAAAGTTTAATAATAATGCTCGAAAAATTAAGCTACTTATGGAACATTTTAAAAAAAAATTGACAACTGAAAACGTCACATTGAAATATCCTAAAAAATCTCTTTCTGCAAAACAATGAGAACGTTTTCTACCTTATTTTATGGGAGAGTTTGTATCAGAAAGAATGGAATACCTAAAAAAAGTAGAAAATCACTAACCTGATACCATTGTTGAGCTCCATGACCCTCGTTGCTTACAGATTGAGAACTATTTGGAGTGAGTACTATTAAGTCATTCCTGCCTTGCATTGAGTTGGAACATACTCTATATTGCGTTTGTTGAGAATACATCCAGCTACCTCCAGTGTTGGAGCAGATCTTGTAATTTTCCTTCAGTTCATTCACCTCATCTCTGTATTTTTGCCATTTTAAAACAGTGAAGACGATTAAGGTAATGAGAAATATACTTGAGATAACACAGATGGCTACTACCAGATAAACATTTGCATCAGAAAATTCATCAGCATCCTTTTTGTAATCCTGATGATCGAAATTGATCTCCTCTCCGGCTTCCACCAAGGAAACATAAACTTGTGTTATTGCCGTCATGACTGGCTCTCCGTGGTCCCGTGCCACTACCACTAATCTGTACTCATCATTATCTGATTCTATAATTTGACGTTTTAAACTGATCTCTCCAGTTTGCTGAGAAATAACAAATGGTACTTTTCCTGTCAAATCCTTAAAATGATAAGACATCAAAGCATTGTATCCAGAATCCAAATCTATCGCACTCACTTTAGTTACAAGGTGTCCAGGTTGTGCCAGCTTTGACGTTTTTATGGTTAGAGCTGAGTAATGTGGGGAAAATGTGGGAGCATTGTCATTGATGTCATTGATGAAGATATTTAGAGTGAGGTTAGAGCTAAGTGGCGGTAGACCGGCATCTGTGGCTCTTATATGACACTGGAAAAAGGTTACTTGTTCATGGTCAAAGGAAACTAAAGCAAATACCTTTCCGTTCTCTGGATTAACTGACATATAGGAAGATATAGGGATTCCATCAATAGAACTGTCACTAATTGAGTATGTAATGAATGAATTCTGACTAATGTCTGAGTCAGAAGCTGAGGCTGTGTAGACATGAGAACCTGGTGGGTTATTTTCCTTAATTAAGATTGTATCAACCAACTGCAAAAAATGAGGAGCATTGTCATTTACATCACTTATATTGATTTTTAGAGTTTTCGAAACAGACAGTGATGGAAAACCTTCATCTCTTGCAATTATGACAACTTCATAATTATCCTTTATTTCCCGATCTAGAGGCCCATTCATGGTCAATGAAAAATCACCCATAAATGCTGGGTTTATATTAAATGGCAAATTATTGGCAGAAATGTGGCAGCTTACTTTTCCATTTGACCCTGAATCCTTGTCGTGGACACTGATGATGGCGACTGTTGTTCCCTTTGGAGAATTCTCTGAAACAGGAACTGATAATGATGTCACCGTCATCTCAGGAGGATTGTCGTTGACATCTACAACAGTCACTAGAACTTTACAGTGTCCAACCATTGGGTGATCTCCATTGTCTGCAGCATCAACATGAATTTCATACATTTTAGTTTTTTCAAAATCAATTTCGCCTTTCACTCTAATTTCCCCAGAGTGTTGATCTAGACTGAAAACTCTGCTCACTTCCTCCCTTATTGTATTACTTAATTCATATGATATTTCTCCATTTCTTCCAAGATCCAAGTCTGTAGCATTCAGTTTAAATACTAATGTCCCTTTACCAGCATTTTCAATCACACTGCAGTGGTAAAATGGTTGATCAAAAAAAGGAGCATTGTCATTAAGATCTTCTACAGTGATGGCAATCTGTGTTGTGCCACTTAATCTTGGTTTTCCTCCATCATAAGCTATAAGTGTCAGATTGTGAACAGACTGTTTCTCTCTATCTAGAGATTTCTTAAGCACAAGTTCCAAAGATCTGATTTCATTCATATATTTTTGAAAATCCAAAGCAAAAAAATCACTTGCACTGAGCTCATAATTCACAATAGAATTTGTTCCAAGATCTGTATCATCAGCTACCTTCAGTGGGAAACGAGATCCTGCAGGTCTGAGCTCTGATATAATAAGATTAGTCACACTGGAGGAGAATACTGGACTATTGTCATTTATATCCTCTATTTCTATATCTACACGATACATCTGCACAGGCTTATCTACAATAACCTGCAGAGGAATGATACAGAAGGGTGTATCTGTACATAAGGACTCTCTGTCTATTGTCTCTTTAACAAACAAGATTCCATTCTGCAGATTAACCTGGAAATATTCCTTCTCATCTCTAGAGACAATATGTAACATTCTGGAATTAATCTCACCTATATCCAGTCCAAGATCCTGAGCAATTCTTCCAATAAAGGTGCCATGCTTGGATTCCTCCGGGATAATATAATGCAGCTGACTCAGGACCACATCCCAGGACATTTGAATCAATAAGAAATGGACCAGTCTGCTCTTTAGCTGATAATCCTTATTTTGTCTAAGCATTTCTTGAATTAACAAAGGATAAATTTCACCAATAAATAAGGCACTTCCTCAGAATAAAAATCCACAAGGAGGACAAATTCTATCATGGCCGAAATTTCTGCTGTAAGATTTTCCGTCGGAGGTAATCATAGAAAAATATATAAATAGTATGCTATATGTTGGTATGTGGTGCCATCTAGTGTCTGATAGCAATATTGCAATTTGCTACATTGGAAATATACAATATTATTTATTGTAACAAGTAGGAATTATTTACATTTTATGCTTTGTTGTTTGTTTTTTTTACACATATCATTGTTTTTTTCACATTTTAACCTTTGCACATATAATCATGCAAATCTTTTAACATTGATTTATCAATATATGATATGTGCTGATGTTTGACGACTTATGAGACAATCTGTTTCTTAATATTTTGAATGTAAACCTTAGACTCTCAGACTCTATTTTCTTCTAAATTCAGTGACAACGGATTGTGTGAAATAAAACAGTTTTATAGAAATACTAGCAGGGGAGCACCAGAGTACTGTCGGTCGAAGGTAAGTACTGTTTTTTTTTATTTTATAACATTTTCTGTTGCTAGTTTTATTTATTTTCTTAATTCTTGGATAACCCTGTTAAATCAAGACTATCTGTCATGATGCTTTATTTAATTTTTTTAATACATTATAATACCAAACATATATTGCTTACAAAGGTGGACATACTTAGCTCAGTGTTTTATATTATTGTCATAGACTATATTTTAATTTGATGGGTTCATCATGTTTAGAAAGCAACTTAATGGCCAGCTAAAGGCAAGCTAAATCCTTCGGTGTATAAAAAAAAGTGATGAAAGAATATAATAGAAAAACATATTGCCTATATTTATCACTTGTAAGGCCAAATCTTATGGAATATAGCTTTAGGCATCATACTATACAAAGAATTGTTGGAGAGGCTTCAAACTGTAGGTAGACAAGTAAAGTAATGAATGATTGACAATCTAAAAAAATATTCTGTATATATTCTTAGAGATATTCTAATCAATATGTATAAATATATTCAGGATCTATTTATAGACTGAATTATAAACTTTACATTTCATTAACGGTATAAAGGAACAAGAGATATCAGTTGTGCATTAGGGAAAGGTAGTATTTTCAACAATATAGGAAAAAATGATTTGCCTGGTTAAACTACAGAATTTATTACTAAAGGTGGCAGTAATGACAAAACAAAAAAGAAAATATCAGGAAAGACCTAAGCAGTTATCTTATGACTAATAGCTTATTAAATAAAAATTCAAATAAAAATAAAAGTAAATATATATATATATATATATATATATATATATATATATATATATATATATATATATATATATATACACTACCGTTCAAAAGTTTGGGGTCACCCAGACAATTTCGTGTTTTCCATGAAAACTCACACTTATATGTATCAAATGAGTTGCAAAATGACTAGAAAATATAGTCAAGACATTGACAAGGTTAGAAATAATGATTTTTATTTTAAATAATAATTTTCTCCTTCAAACTTTGCTTTCGTTAAAGAATGCTCCATTTGCAGCAATTACAGCATTGCAGACCTTTGGCATTCTAGCTGTTAATTTGCTGAGGTAATCGGGAGAAATTTCACCCCATGCTTCCAGAAGGCCCTCCCACAAGTTGGATTGGCTTGATGGGCACTTCTTGCGTACCATACGGTCAAGCTGCTCCCACAACAGCTCTATGGGGTTGAGATCTGGTGACTGCGCTGGCCACTACATTACAAATAGAATACAAGCTGCCTACTTCTTCCCTATATAGTTCTTGCATAATTTGGAGGTGTATTTTTGGTCATTGTCCTGTTGTAGGATGAAATTGGCTCCAATCAAGCGCTGTCCACAGGGTATGGCATGGCGTTGCAAAATGGAGTGATAGCCTTCCTTATTCAAAATCCCTTTTACCTTGTACAAATCTCCCACTTTACCAACACCAAAGCAACCCCAGACCATCACATTACCTCCACCATGCTTGACAGATGGCGTCAGGCACTCTTCCAGCATCTTTTCAGTTGTTCTTCGTCTCACAAATGTTATTCTGTGTGATCCAAACACCTCAAACTTCGATTCGTCTGTCCATAACACTTTTTTTCCAATCTTCCTCTGTCCAATGTCTGTGTGCTTTTGCCCATATTAATGTTTTCCTTTTATTAGCCAGTCTCATATATGTCTTTTTCTTTGCCACTCTGCCCTGAAGGCCAGTATCCCCGAGTCGCCTCTTCACTGTAGACGTTGATACTGGCGTTTTTGCGGGTACTATTTAATGAAGCTGCCAGTTGAGGACCTGTGAGGCGTCTATTTCTCAAACTAGAGACTCTAATGTACTTGTCTTGTTGTTCAGTTGTGCAGCGGGGCCTCCCACTTCTCTTTCTACTCTGGTTAGAGCCTGTTTGTGCTTTCCTCTGAAGGAAGTAGTACACACCGTTGTAGGAAATCTTCAGTTTCTTGGCAATTTCTCGCATGGAATAGCCTTCATTTCTAAGAACAAGAATAGACTGTCGAGTTTTACATGAAAGCTCTCTTTTTCTAGCCATTTTGAGAGTTTAATCGAACCCACAAATGTAATGCTCCAGATTCTCAACTAGCTCAAAGGAAGGTCAGTTTTATAGCTCCTCTAAACAGCAAAACTGTTTACAGCGGTGCTTACATAATTGCACAAGGGTTTTCAAGTGTTTTCTAATCATCCATTAGCCTTCTAACACAGTTAGCAAACACAATGTACCATTAGAACACTGGAGTGATGGTTGCTGGAAATGGGCCTCTATACACCTATGTAGATATTGCATTAAAAACCAGACGTTTGTAGCTAGAATAGTCATTTAGCACATTAACAATGTATAGAGTGTATTTCTGATTAATTTAATGTTATCTTCATTGAAAAAAACTGTGCTTATCTTTCAAAAATAAGGAAATCTCCAAGTGACCCTAAACTTTTGAACGGTAGTATATATATATATATATATATATATATATATATATATATATATATATATAAAACACTTTTTGAAATTTTAACAACCGCCGATTTGTTTTTTATGGCTGTCGTTAAAAGTCTTTATTCTGCAGCGTTATAAAAACATGACGCTGCAAAAGAGCGATTGCACAGGGAATTGTGGAGCCACAGATTTGGTGCCTGACTGTCAGATACAGCCAAGCACCTAGTTGAGAAGGCAGCAATGGTTCTTATTTACCAATTATTCCTTTTTGTGTGTACACAGATGACTCAATTTTGGAAGCAAGTGAAATAAGTCTCATAACCAGGAAGGAATTTGACTTTCTGTTAACAAAGGCTCTTGGGATTGTGATTTTTTTTTTTTGTTTACCAAAAGATCAATAACCTTATTAACCAACCAGGGACACAACAATTTAATCACTTAGTGCTAATCTGTTGCAGAATTTAGGTTTCAAATGAAAGTGTACCTAACTTTTCAGGTAAACTTTCATAATAAACTCTTATATGTGTGTACATGAGGAACAATTAGCACTGCCACCAGCTTGCCTAAGAAAAAAAAAAGACCCTAGATTTCCCAGCTGCTTTAATTGATTTAAGATGTCAATTTGAATTAAATTTAGACTAACACACACCACATATATGTAAAAATATTACTGCGAAACTGTAGTATAAACAGAAACTCTGTTGCATAAAGAATCACAACTCTATCTAGTATTACTAAGCACCCCCCTGACATGTTTTGCGTCCTCAGGGGTATTTGGGCCACACATCAAAATTCCGGGTCCTGTTGTTTTGCTCTTTCAAAGGAGCAAAACAATGAGAATACCTGAAGCACCGAATCAGTCACATGATGGAAACCAACGGCACCCAACTAAATCCATTGACTTTTATGGGCTCCGTCGGGCTTACTTCATGGTTTATGCCATTTTGCCAGACAAAATAGCATCGCATGCTACTCTATTTTGTCTTGCAAAAATGACTGCTTCTAAATGAGCCTCCAAAGCAAATGTGAACGGTGTCTTAGAAGTACATAGTCATTTAATTCTATATATAGATACACTGAGCCCACCTAGTGACAAAGTGCCTAATTTATAAATCCATTCAGTCTGCTTATGTAGTTTGAATTCCTTCATGATTCTAACAATGTCTATCCCTATAACCTCAAACTCTAGGTGAACAATTATGAGTGGTTCTAAAGTACACAAGCATGTTGTGTGTTTCCAAATCCCGATTATTGTTATAATTGTGTTCCTCTAGTCTTATTTTAATTTAAAGATCTATATGTTTTGGAATAATAGAAAGTTTAGATAATTGGAACAATGTCTTTTAATTCTATCTGTGAGGCACAGCAATAGGCACAAGGTTTGTTCCCAGTTATTAAAACCCATATAAGAGTTGTCTGTCATGAGGCACCATAATGGAGACACACTCATCCTTCCTGATCATCCTGTACAATAAGTATAGCATGGTGTGTGCGCTTTATGGCAGCTGAAATTAATGGGATTTAATTGACAGAGAAATCTCATAGAAATTTAATGATAATGAGATGATTTTCCTCATGTTTTGCCTGTAAGCACAGCAAAGCTTAGAAGTGAACATCAGAGAACAGGAAATATGAGCTTATTGTGACTGCTCTAGTGGCCAATATGATAATTACAATATTTCATAATTTTTTGTGGATGGTTAAATAAATAATTGAAAAAAAAAACATTTTTATATATAAATATATATATTAAATATAAAAACCTGATTTAAATTATATGTAATTTTCTGATGATACCTTCCCAATAAGATATGCACGATTTTCACTATATGCTTTACAATCCTCAGATTGTGCCTGTGTGTGTGTTTTTATTTATTCCTCACACCCCTTAATTTAGCACATCTTTAAGGGGCCGATTCTACTTTCTTTTTATAAAATCATGGCTCTTTACTTTAACATGTTATTATCTTCTTAAATTGACCCGTAAATATATTATTTATCCAAGGGAGATAGCCACAATATACAGTAAAGTTTTTCTCTTAGTTTCAAGTTGTTCCTTATCAAATATTCATCCCTCTTCTATAAAACTTTCTAAAATCTAAGAAATTAATCAAATGTCTATAGTAAATGTAACATTCTTTTGTCTTATTAATTTATATTAAAACATTTCCTAATTTGTTCCTTTAGTTTATTTTTTATTTAAATTCTTTTAAACGTTTAAATAGAAAAGTTTAATTAAATAGGAAGTTTAAATTATTGGATCAATGCCTTTTATTTCAAGCTTTGGCAGATAGAAATGGGCACAAGATTTGCTCTCAGTTATTGAGAGCTGTAGACATTTTTTTTTTGGATGATTGTTTTTAAAGAAATATAAATGACATAAAAGCTGTTTAAAGAAAGATAATACATGTTTAGATGGGCTATTATAAATGTTTCCCTTTACTTTCATTTCCTAATTTTTATATTTCAAGATCTACACATTTTGAAAAAATAATATTTTATTGGATCATTGCCTTTTTTTCCCTTTTAGGGCACATCAATGGGCATAAGGTTTGCTCCCAGTTATTGAAGCAAATATATAGGCTAATGGGAAAAGTGGGGCAGATTTACTAATTTAAATGTGACAGTATTCTAGCTTAAATTGAGCTAGAATTATGGTGCAAATTCTGTGCACCACAATTATAACGTGTTGTAGACACTTTATGTGACTTATTCAGCAATAGGGCGTGGCTTAGTAGAAGCGAGGCGTGGATTAGGATGCAACAAATTGCAGCAATATTTTGGTGCAAAAAAGTTGTCTAGAGTAAGCTAACCAAGAGGTGGTATAAAGTTAGACAGAAATGTATAAATATGCGCACATTTATTATCCAGAATGAGCCATTGTGATAAATTTGGACAATCTAGTCTACTTCTAAGATGTCTAAATTTAAGACAGTATTAGTAATCAACCCCAGTTGTCGAGACATGAGGCTTTTGCTCTGGCATTGTTATATTAATAACATTATTAATCTGACAAGGTGAAGCATTATTTTTCAAAAATCTCAAGTAAGGTTGGAAATGGGTTTCTTTATTCTGAATTTTTATGCGTTGATTTCAAATTGTTTATATAGACCGCTGCAATATATGAGAGTAGACTAATTGACAGGCAGAGAAACAGGAAATAAAAAATGGTCCTAAAATTATAAATTAAAGGAGTTTGTGCATATGACTATTTTGAATTGTATGAAAGTTAGGAATAAATGTAATTGACTTCTTAAAGTTATAAATAAATACAGTGCTAACTCTATTAATTATAACTGTATAAATGTCCTTTAAGACATAATCATGGAGGTTTATTAATAGTGTCTTAAAATTTATAATTTTGTAAGAGTCTATAAAAAGGCGCAAACTGAGTCAAATTTAACAAATTGGCCCAGGTGGCATAATATACTTGGTGCAACTTGCTAAACATGTTCAACATATTTACTTATAAAACCTCACTGCTGGCATACATGTTCACCAATATGTTATGGCATAAAATGGCACGTCAATAATATATTTGGAACATTTTATGACTTCTCTTAGCGGCAACTCACTAAAGCAAATGTTAGCTATATAACACCAAAATGTATATACATCACATAAATTAATGACCAATATGATTAAAAACAAATGACCTTAATAAATAAGAACCAACATATCACAATACATAAATGTATAAGAATTTTTACTTTCAAGTTATTAAAAAAATTTATATAACTAATAGAGTTATTCATCTTTGTAAGATGAATACTAGGGATCCTATGAATAAAAATTAACTACTTGTGCATTACTACCACACATACAGTTAATGGATTGGATACCCCAAATGTAATTGGAGAGAAATAACTGTAGAATATACTTAACAAAAGACTAATAAATATAGAAAGGAGTCTACGAAGTGGCTACAAATATCCCCTAAATTCCCAAATCTGTAATTTAATCCATTAATATATTTATATGTTAGGCA
The DNA here is from genome assembly GCF_050947455.1 of Rhinoderma darwinii. Taxonomy (NCBI): domain Eukaryota; kingdom Metazoa; phylum Chordata; class Amphibia; order Anura; family Rhinodermatidae; genus Rhinoderma; species Rhinoderma darwinii. The sequence continues at coordinate 36,934,754 of NC_134689.1, forward strand.
CATGTCGGCTGCTTGTCCTAGAGGTATATAACGTATTAAGTTATTTTTCTGTGTATTCTTGTTAAATTTTTTTGTATTCAAATATGTTTTTAACTTGTTTGTTTGAGTCTGTGTAAGTTAAATACATTAGTTTAGGAATGTGTATCATAATTCCTCCCAATATCTCTTCTTCTGTTTAATGATTTAATTGTTGATCACAGAAAAAAAGGAACTACATAACCGCTAAAATGTAACCCTTATTACTATTGTTAAAAATTAAATTACAAAAACTGACTGGGTCTGATAGGATGCAATCAAGAGATAGGCACGATTGCATTGTGGGGACGTCCTTTTCAGGACAACACGTCCACTTGTTTTATGAGAGACAGCCTGATAAGTGCACTTAGATTGCAATCTAAGGCATGCAAGCCTCTAGTTCTTATATTATATGCCCTGTTTACCACATTTCTTATCTGGTGGTAACAAAAAAGTTACGTGTTAGTAGTTATTTAGCCTCTTCTTCCAATGATCTGTATAAAGTTCTGCAGGGCTAACCAGCACATTACAATAGGATCAATTCCCCTTGAACTCCAGTGATCTAATTTAATGACTGCACCTCAGGGCCGTAGGCTGTGGTTAAAAAATAACAAAGGAAATTGATAAATAGTGCAGATTAGATAGAAATAGAATATGAGAGGGAAACTTCCAATAAAATGCACAGTGAAAGATTTATTATGCCATTTCTGACAGTTTTTTTGCGGAAAAATGCTGACGTAGATTTCAGTTACACACGGACACACCAAAATGCAACAAATGAATTCATTAATTTAGAGCATCTTACTACAGCAAGCTTCTCTTTAAGACTGGCATATGAAACGCCAATTTTAGTAAATCTGGACCAAAGTCTGTGGGTAATTGTCAGGTTAACTTATAACTGAAAACATGGCAACTTCTCATGATAACTTTCACTAATATGTATTATTTTTTTATACAGTGTCGAGTCACATTATTATGACCACTAGCTAATACCCAGATTAGCCACCGTGTGCAGCAAGGACAACAGCTAGACGGGCTGGGAGTGACTCAATAAGGTGCTGGTAGGTTGTCTCAGGTATCTGGAGCCATGCTGACTGCAGTGCATCCCACATTTGCTGGAGGGTGCATGGGGGAGTATACATAGAGTGAACAAGGCGATCAAGGTGGTCCCACAGAAGTTCAATTAGTTTCAAGTCTGGCAAATTAGGGGGCCAGGGAAGTACTTGGAAGTCTTGGTTGTGCACTTCCAACCACTGTCTGACATTTCTAGCCTAGTGACATGTCGCATTGTCTTGCTGGAAAGTTCCATCTGCCCTAGGGAAGACAAACAGAATGTATGGGTGGACGTGATGTGCAACGATGGATTCATATGCAAATCGGTTCAGAGTGCCTTTCACATGGATGAGTGGGCCTAGAGAATGCCATGTAAAAATTCCCCAGACCATAACGCTGCCAGCTCCAGCTTGTGTTCTTCCAGCAGTGGTTGCAGGGTATTTGTTTGATTAAGCAGAAATGTGACTCATTGGACAAGGCAACCCTTTGCCAATCATCGGTGGCCCAATTTCAATACTACTATGCAAATTGAACCCTTGTTTTTCCAATGCACCTTTGTTAGCATAAGAGCAGTGACTATACGTCTTCTTCGGAACCCCATACGCAGTAGGCTTTGCTAAACTGTTGTTTTTAGACACATGACTGGTAGTCCCGTGGTTGATTTTCATGGTGAGATGTTCCACTGTAGCGTGTTGTTTTACCCTCACGCACCGTCGTAACCGACATTCACCTCTCACATCAATGGCACATAGTGCTCCGCAGTTTCCAGATTGGTTATTCCCAATGGTGCCATTTGTCCACTCACGATACACTTTCACCACAGCAGCACCCGAACAGTTCACAAACTGCGCTGTTTGAGAAATGCTGCCACCCTTGACCCGAAAGCCAATAATCAGTCATTTTTGCAACTCTGATAAATCACCCCTTTTACCCATGGCAACAATGAATGATATGTATTCAGACAGCCTATCGCACACCTTATATACCCACCAAGCCAGCCCACGATGCATCACTTCCTTCATGGGTTATGCGCTGCCGACGTTGAAAGTAGGAGGTGTACCAAAAGGCAAAATATCATAGCACTGGATATATGGGTGCACGCCTCAATAGGACTTGATCCAATGTCCCTTGGAGTAGGCAAAAAGAAAAGAGCAAGGCAGCACTTCCAAAATACACATAGGAGCTTTATTCACCCAATGCAAAGTTTCAGTCCAGTAGGACCTTTCTCGAGGTGATCGTAATAATGTGACTCGAGTATGTTTACATTTTAGATGATTTTCATAAGCAAATATAACTTATGAATTATTGTTATAAAAAATGTGTATTATAATATGGAATAATAATGAACATTTACTGGTGTCAATAATTTTTGTTAAATATTAGAACACCAATTTGTATATTGCTTTACTTATTATTAGCTCCTTAAGGAAGCAGCTAGGTTTGGCCTTGAGAATGCAGGGATTTTGTTTTGTTTTGCCTCACTGCGTTCCGACAGCCATTACTATTTTATTTTTTTATTAAAATACATATATAAGGGCTTGTTTTTTGTAGTCTGAGTTATGTTACTTAATAGCACCATTTTGGGGTACAAATACCATAGTGTTTAACTTTCAAAACCAATGTTTTCGAGGGTGACGCAAAAAAAAAAATCAATTACGCCCTTTATTTCGTTTTTTAAATGTAATTTCCAGTGCAACATTAATATTATGTTAACGTTATCTTGCGGGTTGTTACAGTTACGAGGATACAAAATATGTATAGGGTTTTTTGTATGTTTGATCACTTTTTGCTATTTTTATTAAAGACAAATAATTTATTATTTTTTTTCTTTGCTTGTCTTTTTTTTAAAACAACTTTATTAAACTAACTTTATCAAATTAACTTTTTTATTTTTCTGCTAGAGGACTTTTACTTATGAAGTTTTACTTTTAACAACTAATGTATTTAAATACCTCTGAATAAGTGCCTGCCAGTAAAAACTAGAATGTTTGCAGATGATAATAAAGAGTGTAAAAATATTAACACAAAGGAGGACAGTATTGTGTTACAAATGAATCTGGATAAGTTGGAGGCTTGGGCAGAGAGGTGGAAAATAAGGTTTTAACACTGTAAGGTCATGCATTTTGGAAGAGAAGGTGCATTACTACTAAATAAGATAAAAAAGGGTAAAACTGACATGGGGTTATCCCACCACTGTGGCTACATTTAAGGCCCTATTACATCAGCCAATTTTGGTACATGCAGCGAG